>NC_066521.1:12574262-12646762 GCF_024679095.1 Eriocheir sinensis
TTTAAGGGGCGCTCGACCCAATTACTGCCCACAACTTGTTGGCAGGTAAAAAGGTGCCTCGCATATTTTTAGTCCATTATTATACTTCCTCGGGAGGTTAAGCAGAACTGCAGCCTTGTCAGACCAGACTCCAGAAACTAAAGCTAGTTCCTGTCACTAATATCTACAGCATGCATGTATCATCCAATGCCGGACATAAAACATCTATATTCGCTCTAAGTTATTTAAAAAAAAAAATAACATGTTTAATGTTATAAACCCAGAATTGGGTTTAGGTTACCTGAGGGTAAATGGAGCGCCTGAATCATTTGTTTGGTGTAAACAAACATGATTGACAGCCACAAAGCTTTGTATAGTCCTAAAAATCTAGCTATACGGCAAGGACGGCAAGGGCGACTGTCAACATTTTAGTGTGCAACAGTAAGCGTGAGCAGTCGTTGTGTGACCTACACGTGTTCCTCGCTCACATGCACACCACTCTTTTCAACCTATTTTTCAGGGTTTCCAGCACATATCTATGTCTCAGTATTAACCAACCACCATTACCTACCGTTTCGGGTAATCTGACAACACCCGGGGGCCATGACCAACAGCACAATATGATCAAAGCAGAAATTCTGCTTTGATCATATTGTGCTGTTGGTCAGGTCCCGGGTGTTGTAACTGTTACCCAAGTGCAGAAATGAGTATCAATATGGCCGTCGCCACCGTGACGTGAACCCTTGGAGGATCTATTCTTCCTCCAAGCGTGAACCCAGCTCAGCCTCAACAGCCCTCCCTCCCCAGCAGACCACTCGGTTCTGCTGAGCCATCATTGTCTGTGTCCGGGATGGGGTGAACAGCCCAGATCACGGGAAGCAGGACCCAGAAACGCTTCAGGCTGTGGAAGAGGCTATATGGCAGAGGAGTGTCGAAACCTCTCCTCCCAAAATTGACCTCGTTTGGCCATTCTTCTGAACTATTTTTTTATAGGGGCAGCGTTTAGCAGGCTTTTTTTTCTCAATATTATATTTTTTTTGCTCTTGAGCTGCTTCCTTTACTGCAAAAAAATAAATAAAAACTAAGAATATGCACCACGCGTAGAGGGCCGCCATGGAAGCCTACCACAACTACCTTCAAACTAATATCACTGCCGCCACTACTGTTACCGAAGGCTGATGAAATGAAAGTTGGCTTATTGAAGTACCTCAGGGCTTTACCTCATCCGCGTAGGTAGATCAGGGACGTACCTTTTCCTGGCAAGGGGAGCACGACACAAACACCTTGCCAATCTCCGTCTCGCCGCGCTGAAGGATCAACAAGTTTTCTTATTTTCAACGGGATTACAAAAAATATTTCGGGGATTGCAAAGACCCTCGGGAATACTAGGACTTCACAGGACAAGAAAAGGAAAACCCGTAATAAAAGGGAGATGATAATAATAAGAAAAATATGATACGGGAAGTCATTATGGATTCTTGGAACTGCAGTACAAGAAAATGAAAGGGAAAAACTGACACTGTAATACAAGAAAGTTCAAGCTAAAGTGCTCTCTCTCGGATCTTTCCTTAAAATGACAATTTTTTGGGAGAAAACAATAGGTAAAGTTATTCAACTTTAAAGTTATTTATTGAAATGCTTTCATTTTTCCTCTTTTCAGGTCAAAATCAGCACCTAACCCTAACTAACTAACCTAAACTACTAAACCTAAATCAAAGTAATGCATAGGAAATAAATAACTTTAAGTTGAATAACTTTTTATCTATCCATTTTCAAAAACCAATGTTATTTTCTGATTCTACGTAAAAAAATACATTGGAAAAAAAAAAAAAAAAAAAAAAGTCGATAGTTCGTATAACCGGAAAGACCCTCTCTCTCTCTCTCTCTCCTGTATTTACTTATCTTCCATCAATCTATATTTTCTATTCCTATTTATCTATAAAGTCTATTTGTCTCTTCATATCTAACCCTTCCGTAAACATCTCTCTCTCTCTCTCCTGTATTTACTGATCTTCCCATCAATCTATCTTTTCTATTCCTATTTATCTATCTAGTTTATTTGTCTCTTCATATCTAACCCTTCCGTATGCATCTCTCTCTCTCTCAACCCTCCCCTCATATTTTCCCCTCTATTGCCTTCCTCAATGACGCCCTCTTGATGGGTGAAGGGAGAGGAATGAGGGGACGGCTAAAATGGACTAATATAAAAGAGAAGTGGTCCGGGGTGTGATGGAGAGGGAGGAAGGGAAGGGGACGTATTTCTGCGCTTTTTGTTATCCAGGTTTTATCTTTTGAGGATGGTTGACTCAGTTGTGGTTTTCCTTTTCCTGGTATTTTTTTTTTTCTAATGGTAGACTTCAAATGCCTTTTTTTTTCACTACCATCCTTTTTATCAACCTCCGTGTTCAAAGATGTTTACTACTGTGATTTTCCCTTTCCTCGTTTCCATCTTTTTGTACGGTTGACTTAGTTTTGATGCCTTCCTCTAAACATTTTTCGGTTTCTCATTTACTACCATTCTTTACACTTCTTCCCTACCTCTTTGTTCACTTCCATCCTTTACACTACTATTAGATGATCTTAACCTTGAATTTCGTGTAGGATTCAAGAGTTATTGCTTTCTCAATTATTCCTCTTTTTCCTTCTTCCCTTTCTCTCCTTCCATCCATCTCTCTCATTTTCCCATATCATTCTCCCTCTTCCCTTCCTCCCTCTCCGTCTGTCTACCTTTCCCCACCACCATGTACCTATGCCTCAAAACTCGTTATAACTAACTGGTCTTCATGCCCTTGTGTTCCTAGTTATGAGACAGGGGTTGCTATGGTTAATACACCTCCAAACCTTGAGGACATGACAGATGAAATTTTCATATGTTTTATTTCGTGGCAAGAGCTGGGGATCCCCTGCTTAGCCGAGAATAGAGTGACTGGCAATTTTCTGCCATTGCTTCTTAATAACGTGTAGTGTTGTGACATTGAACATTCTCCATCAAGCATATATCATCAAACTTTAGAAAATTATAAAACCACAGTAATTGTCAATGAATTAAATGTTTCGTCATCACAGTCCAACTCAAAACTCATTCATGTAACATTCTGAGAATTATAAAACATTCTTCATCAGTTCACCATCAGACTGGAATATTCACAGACATGACTAGTACATATCTTGTCTGAAGAAACTTAATATGCAGTGATACCAAAAACAAATTCATGGTAAGTCGTTTATAAAAGAAATTAAAATGAATACAAGACTTCAGACAGGAAAATAAGACAGAACTTCCTCAATATTGTTATCACAGTTGATTACTCAGTCCTTCACTCTCCTTCAGAGCCTTACGGGGCTTACATTTTTCGGGAACATGAGACAAGAACGTGCTAAAACTAATACTTTGACAGGAATGGCTGCATCAGCTGTAAGGGCAGGTGGGCCCCCAACAGTTGCCTGCAGGGGACTGCGTTGTCCCGAGCGAAGCCACCAACAATGGTCAGTGGCGTGCCAAACAGACTTACTAATCCAGATTCGGCACGAAGAGCACCACCACGCCCTGTAAGGGTTCTAAGACCACCCTTGACAGCTCCGCACGCCCAAGCTCACCACTGAAATTGAGGATTTAGGAATTAACCACTTAATTCTTGAACTGCTGACCACCTAAAATTTTTTGTCTGCTGATATGATTAACAGCTAAAAGCTATGAATGATTACCATTACTAGTTACTCTTTTAGATTTATTTTATCAAAAAAATCAAAGCAATGTTCTTTAACAACCACTGCATGAGTAAAATACCTGAAGCTTCGAATAATCAGCTAACAACCCCCATGGTCTCCTACATTACATAACAATTACCCTATAACAAAATAAATTAGGACTGGAAAACAGAATGTTATATTACCCCGTGTAATTGCCATTAGATATTTTGATTCGCATATCTCCTTTCTCCGGCACCCCCGCGATGCTCTGGAAGTCCACCTCTGTGCTGTTGCTGGGGTGGAAGTTCACCGCCACAGCACACCCAGGCGTCCCCTTCATTACTCTGAGGGTGAAGGGGCGGGGAGGGTGAGCGAGGCTCATCTCATGGTGTGGGGGAAAAGCAATGAAATGGAAGTGGTGTTTGTTGATTAGATGTGACAATATATGTAGGTAAAAAAGATAGCTACTTGATATTTGTAGATTGATGATAAGATGCAATAATATGAAGGTATAAATGGTACTTAATACAAAAAATATAGGAATAAGAACAAAGTGCCAAGAAGAAGGAAAAAAGGCGAGATATGAATGTTGTTCTGCCACTGAAAATGTCATGAAGTTGATAACATTTGGCACACTATTCAGGTGATTAAAAAAAAAAAAAAAATAATAATAATAATAATAATAATAATAATAATAATAATAAATTATCTTCTTTGCACCTCATACAAATCTGGTCCTACTTTAAAACACTAACAAGCCTAAGCTGCAGCAAGAATTCAAATACCTTCCTAAACAATGACTGGCAGATCATTCAGTAGCATGCATTAAAATAACTTCTCATTCACGTGGTGGAGAATGAAGAAAATATATAAATCAAACTTTAACCACTAGGACATGACCATGAGGAGAGGACCACACTCATAAATCTGATGCATGATATGGTAGTGGACTGCACCAAAGATTCTTACGCACCATAAATATATCTTCGGTAATACCCCCAGACAACAAAAGGTGGGCAAGTAAGCTTAGTTTTGCCCTGGCCACACCTGTGCTTCAGATTCAACAAACATGTCTTGAGAAATATCAAATTACAATGAAATGGGAAGGGTGAGTAAGCTTAGTTATGCTGGAAGAAGCTGGTTTTGGGAACCATGCTGAGGATATTTTTCCTAAACACTGCACTGCATCGAGTGCTGATCAAAAGTTACCCATCCACTTACACATGGCAACTACAAGGTACATCCACTACAAAGGAACTCATACCCTTGTTCTCAAAACTTGTATAAAATTGTAAATATACTGAAGCTTATGGTGGTGCTATTCTAGAACCCCCCTCATAGCTGTGCCACTAGCTGGGTATTTTTTATATATTTAGGGAACCAACCCAGGCATTAAGTCATGTGACACAAGCAGGATTATGCTGAAACATGCCTAGAACTAGAGATGAAGTTATTCTCCAGTAGCAAGCAAACTGGGCACGAAGTTAAAACAGCATCTATAACAAAAATAATGAGCAATGATCGTGACTTACGGCATCCTGGTTGCAAGAAAGACAATAGCATCTGTCAATAGTGATCAATAACTATCCTAAAGTGCTATGTGGAAACCTATAATATAAGAACCCAAATCCTGGTTTCCAAATTGAAACCCAGCCAACAGAACATTTATTTTTATTGTTCTAGGAAAATATTTCCCTAAGTCTCCATTTGATAGAGGTACTGAGGGGGTGAGGACAGAGGAGGCAGATGAAATGTGATTAAGAGACTTCAATCCTGTGTGTGACATTTAGCAGCACCTGACTCCTTGTCCCTTAGAATAATAAACTGATCACGAACCATTCATTACTTTTTTCTTTATACAATCTCCATCCAATTCAACAGATATTAGAAAAACTAAATACTTCAACCTTAAGAACATGAGCTGAAGGCAAAAGAGGAATTAAGTTTAGGCAAAAACAGTCGACTCACCTGGCGAAGGCTATGACATCCTCTGAGGTGCTGTTGACAAAGGTCATGTCGCCAACCTGGACTGACTCCTTCCCCCTGAACTCTGAGAGGGACTTAATGAATCCTTTCTCTGCATTGAAGTAATCTGTCTGAATGCCTTGCAGGAGGGGAGTCCCTGGCACCAGGAACAGGGTCATAGTCACCAACTTGGCCTTGGCTTTACTGTCAGGGTCAGAGGTCGCCTCAGCCAACCTCGGATTGAACTGTGGGAGAAGAGAAAGTGCAAGTCATGAGCTATAGAAAATAAGGGAATCTAATCACCACGTTCTGCAGCAATTGCCTAACAACCACTTATAACTGGACTGTTTTACGTGCAGATTAATTCAAGAAATTTAGAAGAGAGGAAAGTCAATGAACAAGAAACCCTCCCAATACTATTGCAGTCAATTTAGTTTAATATGAGGAGCAAATTCAGGCAACTACACAGAAGATGGAGATACAAAATAAGTAAAGCAATATTAGAAGTTGAAGAACAGGTAGCTGGAAACAGCAGTAGCAAACTAACAGCAGAAACAAAAGATCTCATAAAATAGCACAAAAACATGAGTGATGATTAGAAAATAAGGGACAGTTAAGATATCTGCCAAAACTTGACAAGAGGAAAGTTATACACATCCATAAACTCAATTTGGACAAGATCAAAGAATCACTACAGAATGGCAGAAGTAGGTCAACAACTAGAAGACTGGGAATTAGCAAAAAGCTGTAGTTTGCTAGAAAAGATATAATGGCAATGTCACAAATAATATGGAGCAAATAGTCAAGAGCTGCTGAAAAACTCTATACCAAATTGTACAGAAATCAGAATGAGCAAGATGGTGAAGTGGAGTGAGTATATAAAGGAATGAACATGCGTAAAACAAATGATAAATATAAAGCTGACTGCATAATTAACTCCTTAGAAATGCAATTCCTCCGCTGTATTATCCTCTCTAGCTGCAGCAAGGGCCTGATTTTTCAAGTCTCAATAAGATAAATTTTGGTCTTAAGTTTCAAGCTTGATTTTGCACATGATAGAATACATGTTTCACTTGTATGTAATATATATGAAGTGCGGTGACTATGCCTGATGAACAAGCCTCCCATAACCCACTTAGCCAGTGGGGTACCTCTTTGGCTGACTCAGTAAGGAGTGGCCCTCTCGTCACGTTGATCGTGGGTTCAATCCCAGGCACCCGGCGAATACCCTCTCCTGATCTTGATTAATTTCTTGTGTGTTTTGATACACACAGAGGTCGTGTTGGATAATAGAAAAAAGAGAAAATACAGCTCTCGGGGCACGACAGTGGTGGCATAGCAGTGGGCATCCTCTCCTGCAATTCTGTTGAGTTTCCCCGAAGGGGTAACAGGTAGGATGGCCCATGCTCTCCGAGGGTAATAGAAAATGGAAAGTGCTGGAGGTATGTCTCTACGGGGACAGTGTGAAATAGTGCACCAAAATGGGTCACAGTCTAAAGGTCTCAACACACAGAAATTAATCTACATAGAGGGGAAAGTCGTGTAGTGCGGCGACTATGCCTGATGAGCGAGCCTCCCATAACCCACTTAGCCAGTGGGGTACCTCTTTGGCCGACTCAGTAAGGAGTGGCTCTCCTGTCACGTTGGTCGTGGGTTCAATCCCAGGCAGCCGGCGAATACCCTCTCCTGATCTTGATTAATTTCTCGTGCGTTTCGATAAACGCAGAGGGCATGTTGGGAAATAGAGGAAATAGAAAATATGCTCTCGGGGCATGACATATATACTGTACGATGGAGTGTTAAAAAGGCTCAGGATGAGGAGGGACTGTGATGGGGTAAGCAGTAGTAGCAGATACATACAGTTAAGTGGAGAGATTAAATTAGAACATATGCTGAAGCAGGACAAAATACACTAACACACATGAGAAAGATGGAGGAAACTATGAAAAACCTTTATGATACAGTGTACAACTTGTGCCTGAAAATGATGATGAACTTATTGTCAACTTTTGTTAGACGAGAACGGTCAAATTTCCTAGATTATGTTCAATGATGCAAACATTACAAGATACTTTAATACACCACTGCCACACACCTTGTAGTAGGCCCAGTTGTCAATGTGCTGGTCAAGGAAATACTTGAACAACTCAGGAGTGAAGGTATTCAGCTCGCGATTGACGTCTGTCGCTCCATACACCACGGCTCTGTAGAGGCAAGGGTGCAGGATGCATCAACTTGGTGGCTCCACACAACACTTCTCATCAACTTATCAAAACAAAAGAACTCAGATAACAAAATGAAACATGTGAGAGCAGGTCCCTTATCGAGACAAAAGAACTCAGATAACAAAATTAAAAATGTGAGAGCAGGTGACTTATCAAAAGAACTTTCACGGCAAAATAAAATGAGCAAGAGTGAGAGGAGGTCACTCAATGGATACGAGAATGAGAATCCCTAGCCTCAAGATTAAGTGTCATTGTGTTGCAAGGTTACAGTTGATGAACAAATAGACCCAAGTCCATATTTTTAAGTGTATCAGCTCCTCAGTTTGCCCGTTTGAAAAGCCTCTCATGGAGGTTGCTGGGGTTCTCATGGCCTGTTTTGTGATCCTACTGATAGTTTTACAGCCTCTCCACCTTGAACGGGAAAAGTCACCCATGAAAGCAGCTTGTCTTTTTTGTGGCCTTGAGAAATAGTAGTAGATGGAGCTCGGTACATTTAATAATATGGACCCCACCCAACAGTAGGACATAGGAAGCCCCCAACTCACCCATCCTCCTCGGCCAGCCCCTGAGTGATGGTGACCGTGGCATTCTTCAGTGTTTCATCCACATTCTCGTCTTCCACCAGGTACCCAAGCACTCCACGACTGTTCCAGGTGGTGCTGAAGATCTCCTGATGAGAGGGAAAAAATGGGGTTATTTTTTTTTTCATTATTTTTATTTTTTTTATTTATAAATTTTTTTGGGGTGTGTATTTGCCTAGTTGTGACATACGGGAAAAGTGCTACACTCGCGCTGTCCTGTCTCCACGTCCGCTCTTGTCCAACTTTTCCTTAAAATCATGAATGCTTCTTGCACAAACCGCCTCCTCTTCCAGCCTATTCCATAGCTCAATGCTTCTGTTTGGGAAGCTAAACTTTTTCACATCTCGCCTACACATGGTCGCCCTCAACTTCTTTCCATGTCCTCTTGTTTCTCGCTCGTTCCACACACACAGGTCCTCTCCGTCCAAATGCTCCACTCCGCTCGCCACCCTGTACACCTATCAGGTCTCCTCTTTTTCTTCTTCTCTCCAGGGCTGTGAGCCCCATGCTATTGAGTCTCTCCTCATAAGTCCGATCTCTAAGTTTCGGTACCATCTTAGTTGCCACTCTCTGCACTCTTTCCAGCTTTCTTATGTTCTCCTTTTCGTGAGGAGACCAGACCACTGCTGCATACTCCAACCTTGGCCTTATCATTGTAACTATTATTTTCTTCACCATCTCCTCTTCCAAATACACAAATGCCGTCCTTATGTTCCTCAACAAATTCATAGTTTGTCCCGTTATCCTGTTGATGTGTTTGTCCGGTAACATGTTCTCTGAGACAGTCACTCCCAAATCTTTTTCTTCCACTCCTCTGCATATTATCTTACTTCCAATCTTATAATCATATTCACATCTTCTTCCACTCCTACCAAACTAATTTTTTAAAATTTCCCAAGGTTGAACTCCATCTGCCATGTACCACTCCACTCCCATATTTTATCCAGATCCCTCTGCAATGCCTCACAGTCCTTCACATAGTGTGTGTGTGTGTGTGTATGCATTCAGGATTTCAGTCATGCTCATATTGTCCTGTCTCAAAATCAATAACAATCCAATTTCACTTTACACTTATGAATATTCATTTAAATTATAAAATTCTGGAGTTATTCTGTTCCATTTGTCAATAGTTCTATATGGGATACTGAATTTTTGGTCTATTTTTCATCCACTTTTTTCAACTTTATCCTTTAATCCTTCAAATGTCATATACTGACTAATGATTGGGAGCAGCGAGTAGCGGGCTTTTTTTTATTATTGTTTTATTTTTTTGTGTGCCCTTGAGCTGTCTCCTTTATTGTAACAAAAAAATAATAATAAAAAAAAAAAAAAAATAAATAAAAAAAACGACCCTGAGACCCAGGTAAGAATTTTGAAGACCTTGAGCTAAGGTGATAGGGTGACCCCTTTGGCTCATTGCCAGAGTCTGCCTCGTATCTCAAAGGCCTATGTCCAAATTTCAGGTGGGTTGTTAGGAAGATTTATCCTGAATAGATTAGTTTCTCATATGCTTCAAAAAGTTAAGCTCCCCCATGACTATCAGGGGTAACAGGCACTGGACTGAACATGCTGAGAGGGAGGGCCAAAACAAAGTTGGACGGCATGACCACTCCCTTGAAGGAAGTTCCCATGAGGGAACACATTGTAGGAGATACAAATGTTCATCACAAAAAAGATGCAGATAATTGAGCAGAAAGAGAAACTCTTGAACAGGTACTCACAGTAAGCTTGTCAAGGAGACCCTCATTGGAGAAGTCCAGCGTTCTTGTGCCGGGGATGAAGAAGTCTGAGAAGGAGGTGTTGGTGACCCAAACGTTGTTTTGATCCACAGTGGACGGCACAAAGTCAGTCACCACGTGCAGGTTAGCTTCATTGGCAGCCTGTGTGGGATGGCAAGAAATTATTAAAAATAGTTATTTCATATTACCCAAATTATTCAGTGCTATAATTATATGAGCTCCATCATACATGATTATAACACTGAATTTGCAAGTTTAGTGGCTACATTCAACTATACTTAACAACAAATCTCTACTTCTACACTTGAGAAAGCTTCAGGGTAGTAAGTCATCAGATATAAGATAAGTCACACACAGTGAAAAAATGTTTGTCCTTCAGACTTTAGGGTATACAGTTGAATGACATGCTTGATCAAAGGTCGAATCTTGAAATAACAAGACTGGCCAGACGCACCTTCAGCACAGCCAACACATCCGTATTGTCGTAGATACGATTCAGTTTCTCAAAGTCTTGACCACTGATCAAATCTTCCAGGTACACAGTGGTCACTCCCAGCTCCTTGGCCATCATTACCACATCTGTTGGGGAATGAGAAGTAAAATCACTGCCTGATAGGAGGGATATGGAGACAAGCAAAATATATGCAAACCAAAGAATATTACACTCCAAACAACGCTTCATTATGTTATCTTATTACATAGAAGTATAGTGTTGTGTGCCTTAAAACAAGCAGCTGAGTTTTGTTTTCCCTGCAGTGTAGTTACCAAACTCACCCTGAGGATCAAATGTTCCATCACCGTTGGGATCCACAGGAACCTTCATATACAACTGGACCATGGCGGACTCCTGCACCCATTCTAGGGTCTCCTTGGGGGCACAGCGTGGGGCTTGAATGATGATGACGATGGCCATCACCAGCATGGCCAACCAGCCCCCCCTGACAACCAAACACAACAACTAAGGATAATGTTTGACCATAGTTATTTTCAACATCAGGCCCTACTTAACCCTTTCAATACGGTGACACAGATGTCGGCGTCACAGTATGGAAAGGGTTAAGAGGAATTGGAACAGGATTAATCCTCCGTACTGAAAGGGTTAATATGCTTTAATATCTAATATCCCATTACATGTCTTTTACTCCCACTTGTTAAAACAAGTGACTTGGAGGAAGCAAAAACTACTTCTTGACTAAGGTTAGACTTTCCTTATTCACAGATAAATAACAATAACAATGATAATAATAATGATAATAATAGTAATAATAAAAATGTTATTTCACTCAGGCATATGAAAACAATGAAAAAGCAAAGAAGTATAGAAGATATAACTTTGCATATGGATAGGGGCACTAAATCTAATGAAAATGGTAACCACTCACCAGAAGATGAAGAAGAGCACCCAGCGCAGCCGCACCCAGAAGGGGTCATCGGCATACTTCATGAGCTCATTCTTGGTGAGGCCGCTGAAGGTCGGGCCATCGGAAATATCAATCTTGGCATCTCCATTGGGAGGGTTGCTGGAGAATTTCACTTGCTGGTAGGAGAGGAAGGAAATGGTGATACAGTGCTGCTGACAAATCAATGCTGATAACAATATTCTATCTTGGCAGGTTTACTTTTTTCTGTATATTCATAGTGAAACATTCCTAATGGATCTACCAAAGACTTAACTGGAAGAAGAGTAAAAATGTTTGTCAGCCTGTCATCTATTAGATTTCTTCACTACAACTTAAGAGAAAAGAGATCAAAAGATGAACAAATTTTATTTTTTATAAGACATGTTATATCAACTTTCAGACCAATTGTATGGTAATTTGGTAAATACAGTGGTACCTCGTGATTCAAACAATTGGTTCATTTGGGCTGTTCAATTAGGAAGCAATTCATCCCATTGAAATTAATGTAGAAAAAATTAATCCATTCCAGGCACCAAAGTCCTCATATTTTTTTTACATTTTTATGGGTTTATGTTGTGCCCTGTGGCCAAATCACTCAAATATTGTCAACCAGATATATATTGTCAACTAAATATTGCTAACACATGTAAATGCATTTTGTGGGGGGAAATGGAGGAGAGGGAACGGAAGGACATAGACGTAAGATCATGGAAAATATCCCACTGATTCACCAGCGCTTCGCACAGATTTCCCGGAGTAAAATATTGAAAGGCCATCCTCCAGGAGATGGGCCTTGTGTGTGTGTGTGAGAGAGAGAGATTTACATAGATTACATAGAAAATCAGACCACACAGACCCCATGGTCAAAACTAGGTGGTCTGTCCTTAAACCTAAGTGATTTTACATTAATCAGAAGGCTCCAAAACGTTGCATTTCTACTCTAGTTGATATTAAGTTGAAGGAAGTGACGGTCGAGCTTTTTTTTGAAGGAGTCAATCGTGTTACACTGGACCACTGATGGTGGGAGCTTATTCCATTCTTGCACTACAACGTTGGTGAAGAAAAATTTGGTGCAGTCTGAATTTACTTGTCTACATCTGAGTTTTACGCCATTGTTCCTCGTGCGCAAAATGTCATCGATCATAAACAATGTTGATCTGTTTACATTCGTGAAACCATTAAGTATTTTAAAACATTCGATCAGTTTTCCTCGGAGGCGACGTTTCTCGAGAGAACATGTTAAGGGTGGAAAGCCTTTCTTCGTAGGATTTGTTGCGCAAGGAAGGGATCATTTTCGTTGCCCGACACTGAACACCTTCTAATTTAGCAATGTCCTCTGCATGGTGGGGAGACCAAAACTGTACCGCATATTCCAAGTGGGGTCTGACTAAACTATTGTAGAGTGGGAGTATTACATCTTTATTCTTGAATAAAAAGTTTCTTTTAATGAAGCCCAACATTCTGTTCGCTTTATTTGCTGCATCGATGCATTGCTGTGAGAATTTGAGGTTTGACGCGATTTTGACCCCCAAGTCCTTGGCGCATTGAACGCTTTTGAGTTTAACGCTGCGCATTTCATAATCGAACTTTTTATTCCTCGTTCCAACTTGAAGGACCTGGCACTTGTCTATGTTAAAGGGCATCTCCCATCTATCCGACCAAACTGAAATTTTGTGCAAATCCTCTTGGAGGCTTTGCCTGTCTTCGTCAGTGAGAACCGAGTTACCAATCTTTGTGTAGTCTGCAAATTTACTAATGCGATTATTGAGTCCAACATCCACGTCGTTGATGTAAATAATGAAGGGCACTGGGCCAAGAACCAAGCCCTGAGGGACGCCACTAGTGACCGGCGCCCATTCTGAGTTGAATCCGTCAATCACTACTCTTTGTTGTCTGTTGCTCAACCAATTCGCGATCCATTGGTTTACTTGACCGTCAATACCTATTTGCTTTAATTTGTAAAGTAATTTATGATGTGGGACTTTATCAAACGCTTTCTGGAAATCAAGATAGACTACATCCAATGATTTGGTTACGTCATAAACAGTGAAGAGGTCGTTATAAAAGGTTAATAGGTTTGATAGGCAGGATCTTTTGTTACGGAAGCCATGTTGTGAGTCCCAATTAATGAGTGGCTTTCAAGGTAACTCACAATTTTGTCTCTAATTATGCTCTCAAGTAGCTTAACTACAACCGAAGTTAGACTATTGGTTCTGTAATTACCTGGTACTTTTTTGTCTCCTTTCTTAAAAATCGGTGTCACATTAGCCTTTTTCCAATCCAAAGGGACGATGCCTTGTCGCAAGGACATATTGAATATGGTTGTGAGGGAGGAGATTATTTCGCTCTTTGTTTCTTTGAGCAGAGTTGGATATACTTTGTCAGGTCCAGGACTTTTATTTGTTTTAAGTGACTGCAGGGCTTTAAGGACTTCATCGGGTTTTATTTCAAAGTTAGGCAATGCATGTTCGGGATTTACATTAATACTGGTGTTGGTGGCAGTGGTAGGAGGACTGTTAGTATTACACACCAAGGAAAAGTAATTGTTTAATAGATTTGCAACGTGTTGGCTGTCAGTCACTAGTGCACCGTCGCTGTTTGTTAAGGGTCCAATTCCACTTCTGATTGCCTTTCTGTTGTTTATGTAACTGAAGAAGGATTTCGGATTATTTTTACAATTGGCTGCAATATTTTCTTCATATCTACGCTTTGCCTGATGCACTAATCTGTTTATTCGTCGCCTGGCATCATTATAGAGTTTAATGTTTTCGGGCGTGCTTTGTTCTTCCTTTAACCTGTAAAACAATTTTCTCTCCTTGACTGAGTGTTTAATTTCGCTATTAAACAAAGGTGGGCTTTTATTAGTGTTAATTCGCTTCTCGCACAAGGGGACAAATGTGTCCTGCTGAGTGAGTAAGTGATTTTTAAAGCTTAGTCAGGTGTACTCTACATTGCCGTCATCTGATAGTTGCATATCTATTAGTTTTCGTCGGATTTCTACGAAGTTAGCTCTTTTGAAATTGGGCACCTTTACTTTATTTTCAGTCACCGAGAGAGAGAGAGAGAGAGAGAGAGAGAGAGCGAGCAGCCTCTCTCTCTCTCTCTCTCTCCCTCTCTCTCATACACACACACACAATCACATGCACACACACACACACACACCTACACAGACAGGTGGGATCAAGATACAAGGAGGGGGAGATGAGCACTTTGGTAAAAAAATATCAAGAACAACAAAGAGTGGCATTTAAAGCAGGGGAGTGTAAGCGTGACTGACGAGTGGCTTCCAGCGTTGCTAGGTCCACGTTTTTCCCGCACAATTGGGCTATTTTTCAAGGGAGTGTGCAGGAAAAAATGGCAGTTGCGGGTTGGCGGTTTTTGAGGCTGGAGTCCGCGGTATCACATTCACTGACCAGGCTACACTGGTGGCTTCGTCTGCAACTGTTTGTTTGTGTTCGAATTTCGACGCACATTCGAACTGGAGGACAAAATTTGTCTGATAAAAGTGTTCGAATTAGGAACTTTTCAAACTGAAAGGCTTTCGAATCACGAGGTTTCATTGAATGTGAATACTTTACAAAACAGCAGATTACAAGTCAACAGCCAGAAAAAAAATGCTACTGTAAATTAAGAGTCAATGAAGCATAGTTTATAGATGGTGCCACAAACTGAAGAAATACACAAATACTAAACATGGACTTCAGATGACATGCAAAAAATGCTCTTCTGAGTTGTATGGCTTCAGGAGTTTGCTTCTCTATCACTTCCTACTTCCTGAACACTATTTCTGCATCTCCAAACAGGAAGCATTAGCACACAATAGGTGATAGTAACCGAAACCTGATGATTATACCCAGTCCCATGCCACGGGTAGTTAAGGATATTAATTATTCCTGAATTACAAGTTTGCTAACAACTTAAAATGAAATAAGTTGAATCTCAATTGGACTGCCTATGGGATGAGGGAGAGGGAATATTACTCCATTACCTTCAAGAGTAACACTGACTCTATGCAAGTTTTGAATACACTAAAAACACCATTGCAATCTTTGGGTAGGCGGTGGCCGAGTGGTTAGCGTGCGGGCCCTGCATTCACTGCATGATGGATGACGTGGGTTCGCATCCACCGCTACCACCTGGGATTTTTCAGTCACCGCTGAATGGCTTAAGACTACCCACATGCTGTCCTGAAGACCACCCATCAACTCAGACTCTAGAGGAAACCGTCCAAGTGAATCAAGAACGAGCTCCGAGGGGCAGCAAGAGCCAAGAAAAGATGGTGCCACTATAAAACACTTGCCTGCGCCGTGACGGGCTGGGGCCAGCTACCATCCAGGCCCCTCAAAAAAACCTACCAGCGCTATAGCCTGACACATAAGAAGAAAAATCTAAATTATGCCACACCAAGGTTACATTTCAAGGTGTTATATAAGGCAAAATAGCACAGAATACAGCCGGAATGCCATAGGGGAGATATTGACATGAGGTGATAAGCATATGGGTAAGCTGGGGGTACACGCTAAGGCTGCGCTAACGCCTCGGTGCTCATCTCCGTCGCATTTGCCCTTGAGCTGTGGTGGGGCCGCGGCGAGACGCAAAATGGTGCACGCAAACATTACCCAAACTTTCTACTGAATAACCAAAGAAATGCTTCCACACGAGAGAGAGAGAGAGAGAGAGAGAGAGAGAGAGAGAGAGAGAGAGAGAGAGAGAGAAAAAAAATATGGATGAAGGGGAGAAGAGACGAAAAATGCTATAATGGAAGAAGGGAAGGAAACAAAAATACGAAGGAAAATGAAGATGGAAGGAATGAAGGTGGATGAGAGAGAGAGAGAGAGAGAGAGAGAGAGAGAGAGAGAGAGAGAGAGAGAGAGACGAAAATCGATATAAGGCCAGAAATACGAAAGGAAGGTGGATGAGAGAGAAATACGAAAATGAATGGAGAAAGAAAGAAAGAGGGGAAGAAAAAGAGAAAATAATTACGTAAGAGAAAACCTCACCCCTGCCTCGTCGGTGAGAGGGACTTTGGTGCCATCCTCCTGCGGCGCCATCTCGTTGTTTGCGGGGCCGTGGGAGAGCCCGTTCTTCTCCTCAGTCATGGTCTCGTATTTGGCAAGCTTGCAGGCCTAAAAATAATCCGTTTAGGCGATGAGGTCAGGGTAGGGCTTCGTGCCAAGTCCTTGTGCTGGCGAGGCGCTCGGTGCAATGGAGGGCCAGCTGCTGATCTTGCTGTGCCACGCCCGCTGTTCCCTTCACCTCCCCTCCTCATTTCGCCTCGTTCTATTCAGGGTTATTTCTGCATTATATTAGGGCTTTGATTAGTCTTTTCAAGGTAGATTTAACGCAGGAATGTGGTAAATGGTTAAAGGTATATGGAAACGGGTGTCATTGGAATGTCAGGGCAATTTAAGTTAATTTCCTTTACCTCCCCTAACTCCCTCATTTTACCTTTATTCTGGGTTATTTCTGCATCATTTCGTGCTTGGATTAGTCTTTTGAGGGTAGATATAACGCAGGAATATGGTAAATGGTTATAGGTGTATGGAAACGATCGAGTGTCTTTGGAATCCATGGCAATTATATTAAAAGTAATGAAATCCACTGATATATTATTTCCTGAGTGCTTTTTCAACTAAATACGCAGCTTAGCATTTGAAATTCCCTTATAAGTAATGCTCAGTTAATGTTACACATAAACGTGGCAATGAATAAAACAAAAATGATCAGGGAGGTAGAAGTAACAGCCAGGGTGCATGATAGGAGGAGGAGTGAAGGAGAATGCAAGGTTGCATGACTACCAATATATCATGTAGACTCAAAATACCAGCTATGAGACTCTAAACCTCATTCAAATTTGTCAGAGAAAGGATATAAACGTCCATGCAAATAGTAAACTTGTATGGGGTGGGTTGGTTTAATGATTATTGGGCCAGCCAGACAGCAGCCACCCTTCACTGCTCTGTCTGGTTATGTCTGGCTTACGCAATACCTAATTTTCCTTGAATCAGCATGATCTCCCTCACGCCACTTGTTGCTCTATGCTACTATGCCTGCAGTGTTCCAAATTTATCAGGATCAGCTTCAATTCATTCTCTTGGCACCACATTCTTAATTCCCCATAGTAACGTCTTTCACATGCCTGCCCAATATATGTGCCAGACTCGGCTAGGAAAGTAAAATCACTGAGGGAATCCATATATGTGTACGTGGTGTATCAGTGTTATCATAAATCAATGAGGGAATCCATATGTGTGGTATCAGTGTTATCATAATTGATGGATACTACGTACTTTATATATTGATTGATTGATAGTTTATTGTTGCAAGTAAAACAACAAAGGAGAAGGGAGGATCCTAGGCTACTACTATAGACGTCTCTTGCACTCACTTCCACTTTTCAATAAATGGTTACGTAAGTCCTTATCTCCAGCTGAAGGGTACAGCTAGACTAAACTGCTTTCCTATCATTCTTTTATCGTGCTTATCATAATAACTATATAATATTCAGTTGCTACGTACGCCAGTCCTTCTGTAACATTATAGAGACATCAAGCATGCATATATAACATCCCTCCCCTCCCTTCTGCCTTCCATTATCCATATATTTGATTAATTGTACCTTTCTCCACTGATCGACTGTCTTTCAGCGTTGAGCTCAAACAATGGAATATCTAGCAAATGCATATGACCTATAGGCAGCGTTATAACTTGAAACCTTTTTTGTAATTTAATTTGGTGAAAAACAGTATATGAACTCCCAAGTAATTAGCGGAAACAATAGGCTATATGAACCACAAAAGTCGATCTATATACAGGTTAACCCCGTTCCCTCTATGTAGTCTTTGTTGTCCCATCAAGGCAAGTACATATGGCCTAGGCAGTGTTGTCATTTCTAACCTTTTTATAACTGAAGCTAGTGAAAAATAATGCCCCATAACCTCTTCACAGCCAATCACAAAAATCTAGGTTAGCAGCACTCCACGTTTCAGTTGTCTTTGTCATTCCTTCAAAGCAAACAAGACTGCCTGACCTTCATGGCTGTCCTTGCCCCACTCTAAGCTCCCCCCCCCCCTGCCTTGACACTGTTCTACTGTCCCACTGTCTGCCCGAGGTCCTCAGTAACGGCCTAAGCAGCCCTGCCAGTCCGGCCATGCACACGCCCCCACCCCTGCCCGCTGCCAACACGCCTCATGCAAACTCTGATGAACATGACATTTTGGGATCAGAAACTCTTGGGGCTAAAGGAAAGTAAAGGAGGCTATCAGTTGTCTCCTAAGCCAAGATGTCTGGTATAGTGGATCTCTCTCTCTCTCTCTCTCTCTCTCTCTCTCTCTCTCTTTGTATGTATGTAAGTTGTGTGTGTGTATGAGAGAGAGAGAGAGAGAGAGAGAGAGAGAGAGAGAGAGAGAGAGAGAGAGAGAGAGAGAGAGAGAGAGAGAGAGAGAGAGATTGTTGTTGTTGTTGATTTGTCCTCCTAGGGGAGGGCACGGGCTGGTGGGCCCGTCAAAGGATGTCTTCAGTTTTCAAGTTTATCGAGGAGGTGGGAATTTTGCCACCACCTCTGCCAGGGTGGAGTCTTGGGTGAGGCTCACTCGCTCTGCTGCTGTCTGGGGAGCCATGTCGTCGTCCGGGTGGAGCTGTGGGCCGGGTGGGTGCAGTGGGGTGGTGAGAGAGAGAGAGAGAGAGAGAGAGAGAGAGAGAGAGAGAGAGAGAGAGAGAGAGAGAGAGAGAGAGAGAGAGAATCTAGGGCAAATGAGTGTTCAAGCAATCAATAAAAAATCTTTCATAAAAATTAAATGACAAAATTATCTTTGCATCATCATACTGGAAGAGAAAAAAAGGTCATGATTATTACAATGGTTCTAGATTTGTAATTGGTCTATCACAATAAGGAATACATTCCCCTCTTAAGGCATTGTTACATGCTAGGAATAAATTATGTATATACATCATTTCCACCTGGGAAGACCTCCACAGGAGGGCTGCACACTGTGGAGGCCCATACATTAATGTCTTCACACTCAAATGGAACACCTTCTATGTGCCTTTGGCATCTTTTTACTATCAGAATCTATACATTTAATCAACAACTTCCAGTTTTATGTACACATATACATAGCATCTACAATAACTACAGCACCATAAAATGTCCTTCAAGACAAAGACATCATAGAGGTTGTGGTTGTAGGGTCTGCCAGGACATGACTAGTTGTGTCTGCCTCTGTACAGCCCACAATCTGTCCCTGGCCCTGGCTTGGTGATGACAGGTTGTGCCAACACTATGTACATTACCTTGGACACAGGTCTCAGGCAAGCTGTGACCAGATCATGGCAATATCTACTGTAAAAGTATATTTACATCTTGTATTGCATGTCAAATCAGAGAAACTCAATAAAACTTTGAAATGATAAATAAACACTAAAGTTTTTCTTGCAATGCAAATTTGTCTTTGATTATATGCATTATCCCACATTCATCTATTTAAAACTTAAGAAAGTAAAAAACTAATGTAAAAAAATAATTTGAACACTTGTCCTGAATTCATTCAAGTCTGTATGAAAAAAAGTTTCATGAAGCAACAACCTACATAATGGATGCCCAGAAAATATTGCTAACAGTAACGTGACCTTATTTTATCAGAAACCGTCAAGTTCAGGAATCTAGCTGTCATCTCTTAACCTCAAAAATAGCAAGTTTTATGCATGTCTCAAACTACAGCCTTGGGGAGATTTTGTGTTCCTAAGAGACTCCTGCATATTATTTCTTCCCTTTGTGATACTCAAGGTACACTAAAGAATATTGACCACTTTTCCTTTCATGGCATAACAGTAGACAATTAACAATAAAATATTGCACTCCTTCCTTTTCCATGGTATTCTAGTGTACAGTAAACACTAATGAAAATGGACTCTGTGAACATCTACAAAAACAATAAGTATTATGTTATTGCAGCTTCAATAAGTGTTACTATATCACAGGAATACTTGGATTATCACATGCTTTTAGGTAAATTATTTTTCTGCCCTATCGTACTGACATGCATTATATTGCGTAAATTCAACATGAATTTTCTTTAAAGAAAAAAACTTAAAAATTTAGCCTCTACTGGAGAAAGAGCAGCAAGCATTCTTTGTTGACATTACTCCAACCCCTCCCTCTGTACTTAATAAAAGGAAATCACAAACTGTAGATTGCCCCTAATTCAGTGTGCATCTGTCTTGAGCTGTCGGTATGTCTGCCTGTGTCTGTGTCTCTGTCTGTCTTGGTGTCTCTCACGCTGTGTCCCAGTCCCAGGGCACACACACCTCCCCATCCAGCATGACAGCGTAGTAGTGCGTCACCCAGAGCCTTGCCCCGGTCAGAAGCGGGGAGAGGCGGTAGGCAGCCTTCAGGAGCCTCTCAAGACACTGTATCATCATATCAGGCATCACCGAGTCATCCTTCTCTAAGAACTCGAGGCCAAGCTCCCTCTTGCACTCCTCATACAGCTGCTTCTCACGGTCCTTGATGCTGTAAAAAAATAAAGGCAGTGTTTGGAGATTGATGGGGTGGCAGGTGAGGTGTGGATGGATAGTGTTTTGCTACTTAGGATAAAAACTTCTTGGCTGTGTTGAGTCTGAAGTTATGAGCTGAACTCTTGAATTTTGCCATGAACACTAATTGTATGGAATCTGGGGATGCAGACTAAAGCTAAAATGATGGCAGGAGAAAAAATCTGTATTCCTCAGTCATAAAGTGAATTGACAGGATTGAAAAATACACTAAGAGAGGTGTGAGGAGGAGGTTGTGAATAATGCAAAAAAAGTGTATGAAGAGAGAGAAATGGAGACTTTCATCCAATGGGCACATCTTCAAAGGGAGTTCCCAGAGGGGACAGAGCACCACAGCTAAAGAAAAAGACAAATGTCCGGGGGGAGACTGAAGACTGGAAGACATGGATCAGTCTCTTGTCACCAGCCAAGACAGCCTCAAAAAAATGACCATATACATAAACCTCAGTGATAAAACCACTGAACACAACATGTAACTCATCAATGATAGCTGTAATATCTTCTGACAACATTCTGCTGCCAAGCATCATTCACAATACAATCAAAACCATTAAAATCCAACAAAATGACTTATCAATGTCTTGACTGACCCTTCGTAGTTTGTGATCATTTTCTCTGCCTGTTCCATGTTCTCTGTGATGAAGTTGACTAGAAGCCATGGAGGGCAGGAGGAAGGAGCCAGAATCTGACCTGTGGGGGACAGCATCAGGGGTCCTGCAGCTCTGCAAAGAAAGCCGATTCATTACCATCTTATCTGTCACACCTATTCCTTCACCTGCTTCTTGGAATATTCTTGAGGGGGTGGCTATAACAAATGGTCCACCAACTCCTATTCATACAACAACACTTCATATTATAGTACTGTACTAAGTTTTCGACCTTGTTCCCCATTTCAGAGGTGGCCTAGGCCTTCTAGCGAATACTGATATTTTCTGTAAAGCTGATATTTAAAGGGCTGACAGTTCAGAGATGAGCACTGCAGCCATGTCACCATGTGCAGCTATAATGTATGCACCCAACTTTACATGATATTTTCTAATATCAAGGAGCTGACCAGTCTTCAGCTTTCTACTGTTTCTAATGATCACAAAGATGACTCACGATTCCACCACAAGCTGCAGGGAGGACAGGGACTCTGGCCAATTCTTGGGGAAGGCGTCACGGCCTCGGTAGTCCCCAAGGGCTGTGACCAGACGACGCAGGTGCTGGATGTAGTTTTCCAAGAGTACGTAGGACTGGTACTTCCTGAAAAAGGAAACAATCATATAATGGAGGAAAGAAATCAGGCAATGTACAAAATATGTAAAATAAAACAATGACGTTAAGTACATAGACACTACTCTCACCTCTGTGTGATCTGAATGTCCCTCAAGGCATTGGACACAGCCTTTTGCATGTCTGGAATGCGCTGTAAGATTGCGTCCTGCTCGGGAAGCTTCACAATCAGCTGATGGTACAGATGGACTCTTATGTTGTAAGTCAAGTCTTTAAGGTTCATATTTTATTTTGTGATGACGTACTGTATACAATAAAAGGCAGTATATATTTTTTGCACTGAAAGTGTCACTCAAGATATAAAAGGTAAAAACTGTTGGCATAGTCAAGACTGAGGACACACTCATAAGGGAGATGACTCATTGCTTGTAAACATAATATTATGTCTTCCTTTTGTGTGTTCTCACCTTGAGCCACTGATTCCGGACTTCTGAGGTGCTGAGAATGACGCCGCCCTCAAAGCTCACACCCGTCTCATTGCCAAAGTGAACTGCTCGGCCTGAGGTGGTGGCAGAATCAATGTTATCATTTGTGAGGTCCGGGATTTTCTCACCTACTTCCATTTATGAAATACTAAAAATTTCTATACACAACTTTTCATTCATTTATCTTATATGTTTAACCTACTTATCACCATGTTAAAGTTGAACTGACAGCCATATCTCAATATATTGTTAACAGCTTACAAGTTCTATGAAAAATGACTAAAGAAAATATGATTCCTTCACAGCAAGCTCTTTGCCAAACCTCTTAGAATTTAACTATCTGGGCATTCCCTTCACACAGTGAAAACAGCAAAAATATTTTTAGCTGTCTTTTGGGCACACAGTCATTGCTTTCTGCAGTACTCTCATTTTTCCTCAACATTCCTCCCATATACTCTCTCTCTCTCTACATTCCTCCCTTACATAATCACCCTGGATAACCCTTCCCTACAGAATCTTCCACCACACCCCTCTCTTAAGTCTTTCCATACTCATCAGTAGTAGCCAGCTCCCCTTCAGGATGTCTTACTTTCCCCTTAAACAATTCTGTAGCAGCTTCCTCACCCCTGATGATGTCCTTCACCTCATGGTGGTGCATCATGAGGGAGCGGAGGCCCTGAAGGCAGCCCCGCAGGTGTGTGGTGCCGAGGCCTCGCTGCCATGTGAGTTTGGTCAGCCCCAGCTCCTCCACCAGCTGTTTCTGAAGGTTTGCGATGTCTTTCCGTACGGGCTCACTCACTGCCAGTCGCTTCTCAGCCTCGCCCATGTTCTTGACGAGCCATGAGCTGCAGATATTGACTTGCTACAATTACTGGTGCTTGTGGTGCTCCTGTTAAACAAGTGTCACTGCTGGGTAATGTAAACTTGAAGGTTCATACCAGGTGCTGCTATAGCAAGGATTTTATTCCTACTGTTTCTAAATAATGAGTAACCTGATTAAGAGAAAGAAAATGAATGATTGAGTCTTTCCCTTGAAGCATTTCTTTCACAGCACATTACAACTCTCCATGAGTGAGAAATAGCTAGTACTAATATTAATAAAAAGAAACTGAAATTAACTAGAGTGCAGACTGGACATACATGAGTATAACTTTCAACAGAAACACCCTTACTATAGATCATCTTTTTTCTGCACAGTCGACAGCTCCTCCTCTGGGTTGAAGATGGTGGCATTGTCATAAAAGGAGCGAGACCACATGATCTTCCTGTCGGGTTTGTTGGGCTGCTGCGGGAGGCTGTCCACGTACTTGGTGGGGAGATGAAAGACACTGAGGATCCCGTGGACAGTGTCTCGCAGGGAGGGCTTGTTGAGGCGGAGGTCAACAGTGTGGAGGTTGCCTGTGGAGTAAGAGGGAAATATATATGATAAATAAAGAAATATATCTCAAGAGTATTACCTAAACTGAATCACTTGTATTATGTCACACTTGTACAGATATGAGAAACATGGAAGGAGAGTGCTTGAATATATGGTAGAGACAGAGAGAATGTAAGAATCCGTGTATATGAGGATGGAGTGATACATTTATTTTATGTATTACATTTATATTCAGCTAGTGTCATGATGGAACAGATGATAATAACAAACCTTCCATATTCTTATTTCTGATGTAGAACTGAAGACTGACAGGACTGGGTCGCTGGTCGTTGATGAGAAGGTCGATGTGGTTGTTGAGGAGCTTGAGGGAGGCATCATTGATGTGTTGGGCGCGCGGGTGCTGTGCAAACAGGTCAGGGTGGACCAAGAAGTAGAAAGGTCGCAAAGCTGTGGTGACTTCCGCAGAGGACAGACCACAGCACTGCTGCCTCGACAGCTCGGGAAGGACTTGTGATGCTCTCGCCGACAAGATAAATCTGCATCACACCACACAAGTGTTTCATGAGTGTTTGCCCTTGTATTCCCGAGCTTAATACTAGATGCAGGTCACATGGGATATTAGAGAAAAGTTAAATTTCACAATTTAAGCTTCACTTTAGGAAAATGAAAAGGAAAAAGACACTTCATCTATGGATTTTGTTTACCTAGATCTTATCTTTTTCTATAAGTAAAATGAGTGTTGCAAGGAGTGAAGATGAAAATTATATTCAACCCAACAGCATCACATTTAGGAGTGTTTTGGCATGCAAGAATGACCAATAGTTCTTGTGAGTCACGCCAGTTTATGTTCTGGCGTGTCTGATTTCTAATATGTCCCCCCAATTCCTGGCAAAAATTCTTACTCCCCTGCAGGACATGACTGGGTTGCCTTAAAAGTGATGTCATAGAGGAAAATACAGAAGAATGGCAGGCACTGCAGCTCCTTAGACTGGTAGCAATGACCATTTCTAAAACTTGTTCATAACCCTGCCAGGTGGGGCCAATAATGAGTTCATGAGGATCCTGTCATGCTGTTGATGCACCACAGACCAGTTTACAGTATCCTTGCAGGATTAGTAAGGACTTTCCAGTTGGAAAACACACACATCATCGGCATCAATACAAGCAACAATGACAGTCGATATCATTTGTCAACAGGTGCTGTGCACAAGAGTAACTGTTCACATATCACAATGGGGTTACTTTTTTGTGCTGATCTGGCTGGGAGGCCAACAAAACAAACTGCACTCCTCCGTTGATATCAAAAGACAGATTTTTTGCCTGAATGCCATCCTTTTGTCCAGTGATGGGGTGTGGGAATAAATGGAAAAAGTTCCCCGATAAGTCATTCTACAGACTAAAAGCTGTGGGCAAGATACAGGGACTGAATGGAGAGAAAATAACACGAGAACACTGAGGGCAGTGAATGGCACCTATACCTTGTAGAGAAAAAATGTTTTAAGAATTTCTGACTGATACAATGATGCTAAATAGCTCATGAAATTTTTCGGTTAAGATTCGTTTTAGGTCCGTGCCAGTATCTCATTACCTACCTTATGAAACATCAGTATCTCTTCATATATCTTTTCTACAAACCTTCAACAGTCATGGAAACGCTTTGAAAATCCAATTGAAGGAATTTTTTTTACTCTTGAAAATATGGGATAATGTTTACGAAAGCGCGTCGCCTCCTCTGGTGCTGGCCGCGGCGACGATGCAGCCGGTGTTGCGAGAAATACCTCCTCGCTGAAATAAGTCACATATATATGTAATGAGGGGCGCAGCCCCCCCGTTAGTAGGTTGTAAAGTTCGGTTGGAGTAGTTTAAATATGCTCCCTGACCCTAAGCCCTCTGCGAGCTATTTTACGGCTGCGGCGGCTGCAGCGTCGTCGCGGCCAGCACCAGAGGAGGCGACACGCTTTCATAAACATTATCCCCTATTTTCAAGAGTAAAAAAAGTCCTTGAATTGGACTTTCAAAGCGTTTCCATGACTGTTGAAGGTTTGTAGAAAAGATATATGAAGAGACAGTGATGTTTCGTAAAGTAGATTATGAGATACTGGCACGGACCTAATACGAATCTTTACCAATTTTTCTATTAAACTATACACGTTGTACTTGTGACCAGATCAACGCGTATTGTCCTTCATGAGCAACAAAACAAGAAATAGTGTTGGGTCGTTATAGCCCGCCCCTTCCCGAGTGATTGTAGTAAGACAGCATTCAGGGGGGCCGCGGGAGGAAAGTGCAGGGCAGTGGTAAGGATTCTTGGACAGGGCACAACCCGGCACGTGTGTGTAAGTGCAGCACAGCAGGGCATGCGATAAGGCGGGGACGGCCGCGCCTGGCTGGAGGGTGTGTGTGGGGGCAAACTCGGCCTCGGGAACACTGCTGCGGCCCGCCTCACCTCCATCCTGTCTGGCGGAGGGGCAGGATGATCATCTAGGGCGGCCCTGCGTGCTGTTCCCGTGTGTGTGTGGGTGGGTGGGAGCAAGACACGCGATGGACCAACTGCGTGACGGGGAACAGCTGACCAGGTAAACAACTTCTGCCCGATCCGCGAAATATGCCGAGACAGGCCGAATAGACTCCACTTTATAGATACTCTTTATATATATATATATATATATATATATATATATATATATATATATATATATATATATATATAGAGAGAGAGAGAGAGAGAGAGAGAGAGAGAGAGAGAGAGAGAGAGAGAGAGAGAGAGAGAATTACATAGAATTACATAGATAACCAGACCACACAGGCCAGGCTCAAACTATAGTCTATTCATTTGGGCAAGGCCACTCACGGTAGTAGTCCCAGCGACTCCACTTCCCCCTTCTGGCTGGGTAGCTCTAAGCGGGGTGATGTAACCTACTTGTCATGTTAAGTAGTCAACATAACATAAAAAATGTTAAGTAGTAATAATAAAATCTTAAGTAGTCAACATAATATGCATATCTAACACAAACTGCTAATTTCTGTTCACACACAGAAATTAGCAGTTTGTGTTAGATATGCATTTTATGTTGACTACTTAACATTTTATTATTACTACTTACCATTTTATGTTGACTACTTAACATGACAAGTAGGTTACATCAAACCGCTCGGAGCTACCTAGCCAGTTATTTGGTGACATATTATTTCACTTGGGTTTAGGGGCAGACCACCTACTCTTAACCATATGGTCTGTGTGGTCTGAATACCTATGTAAATCTCTCTCTCTCTCTCTCTCCAGGAATAGTATCTGCTGGACTGCTGTATCATCAGACCCAAGAACATAGTGCTGATGTAGGCTACTGTTCTCCGTGTGCCATCCACAGTATGAGTATACTTAGCAGATTATCAGATAAAAGTAAAATCTCTGATTTATTAATACCTCCTGCAAGTGGTCACCTGCACACATCTGTTTGGGCTGCTTGTATGTCCTTCAGAGGATGAGGCTAATGTTAACAATGCCATGATATAATATACTTTATTTGGTTTTATTAATACATAATATTTGAGACCCAAAACAGGAATGATCAGAACAGTGTGGACACCACCGAGGTGAAGACCTGGGGTGACACCAAGCATGTTGTGAGTGTGGCCTACGTCAAGGAGGCTGTGGAAGCTGTGGAGGCTGAGGAGTATGTTTAAAGGTCAACGAAAAGATTGTGGGGACTGAGGAGGAGGTTGTGAAGGTAGATGAGCAGGTTGTGGGGGTCAAGGAGGTTGTAAAAGCAAGGTGGTGGAAAACTGCTTCCATTGTCTTATATCTTCATTACATGGTCTCACCTCTAAGTATTTACCTCCATGGTGGACACAGGTACAAGCTACACTTCTGAGAGTACTAATATGCTGCTGGAACACTGCAACACCTGACTCAACATATGTAAGCACAGCAGTAACACATCACAGGGATCAACAAGTCCATTATTATGACATTAATACCTGATGCAATACAATTAGATTACAGTTGCTAGATTTCCTGAATGTCTAACAAAGATCATTATTTTTTGGGGAAATAATTATACATTCATTATAAGGACATTTTTGACCTGTTGGGTAAAGGAGGCGGAAGGAGACATGGATGTATTGAGGTGAGTTTATTCCTGACTAGTTTCATTTACTGCTTGAAAAAAAACTAGTTGGGAATAAACTACACCTGTGTCTCCTTCCTCCTCCTTTACCTGTACTACATTCATCATTGCTAGGAAGGCTATATGCTTCCACGCTCGTCTTCTTCAACCAATGAAGGCTCCCTGTGCTACATTATTTGTCATTATTATCATTATCATTATTGAGATCCATAAAAAGGAATCAACGGAAAAGTCAGTAATTGGTATAAACACAAACAGCATCCCCTCGATGAGCAGATATGGATGTGAAAGATAAGAATGACAGTAAAGTAAGGAAAAGGATGAAAAATAAATTGTATATATAGCAGTCTCCATCAAGGCCCAGGTACCACAGGCCACTCAGTATGAAAGAGAGGCTGTGAGAGAGTCAGCAGTGCGGGGAGCCACCATTCTATGTGTGTGCGTGTGTTAAAATAAAATGATAATGTGTTCTGTGGGGGGAAATCCTGCTACTGTCTTCTGAGTCCATCTTTCACACAACTTCTATTATAACTATCTTGAAATTGTGGAAAGAAAAGAAAGAAAAGTTAAATTATGAAAGAAAGATAAAAGTGGAAAAGAGAAAAGTAGAAACAGTTGTGCCACATGAAGAATGCCTGGATGAAGTGCCGACGTAGGAATTGAAAGAAGAAAAGTTAAATTAAGAAGGAGGAAAGATGAAAAGAAAAATGGAAAAAGAAGAAAAACAGAAATAGCTGCGCCACATGAAGAATGCCTGGATGAAGTGCTGACGTGGGTGTTGAAAGAAGAAAAGTTAAATTAAGAAAAGAGATAAAAAGGAAAATGGAAAAAGAAGAAAATCAGAAATAGTTGTGCGACACATGAAAACTGCCTGAATGAAGTGCCGACGTAGGAAATGAAAGAAGAAAAGTTAAAATTAAGAAAGAGGAAAGATAAAAAGAAAAATGGAAAAAAGACAAGTAGAAATAGTTGTGCGTCACATGAAAACTGCCTCTATAAAGTGCCAACAAAGGAGCAGAGCCACATCACTAAATGAGGTCACACTATCCACTGAGAGCCACATCGATCATAACAGAGCCACACTGAAGATTTATAGAGTAATGCTGTCTATTACACAGCCACACTTTTCAACAGTAAGATCACATGATTCATCAGAGTTTTATGGCACAGTGAAAGAATTGCATCCCTTCACTTACAGACCCGCACAATAGATTACAGAACAAAACTATTTACCAAGAGAATCATATTGTTTACTAGATTCACACCATTCGTCAACACACACACACACACACACACACACACACACACACACACACACACACACACACACAAAAAAAAAAAAATAAATAAATAAATAAATAAATAAATAATAAATAATAATAAGATATAAAATGGATAAATAAATAAATTAATAATAATAATAATAATAAAAAGAACCACATCCTTGTTAATGAGTCACAATTCATTCATCCCATCATTAAGCTTTCAACATCAACATCAAAACTACCTAAGTACAATGCTAAACAGCCAAAGTCTGAGATATATAATGAAAGACATACAAAACAACTCCCCTAATACTTTTCTCCATGACTATATAAACATCCAACACATCAACAGTTATGCCCACATATACAGAGAACTACAACACTAAATTAATTAATGCCAAACTTCCCACCATACAAAACACACCTTCTCACCCTTCAAATGCTATGAGAAATCACCATGTCTTATAGTCTATAGCAGATGAATTCATGACCATCTTCATTGTTATTCCAGCAGACATGGTGAGGTTGATTTAGTTCTTTCCTAATTTTTCCTTCATATATTGTAGGATCTCATAACCTCAGTGTGTCTTATATGCCAAGAAATACAGGCCACTATAATGTATACACTTAGCCAGTCTTTGGTGTTTGTGTAAAGCCTCTGTGACAGCAATCTTACTTATCAGCACAGTCACCTGGCCGCCAAGGCTCCCCGTAAGGAAAGGTTTTGGCAGAGGTTGCAGAGGAATGGAGAATCAATAAATCACTTGTACTCACAGAAAAATAGAATATCATGTGTGGAATGTTTTTGTTGTACTAACTTAATCCTAACCTATTCAAATCTTTGGATACAAAATTATCTTCTCTGTTGGCAATCTTATCTACAAAATAATCACTAGAGTAAAATGAGCAACTACTTGGTTCTGACTGTTGAGCCTCAAATACTTGTGAGACTTTGGTGGTGATGATGGCAGGGGTTTGTGGGCCTGCAGATGCAAGACCCTTGGAATGGCTGACACCTTAGCTCTTCTTGTCCATGTGCTCCTGAAGCTCCGGGAAAAGTTCCTTCAGCAACACCTCCAGTGCATTCTGCTGGCAGGAAAGTGTTGTGTTAGGAGCAAGAGATGGTGACCTTTGCCTTTGTGTGGCCAGGAAAACTATTGTCAGCCTGTCTATAGTTCTGATGCCCTGCTCCCCCAGGCAACACCCCTCCAGAAGGTGGCTCAAGTCTTTAGTTCTCCCTGTTCATACAAGCCATTATTTAAACATTTGCCCTAACAGTAAATGTCTGAACAAAAAAGTTAAGAAAAAAGTGACTCACTGTAATTATCATAGCATAATATTCATCTGATTACTGAAGCATGGTACATCAAACAAGCAGAGGAATAATTGGTCCCTTTCCAGATAAAACTAAAACACATTCAAATAACATAAATCAGTTTACGGCATGAAAAGCAGGAAAGATAAATGTATATTCAGAATTTTGTGGACTCATTATGATAAAAGTCCATTGCTGTGCCCACAATCAGACAGTACAAGACAGACAATAAAACATCATCATGGTGAAGTATTTACCTTTAAGGTGGACACAGGTACAGGCTACATTTCTGAGTAACAATATGCTGATGAAACACTGCAACACCTGACTCAACACTTGTAAGCACAGTAGAAACACATCATAGGGATCAGCAAGTCCACCATCATGAAAGAATAACAGAATGGCAACACGTACGTAGAAGAGGTTTTTGTTGAGTGCGTGGTGCTGCAGCGTCGTGAAGAGCTTAGTGGCCCCGCGGCGGGCGTTCTGCTGGCCTACCAGGGTACACAGCAGCACTGGGAGGTTGTTCACAAACTGCTCTCGTGCCTCATACCTGCACAGGAACACACAATGCAGTCACAACTTTTTTTTAACAACAAAATAAGGTTAAGTGTGGGCCATAGATAAACTGTCTAGCCTTATTTCTTCCTTTACTGGGTTCATGTAGTGGAAATTTTGTTAGCCACAGACAGGATAGCTAACCATCACAAGTTTTAGTTGGTGGGTAAACAACTGGGAACAGCTGGGAGGCAGATCACCTGGGAAGTTTGGTACACCTCCACACACACACACACACACTCACATGAAAAACAAGACTAGAGTGATAGTTAGAAACACTCCAGCAAGACTAAACTTACTGCTAATACAGAACCAGACATCATTGAATTCTTGAATCATGTCTCCAATGGGAAAGAGCAATCAGTAATAATTAAGGTCCAAACAATACAAGGGATTATAACACCAATAGATGACACATACAGGCATGGTGGATACAGCTTTGGGAAAATAAACTTTACAAGATTAAGAAAATTCTTTGAAGTTGTAAATTTAGACACCATTCGAGAGAAACAAGAGACAGAAGAAATTCCAAATCTTTCTTAACTTTTATAACTCAAGTGTGGATAAATCTAAAGTAGTTGGATCAATATGGATATGGAGACAGGAAAATATGTGCAGTTTGTGCACAACTAAAATCCCGTAAACTAAAACTACACCACACCTTGTTCTGAGCTTGTCCTCCTCAGTGCGAGGCTGCTGGGTGGCCTGGAGGCCCTCGTCAGATGGCCAGAGGTTGTCCCTCACAGTGTGCATGTAGTACAGGACCATGGACTCACTCAGCAGCCCCGACACTGTCTCCCGCACATGTCTGGGGAGGGACGGGAAGAAACAGTCACCATTGCCTCCATCATCAACTAAATATTTCTTAAATACACTGAGTATAAAGGTTAAAGTGAGACTTCTGAAAGACATAACGGGTCACAGAGTCCCACCTGGTGATGGTCTTGCCATAGGTGATCTGCACAAAGGAGATGAGGGTCTTCCTGAGCCACTTGCTGACACCCCTCAGCTCACACAGCTCCTCCAGGAAGGAGAAGAGAGGCTCCGCCACGGAGTCTTTCCCACCGTCACCTGGGGACTCGCCCACCTCCATCATGAGGCCAATCTCCTCCTCGTCACTGTCACTCTTGGAGTCTCCTCTGTCAGGGTGAAAAGGACAATGTTTGCTGCTTGATCTCAAGAGACATTTCTCTACATGCTTTGTATTTCCTGAACAACTAATGAAACACGATTTTGAAGCATATTGCATGTCTGATCCTCAGGGAAGAAACTTTATAAGCAGGAGTTCAAGATATCTACAACTGATGCAACAACATTGAGCTTGACAAGTACTGTCAGGAAATGTTATAATAATGAATAAAAAGGAAGCAAAGGTGTTTGGTACCCTCTGAAAAATGTAGAGAAGGAGAACTTGGGCTTCTTGCGCTGTATCTCCACCTGCTTGAGGTGCTCTGGGGAGGGCGACAGGTAGGCGTAGATCAGCTCAGAGCTGCAGAGTTTCTCATCACTCAGCACGGCAGCAAAGTAGTTTTGTGCCACCGTCCTGACGCGCTCCACGTGGGCCTTGTCCATCACCTTGCTGAACAGGATCTTGCTGGGCACAGATGGGAGCTCCACCGACTTCATGAAAGGGGATATCTGACTAAAGGAACAAAAGTAGGGTTAAATGGCAGAGCACTGATGAGCATACAACTTTCCATGTCTTCCACAGCAAAACTCATGGATCTGGAGTATATAGTCAGCAAAAAGACTAAGAAACACTGTAATGCACAATTTAGTAGCTGCTGGTTAGGTGGAGACCAGCTGAGAGACTGAAGAAGACTTGGATATGGAGCGTGGATGAAGACATGAAAGGAATAAACACCAGGGAGGAGGGAGTTAACAAGCGGGAGAGACTCAAAGCCCGTCTATCCCCTTAAGGGAAAATAAGGATGTTAAAAGAAAAGAAAGAGAAGATTCCTGTACACCAATGCTAAGTATCAGGACGTCTCTCCTCCCAAAACTGACCTCTCTTTCAACTGCTCCTCTTTACTCTTTTATATAGGAGCTGTGATTAGCGGGTTTTTTTCATAATTTTTTTTTTTTCCCCTTGAGCTGCTTCCTTTACTGTAAAAAAAACATTGCGAGGACGGATGGTCGGCAGATACTCACCACAACTTGCGGTGGAGGTCAATGAGCTGCGGCAACTTCCTCACCAACACCCAACCGTTGTCCGGGGCGGAGGAGGCCACCGAGGACTCCAGGCTGCTGAGGGAGGATGTGGGGGAGGTGATGGTGGAGGAAGCGGAGGTGCCGGAGGAGGGGGGGAGTGCAGAGCAAGGGGAGAGCTCTTGGATGACAGGGGTGGTGGTGGTGGTGGTGGTGGTGGTGCTGGGGGTACTGGTGGTGCTGGAGGTAGTGGTGGTGGTGGATGCAGTGGTGGTTGTGGTGGTGGATGTTGTGCTGGTGGTGGAGATCTTGATGTCCTCGGAGTTCAGGTGGACGAGCAGCACCAGGTGAGGGATCTCCTTCTCCTCGACGAACTGCCAAAGAAAGATAACTGGAAGGTGAAAAATGGCTAAAAATCTACTTAAAACGGACTGTGGCAATACATAGACACTTTAGTCAATGAGTGGACACATCTTTTGTATAGATTACTGATGCATATGTACTTTTTAATGATGCACACATACTTTTTATGATGCACACATACTTTTCAATGATGCATACGTAGTTTATAATGGTGCATATGTACTTTTTAGTGTTGCATACGTACTTTTTAACCTGGTAGCAGTGGCGGGCCAAATTTGTGGCTTTACCGTGTAGCAGCGACAGGCCAAATTTGTGGCTTTACCGTGTAGCAGCGACAGGCCAAATTTGTGCCATGATATAAATCCCCCAAAATAGACGATGCATAAACTGATCACAAATGCTTTGGTATATATTATGAAATGGTTTGTGTGAGTGATGATTTTTTCTCATTTTTCTCGCTTAGAGGGACCATTAAGTAACATGATCCCCGCTGCTACTGGGCTAATGATGCATACATACTTTTTAATGCTGCATACGTACTTTTATAACAGTAAAGGAAGCAGCTCAAGGGCAAAAATAAATAAATCAAAAAGCCTGCTAATCCCTCCTCCTATACAGAAAGTAGAAATGAGTGGCCAAGCGTGAGGTCAATTTCGGATGGATACTCGATGATTTATATTTTACGTCAATTAGTGGGCGTTCTCATTTCTGTTGATCCAGGGAATGCTTTTATCTCCCTCCTGTCATTTTATCTCCATTTTTTTTTCTTTTCCATCCTCTTTCTTTAACACCTCATCCTCCTTTCATCTAACTCCTCTTCCTCTCTCTGCAGCTCACTCTTCTTCTCACCTGTCTCCTCTTCCTCTCTTTACCACCCCCTCCTCCTCCTCCTCCTATCTTCACAGCCCCTTTCTCCTCTTCCTCTCTTTACTAACTCCTCCTTTCAACTGTTTTCTGTCTCCTATTCCTTCTCTTTATCACCTCGTCCTCCTTTTCCTCTGTTGATTCAGGGAACATCTTTATCTCCCTCCTTTCATTTTATCTCCATTTTTTTTTCTTTTCCATCCTCTTTCTTTAACACCTCCTCCTCCTTTCATCTAACTCCTCTTCCTCTCTCGGCAGCTCACTCTTCTTCTCACCTGTCTCCTCTTCCTCTCTTTACCATCCCCTTCTCCTCTTCCTCTCTTTACTAACTCCTCCCTTCAACTGTTTCCTGCCCTGTCTCTACCTCCTCTTCTTCTTCCTCTCTTTACTGCCCCTTCCTTCTCTCCCTCTCTTTACCATCCCCTCCTCCTCTTCCTCTCTCTACAACCTCCTCCTCCTCTCCCTCTCTTTACCACCCCCTCCTCCTCTTTCTCTCTCTACCACCTCCTCTTCTTCCTCTTTTTACTGCCTCTTCCTCATCTCCCTCTTTTTACCATCCCCCCCTCTTCTTCCTCTTTTTACTGCCTCTTCCTCATCTCCCTCTTTTTACCATCCCCTCCTCTTCTTCCTTTCTCTACAACCTCCTCCTCCTCTCCCTCTCTTTACCATCTCCTCCTCTTTCTCTCCTTGCCACTTCTTCCTCTCACCTGGACACTCTGTACGTGGACCTTCCAGTTCCCGATGTTGTCACTCCACAGTGCCGTTCTCTCCACATGGGTCTCCAGCAGCTTGTGGTCAGCTCGCAACTGCGCTATCTCCCCCTCCAAGTGTGTGATGACCTTGGGATCCGCCTTCCCGCTCTGGCGCAGCGCTTGGAGAGCCTAAAGGGACGTGAAGTTTGTTGGGTTTCTTGGCACCTTGCTTTGGATGTTATGAGTGACTGAGAGATTAAATTGACACAGTTTGTCTTGAAGTACATATATGTATAAATAGCAAAATGTCTTACTGATGATAGAGAAAAAACAAAATAATGACTTGATACCTAATACACTTCTACTGGTTGTTTTTCCATTGTTTCCTACAGACACAAAACTACTATTACTACTACTACTACTACTACTACTTTTAATAAGGCTGCTGCTACTACTACTATTTCTACTACTACTACTACTGCTACTGCTTTTTATTATTACATATACTGCTCCCTTTTCAAAATAAATCAAGAAAATTGGTTAAGTGACTATGTAAACTTTCAATTAACTGATTTTGAATTTACTCAACTATTATGCATTACTTTCTGTAACTCTTTCTTTCATCACAAGGTTCGGATCATTATCATGTACTATTATCTCCCTGATCCTGAGGCTTCACTTAGGGGTACCTTCATGAGGGTGGCGATGGCAGAGTCCCCCCTTGTTACAATCCTCACAGCCACCGTCGGCAGATTATCGTACTCAGAGCCACGTATTTACTGGTTTCTGGCCATGACTGTTGCCAAGAAACTCCAATAATTAACCATTTAAACAATAACCATATATGAAGGAAGTTATTTGGGTGATGAAAGCAGTTTTTGGGTTGGAAATCGGCAAACATAAGAGGCAGAGTACGACAATCTGGCAACGTTGCTCACAGCCTCTGGTTCAATACTCTACCTATCACTGTCCTGTCCTTTTCCTTTATTATATCTTTATTACTGTCTGGTTCTGGTATTCTTCAGGACCAACATCTGAGGTGGGAGCAAGGCACTCACCAGGAGCTTGTTGGTGAGCCTCTCCTGCAGGTGTGCCAGCTTGTTCCTGGCGTAGGTGGAGTGGTCTGAAAGCTGCAGCTGCACAGGCTCCACGGGCTCTGTGGGGCCGCCCTCCCCTGCCCCTGGCCCGGTCTCGTCTGTCAAAGGAAAAGTGGCAGACTGGTAGAGGAATAATGGTTGACTGAGAGAAAATGGTTGAATGGTATTGGTTGAGTGAAAAAAGGGTTAATTCAATGACTTTGGGAGGTTGACAGACTGACTGGAAAGTGGAAAGTGGCTGATTCATTGCCAGGAAGATAGTTACAATGAGTGTCTGACACAGAGTTTACGTTGAAGTACAAATAAGAAGCAAAATATCTTACTGAGGATAAAAAAATAATAATAATGACTTCCAATGTTTCTACTTGTAATGTGGCTTTTGATTCAATGAGTGATGATTAAAAAGTCAATCATTCATAAAAAAGTCTTGATGAATATTGGTTTCTGACTGATTTATGATGAATTAGTAGTACTGGAAACCTAAACTACTAGTGAATTATGAGATTATTATTAGATCATTATTATTATTATCAGATTATGAACACACCCACACACATACACACCAGCACACTCAGTCATGAAGTCCACCCCTTGGAGAGCTGCCTGGTGGATCATGGCGTGGTAGGTGGAGGACACGAGGAAGCCGGTGTAGTGCCTCTCCTCCAGCGTGCGCTCCACCTCCTCGGCTATCTCATACAGCACCTCCGGACCCCTGTTGCCCAAGAGGAACGCTTCCACGCCTCGGAGGGTTGGCTGAGGAGGGGAAGAGGAATGAAATCAAGGTAACAATATGAAGAGAAGAGGAATGAGATCAAGGTGACAACATGAAGAGAAGAGGAATCAGATCAAGGTAACAACATGATGAAGAGAAGAGGAATGATATCAAGGTAACAACATGATGAAGAGAAGAGGAATGATATCAAGGTAACAACATGAAGAAGAGAAGAGGAATGAGATCGAGGTAATGGGAAGAGGAATGACATTGAGGTAACAACATGAGGAAGAGAAGAGGAATGAGATCAAGGTAACAACATGAAGAGAAGAGGAATGATATCAAGGTAACAACATGAGGAAGAGAAGAGGAATGATATCAAGGTAACAACATGGAGAAGAGGAATGAAATTGAGGTAACAACATGAGGAAGAGAAGAGGAATGATATCAAGGTAACAACATGAAGAGAAGAGGAATGATATCAAGGTAACAACATGAAGAAGAGAAGAGGAATGATATCAAGGTAACAACATGAAGAGAAGAGGAATGATATCAAGGTAACAACATGAGGAAGAGAAGAGGAATGATATCAAGGTAACAACATGAAGAGAAGAGGAATGATATCAAGGTAACAACATGAAGAGAAGAGGAATGATATCAAGGTAACAACATGATGAAGAGAAGAGGAATGATATCAAGGTAACAACATGAGGAAGAGAAGAGGAATGATATCAAGGTAACAACATGAGGAAGAGAAGAGGAATGATATCAAGGTAACAACATGAAGAGAAGAGGAATGATATCAATGTAACAACATGAGGAAGAGAAGAGGAATGAGATCAAGGTAACAACATGAAGAAGAGAAGAGGAATGACATCAAGGCAACAACATGAAGAGAAGAGGAATGATATCAAGGTAACAACATGAAGAGAAGAGGAATGATATCAAGGTAACAACATGAGGAAGAGAAGAGGAATGAGATCAAGGTAACAACATAAAGAGAAGAGGAATGACATTGAGGTAACAACATGAGGAAGAGAAGAGGAATAAGATCAAGGTAACAACATGAGGAAGAGAAGAGGAATGATATCAAGGTAACAACATGAGGAAGAGAAGAGGAATGAGATCAAGGTAACAATGTGAGGAAGAGAAGAGGAATGAGATCAAGGTAACAATGTGAGGAAGAGAAGAGGAATGAGATCAAGGTAACAATGTGAGGAAGAGAAGAGGAATGAGATCAAGGTAACAATGTGAGGAAGAGAAGAGGAATGACATTGAGGTAACAACATGAGGAAGAGAAGAGGAATGAGATCAAGGTAACAACATGAGGAAGAGAAGAGGAATGAGATCAAGGTAACAACATGAGGAAGAGAAGAGGAATGACATTGAGGTAACAACATGAAGAGAAGAGGAATGACATCAAGGTAACACCATGAGGAAGAGGAATGACAAGATGACCACAATTTTTTCTTGACTCGTAACAACAAACTCAATTCCTACTGCACTCTTTTCCCATTTCAAGTATGTGCTAAAAGGTGCCAGACAACCCTGAAAATTTAATGTGTTTACGAAAACCTAACCTCTCTGGAAAAGAAGCAAGAATGAATATCTGATCTTTTCTCTCCTGAAGATGTGATTAGTAACTGGCAGCATCATAGGGAAAAAATACAAAGAACATAGAGAATGGAGAACACTTGAGGTGGCAATGCAAAGGGGTCTAAAAGAAGATGTCATTAACTAGCTAAAATAAAGAAGAAACCATAATATAGCTTTCTTGCTACGACATACTTCAACAGGTAACATCTTTTACTATGAACATCCAGAAGAACAACATCACCCTCAAAACAAACTGCCTTAGTCACTTTTTTATAATTTTCAGAGTTTTGTCCAAATCAATTTTTCATGTGGTGCACCTCCTGGTATATCGTCACCTTCGTGAGCAAACCGCCTAAGTCATTATTTTCTACTTTACAGGAAATAGGAAAAGAACTGTCATTATCTCATTTGTCTTAAGATTTAGGCAGAAATGAAAAGGCCAATTCTAGAACACTCAAACCCTGAATGACGAAGGCAACTATACAAAAACCTGGAAATCGCTGAAAAATGACTTAGGCAATTATTTTATGAGGGTGATGATATGAGTTGCCTTTGTCATTACAGGGTGTGAGTATTCATAAATTTCCTGTAACTTTTCTGCCTATAATATAAAAACTAAGGAAATGAGAGATTTTTTTCAATTTCCCAAAAAGTAGAAAAAATAACAATGGCAGTTTGTTTATGATAATGACGACATGCTCACCTTGTCCACTTTGACGGGCGGTGTCTGTGGGCTGAGGTAGGTGTAGTAGATCTCGGTGGCCAGCTGGTGGTGGAGGCGCTTGTCGGCGTGCCGCAGGTCTTGCACGGCGGACCAGAAGCAGATGAGTGCCCCCTGGCCTATCTCGTCCAGGTACATGGAGAAATAGCGGCGCGAGAAGGCGGACTCCATGAGGGCTTGGAACATCAGGATCTGCAAAATAATAAAAATAGATAAAAATAAATAAAAAACTGATTAATAAAAAAGAAAAAAGAAAGAAAAGTAGATAAAAAAGGGTCAAATAAAATCCCATTACTGTTTTTACTGATCGACTAGTGACATTTACAATTCCAGTACTAATGTAAAGTAATATAATCAATCAATCTACAGGGGTATGCACTGGGGAAGCGCATAAGCGAAGATAGAAAGAGATATAGAAACATAAAATTCCTCCTCATGATACAAAACACTATAAAAGGGACACAGGTATTTATAAGCAACGGGAAACTACATCACTTCAACCTCCTGAATATCTTTTTATTTATTTATTATTTTTTATATCTTAGGTATTTGTTTTCATATGTTTATTGATTGACAGAACTATTTGACCCTAGTTAGTTAGTTGTGACCCTCCGTGCCCCGCCTGACCTTTCTTCCGGGCAGGTTCTGCAGGGAGTTGTAGCTGTCAGTGTCGCCTTTCTCTGTGCCTGACCCGGCCGCCTCCGCTCCCTTGCCAGTCTTGAGCACCGTTATCCGCCGCTCACACTGGGCCTTGGCGTACGTCAGCTGGTTGATGTAGCGCTTCAGGTTGCGGGCCTGTTGGCGAGTAAAGGTTCAAGGGTAAAAATAAAGTTCAAGTAAAGTTCAAGTAAAAGGTTCAAAGATAAAGCTAGGGTAGAGTTAAGTTCAAGTAAGAGGTTAGAGGGTACAGGAAAAGGTAAATTATAGTTCAAGTAATGGGCAAGTAAAGGTAAAGTAAAAGTTATGGGTTATGGGAGGTTGAAGTGAACTGACACATCACTTTGGCACTGAATCTCGTCTCATTCCCCTTCAATACGTAGAGCTGCATGTTGGTTTGATAATTAATGGTCTTATTTCCTTCAAACCTGTGGTAAATAATATTCTTTGACCCTAGAAAGCATGACCACTTGTGATATCAAAGTGGGCTCCAGTGATCATCCCTAGGTCTCCCAGGTGTGGCTGGGAGGCAAGAAACAATCCAGAAATATTAACAGAGGTGGTACATCTTCATACAATTACATGGGAATCTATGGTTTCACACCAGAGCCATGGAGTAGATGAGTCTGGCCAGCTTCATCACAGTGCCATAGTTACAAAAAGAGCTATTCGAAAGTCAAATTGATGCAGATATAACACTTTTTTTTGTATTCTAGGTATGGTCAGGTCAAAGAAGAGCCTAGAGCACAAAAAACACAATTGTAACAATATTATTGTGAATTTTGCGACACTTTTTTGGTAACAACATGGCGCCTGTGATGAAGTTGGCCAAACTCTCCTATCCTGTGGCTCTGGTACACATGAGCCCCCCACACACCTGCAGCAGGTCTCCCTTCCCTGGGCCCTGCGGCGTGCTGTCCTTGTTCACGTCCAGCCCCTTGGCCTTCTTCAGGTTGTTGATGGCTGTGGCTTGCATGATTTCGTTGATGATGTTCCGCCTGTGTGGGAGGCAGGAGGTCAGGGATGGCTGGCCTGGGCTGTGGCTGGCTCATATGCTTACAAGTGGTACATACAGCAACTTTATTATGAGGGTAAAAAAGTTACAAATAATCATATTTAACAATGCTGAACTAGCAGAATTATAAAAAACCATCAGGTGATATATTTAAGGAATGTAAAAATAATACAAAGAAGCATAAATAATTTACAATGAATGGTTAGTCAGATGCTCTATCAACATACAAATTCTTCAAGCAATCATCAACACATAATTTGTTGACAAAAAATAACTCAAGATCAATCATGCAACAGTTCATGAGCCAAACTGTTCTTGCTCTCAATCAAGTGTTCCCAGCAGACCTTAACCTCCCCAGGGATGAGCCAAACAAAGACACACCAAGCCGTCATGATCAGGGGGCAGAACAACGTCCCACCATAAAAAAGGAATAAATCATATGCATTCCTCTAAACAACATCCATCACTGCAAGTGATATGAAATAAAGGTAATGTGGATGTCAGCTGACGACTATCTCCTCTCTGTCTTATTTTCATAAAGGAGAGCTGGTCATGGGCCTAACAAAGCTAAAAATGATTCTCTACTCCATTTCCCAAAAGTATGCATGGCAATGTTTCCAGCTCCCGTGAGTCTCCTGAGGTACCAAGGTCCTTTGACTCAAGAGGGGCGCCAGTAGCACCCCGAGGCAAGCAGCGGTGCTCACGGCAGAGCCTTCAAAGACTGCTTGTGAACGCAACAAAGTGAAAACAAGACAACACAAACTGACTGACCAAGAGTTGTGAAAAGAAAAAAATGCAGAACAGAAACTTCTTACTACTGTAGTGCAAAGAGGAGCTGGTGCATAAACATGACTGAGGAACCAAATAATAATGGATAATAAAAAGAAAGATGACAGAACTCTGATTCTACGAAAGACTGGGCACTTAGAGTGACTGGCAATCATCTACCATGTAGTTCATAGGGCATAATGTTAAGTACAATCTTAGTTCGTTACCTTTACAGCCCAAAAGAAACTGAGAAAGAAAACATTGCCGGATACTATTTTATAGTGAACCAATCGTCAAGAACATCACAAAGTTTGCAGCAACAGTGGAACACCAACACACCATGACCTCACAGGCCAGTAACTCAACACAAACATGAGCCATATTGATAAAAATCATCAGCAATAAACAATAACAAACACTGTACAAACCACAGTCCTGAACTAACAGCAGACTAAGCACAAGTCTTGCTTACCAAGGCTTAAAACTATGAATCAGTAAGAATAAATCACCATTTTCATATCCTCTTAACCTAAATGCAGTTCTTCACGAAACACACACACACACACACACACACACACACACACACACACACACACACTATCCATTCATGTGTAACTCAAGGAATCAAACCCATACACTTTGCAAATACATAAATATACATATCAAATCTTAAATTAATTATATTATTGTAAGCATTACTTATATACTTTGCTTATTCTGTATATATGTGAGTATGGGACTGTAAGGTTGGCAGCAGGAAAACCAAACCAGATACAAGTGAAACAAGATATGTACAGGAAGAGAGAGAGAGAGAGAGACTGCACAGACACAACAGTTTGGAGGAGAAATTCACTAAAGAAAGAAGGAAATAAATATTTTATAAAATATTAAGAAAATGAGAGAGAGAGAGAGAGAGAGAGAGAGAGAGAGAGAGAGAGAGAGAGAGAGAGAGAGAGAGAGAGAGAGAGAGAGAGAGAGAGAGAGAGAGAGAGAGAGAGAGAGAGAGAGAGAGAGAGAGAGAGAGAGAGAGAGAGAGAGAGAGAGAGAGAGAGAGAGAGAGAGAGAGAGAGAGAGAGAGAGAGAGAGAGAGAGAGAGAGAGAGAGAGAGAGAGAGAGAGAGAGAGAGAGAGAGAGAGAGAGAGAGAGAGAGAGAGAGAGAGAGAGAGAGAGAGAGAGAGAGAGAGAGAGAGAGAGAGAGAGAGAGAGAGAGAGAGAGAGAGAGAGAGAGAGAGAGAGAGAGAGAGAGAGAGAGAGAGAGAGAGAGAGAGAGAGAGAGAGAGAGAGAGAGAGAGAGAGAGAGAGAGAGCACACACCAGCCTAGGCAAGCATTAGGGGACACACTGGCCAAGCTGCACACCAAGAAGGGGTAGGAGTGCCCTCACCTGATCCTGAGTAAGTCTTCTGTGCTTTCTGAGGCTAAAACCAACTCTAAGAAGTTGTCAAGGCTGACAAATGAAAACAAACACTTGAGCAGGTCACAAAGGTCACACAGCAGAGAAATGGTTGTCTACTACCAAAAGCCAGGAGTGCTTGTAGTAGAAAATATCCTCATGTACTGAGTAAAAAGAATAATGCAAGAGCAATTTCTACAAAAATGATTAAGACTTGCATACGGAGAATCAGAAATACTTACTGAAAGACTCTAATAACTGGAAGGTATTTCTTTGGGACGGTTCATGTAAAAATAAATACAATTCTATTCTAAAGTGAAAAGTGCTAAAGTTCATGGGTTTTGATGAGCCGGTAACATCACTAACACTGTCCCTCTTAAATGGGGATGAAGATGGAGAGGGAAAAGCACACACCATGGGGTAGAAAAGTGTTGCATGTGTAGGCCAACCAACTGACAAGTGTCTCTCAGGTGTTGAAATAAACTGTATATGGTCATCATATTATCATCATATACAATTTCCTTCAACAGTTGAGAGGATAATTATTAGATGGGTGATTAGATTATACATACAACAACTGTATGCTTTCAATTGTTGAAGGAAACTGTATTTGGTAAAGAAACAGAAATGAAAGAAACACAACCCTGAGACAGTATAGTGCAATAGAAAAGCAGGCTGAAACAAAACACACTATAGTATTTCTACGAGAAACTGGCAGGCGGGAGGTGGCGGCTGGGGGGTCAGCCAAGGTCAGCACCGCCCCGCACCTTGCCACACACTCTCAACACCTTCCTTTTCCTCTCATATGTCAGCTATTTACTGCCTTTAAATGAATTTAATTAAATAATTGAATAATTGAATAAGGTCACATAGTATTCAGATTGTTTTGTTGTTTGGATAATAACAAATATTTTGTGTAAATACCAGGACACTTGGCAACGCTGGAATACAATGTTGTCAAGTGTCCTGGTATTTACACAAAATATTTGTTATTATCCTGAAAACGAAACAATCTTAACACTATATGACATTATTGGATTATCCAATTATTTAATTAAATTAATTTAAAGGCAGTAAGTAGCTGACATATGAGCGGAAGCGAGAAGTGTTGAGAGTGTGTGGCAAGGTGCGGGACTTAGCTGACCCGCAGCTGTCACCCCCCCGTCTGCTAGTTTCAAATAGATTGACTATAATTAACACGTCACTTTTCTTGGCAGCTGTGTACCCACGTCATGTGCACGGTGGGCACACAGAGGAAAATAAATTTTGGCATGGTGAGGGGAGGAGGGTAACACGGCATGTAGAAGTGACATCTTGTCTGCCAAGGAAGTATCAGTCTTGTGTACTGTGTACTTGTCACCCTTAAAATTTAATTTAAATAAAGTAGACAGGGCACTCCATTCAAATGTGACATATATTAACTAATAAACAGGTGTCAGCATAACAGAGGGTGTATGCATATCTGTGAACTGTGTTGGCAAAACAGATGCATCAAAATAAGAAAATGAATGCCTTGTGGGAACCAATGCATTACTAGAAATAAATAACAATGAAGAAAAAAGTTCAGTGCTAAAACTTACCACACAAAAAATACCTGTGTTAGTGTCAAACAAGGCAGCATTTGCAATACTCAAATAAGCCTTAGCAAACTTTAAATGAAAGTTTACCTTTTGACAGGGCTTAACACTAACATTATCCACGACCATGGCCATGTCTAGAGAAAATCAAGGGGTTCTAGTGCTGGACACTCCTCTTAGCAAGTCCACCATGAACTGATATCATATTGTACATGTGACAATAAATGACAAACAGCTTGTCTGGCAGGCAAACAGTCTAGCTTTGTCCTGAACAGCCTTGTGGTTTGTCTGTGAGTGGACAAATATTCTGCATCATGTAATTATGCTACATTACTAGCCAGGTTCAGCTTAAACATTACAGATTCTGATACTCATCCAATCTTGATTTCTGAAGAATCCTCTCGCATCTCTCTCCTTACTTGACAATAATGAGTGAAAGGCTGAGTTGAAGATCAGCACAATCTTGCAAACCTTAAAGCAACACACTTACAGCTGTCACTCTCAGCGCCAGCCTGGAGGGACAGGTCAGAGAGGACACACAGCACCAGGGCCCAGCAGGAACCCTGGCATGTTAGCCGCACCACTGAGCGCCAACATAACCTCTGACCTTACCTGAGGTGCTTCAGGTCGTGCACGTCGGTGGAGTCATGGATGAGGGTGATGAAGTCCTCGTAGCTGGCGGCGTACATGTAGGTGCGCCGGTGCAGCTCCTCGGCTGCCTGCTGCTGCCGCAGGTACGCCACCAGCCGCTGGTTGATCCAGTCCGGGTCACACACGCGGTCGATCAGCGGTTCAAACACTGCACCGAGGGAATGGTGGAGGAACTTGTACATGGCAGACACAACACATCCATGATTTAAGTATTTGAAAACTACCTGCATCAGCAGTTTTCTCAAGACTAAAAGATGTACGGTAGTCGGATGCAACCCATGCCAGAATATTAAGTAGCTATACTCTCCTAATCTTATAGGAATTTAAAGAAAAGTATGGGAGAGTGGTTTCAAAAGACAAGATAAAAATACACACCCAGTGACCCCTTGATACCTGACCTAACCATTTCTATCCCTTGACTCAGTTTGAGAAAAAAGTTAGTTTATGAAAGAACATCCCCCCCACCCCACACACCTTTGCAGGCCAGCAGCTCCTTGAGTAGGGTGCGGAGTGGGGTGCAGCGGGAGTACTCTGGGGGGAGGCAGCGGGCGACTAGCAGCTCGGCCACCAGGCGCAGGAAGTTCCTCTCTCTCTCCGGGGAGCTGAGCTGGGGCACCAGGTGGAACACACCCCTCTCCCCCCGGGCCTCTCTGGTCCAGCAGGGGTAGAGGAAACGGTGAGACTGACACACAAACAATAGCTTCAAGATAGTCACCCAAACACTCCACAGTAAGACCAGCAACAAGAGTAAGGATAATACCAAGAACCCAGGAATAACACAGCTCAACCCACAGAGGCAGGGCATGACATGACAACAGGCATAGTGTGTTGCTCTGTGTCACTCTGTGTTGCTGCAGCGGCCTCACTCACCCAGCGGCCTGAGCCATCCGGATGTGCTCCAGGTGTCGGGTGAGGCAGGTGACCACGCCCCCCGTCAGGAAGCGCACCTGGTCCATCTTCCCGAGCCGCTCGTTGATGCTCACCACACTGTACCACAACACATTCCTGGGGGCACGAGTTTAAGGATGGGTGAGGGAGGCGGAAAGTGGCAGAGTTACCATAAAGCATGAAGATTAAGAAAGTCAAGAGTGAATAAGCCTAATGCATAAATTAAATAATCATTCAAATATATATAAATAAGATTTGCAAGAGGGAAACAGCATAACATTCATGTACAAGAAAAAAAGTAAAAAGAATTAAAGGTGAGACCACTGTAATATAAAAGAGAGGAAATGAAAACAATGCGTGAATTCAAGAATCATTCAAGCATACACACAAAAAATATAAGAGGGAAACAGCAAAACACTCAAATACAAGAAACAAAGCAAAGAGAAGCTTAAAAAGTATAAATGCTAAGTATGTTCATTGACACACTGCTGGACAGGGAGGAGGAGAGAAAGATGCTGAGGAGGGAGAGAGATAAACAGAGGAAAGAGAGATGGAACCCCAGTAAGTGGTAACATTATAGAAGGAAACACCAAAACAAGTCCAGGATCAGAACTAAAAAGAGCTGCAGAGTGGAGGTAGAAGGGAGGAGACCAGCTGGAAGACTGAAAATGACCTGGAGATGGTGTGTGGAGGAAGACACGAGAAGGATGAAGATCAGGAAGAAGAGAGTACATTATCATCAAGAGTGGGGGAGACTCATACCCATCCAACCCCACAAGGGAAAATAAGGATGTTAAATGAAAAGAAAAAGAACAATAACCCTTAGACAGTGGCAGTATTTGAAGAGTAGCTCCACACAAAATGAATCATCTATATATAGTCACTGCCGACCTTAGGGCCATAGCACAAATATAGTTACGCCGCATAATGGATGTTTTAACTATTGTCCACATATAGATTCTACTGCAATCTGGAAGTGTTGTTATGTATTTGCCATACAAAACTGACTGACTGAATTTTGGACCGTCTATATAAAGTTCCACTATCGCCTAAGGGTTAAGTCCACACTAACCTGAGAGTCTCTATGCTGGGTGTGGGGTCGCTCACGATGTTGGTGTACCACGGGTTGATGTTGTTCTGGATGAAGGTGTCCATAAGCTCGTTGATGGCACAGTCTATCTTGCGGCTGATCACCACCCCGTGTCTGGCCGGCAGGGAGCTCTCGATGTCACAGCAGATGCTCTGGGTAGTTTAGGGAGAGAAGCAGTGGCAGTGGTGGTGAGGGTGATGGGGTGGTGGTGGTGGTGGTGATAGTAGTGGTAGTAGCAACAACAACCAATGGCCCCTTCTGACCCTTTGACACTTGACCTGACCATCATTTCTTGGCCTGGCATAATGAGCTGACCTTTTGCTTATAACACACACACACAATGACCCATTTTGATAATAATTTCTATCCCTGTCACTACACACACATACATTCCAAGACATTTTTGACCCTTGATCCTCTGACACTTGACCTAACATACCAAGATGACCCTAGTAGACTTATAAGACACACCCAACGACCCCTTGATGCTTGACCTGACCATAATTTCTATCCCTGTCACTACACACACATACATTCCAAGACATTTTTGACCCTTGATCCTCTGACACTTAACCTAACATACCAAGATGACCCTAAACTTATAACACACACCTAATGACCCCTTGACATTTGACCTAACCACCATTTTTGTCCACTTCACCACATAAATTTTCCAGGACAGTGTTGACCCTTGACCTGACATACCGAGGTGAGTGTGTGGAGTGCCGATATTTCTGGAGGGACTCTGATGGTGACCTGGTGCTTGGTGGAGAGTTTGATGTAGGCGGCGATGGTGAGCGTGGCCCCAAGCACCATCGCGGAGAGGCAGCCGGCGATGATGGAGAGGGGCAGTACCACCCCCATGCCCCCCCCCTCGCTGCCCCACCCCCACACCATACCCACACACCACGCCCCCACCAGCCCCCCCACAGCTGCCGCCCACATCCAGACCTGGGGGGGTAAGAGCTTTTATTATTATTGGTGCACATTTGTCATCATTTGTTATCTAAACAAAACATTATATAATGGTAAGATGTGGTATGGCTAGCTTTTGGTACTACATTATTATCATTATATTATATACTATTTTTATTACTATCATCATTATTACAGTTATTAGATGTAACACTCATTAACGGCATACATTTGTTTTTTTCCACTTTATTTAAATGCAGAAAGTTTTTTTGGCAAGCTCATCTAATTTTTATATCCTCATGACAGATGCTTGAAGGGTAGCATGAAAAGTATTAGGAAGGCTGCATAATATGGTGAGGCAGGTTATTATGCACACTTAGGGAATACTGAAGGCTGAGGGGCCCCAAATAATATGAGTCTTTGTGAGTACTGGAGCAGATGGTATCTGACCGTACACTTTTTAACCCAGTGAGTGCAGCCTTTTCTTCAAACTACCCAATTCTCTGTGCATCTTTTCTATCACAAGTCAACTTGCAAGCCTTCATTGATAGCCAGGTGACTGACTTGATCTACAATCCGACCCACTAGGGGAGGCAGGTCTGGGCTGTGTGTGGGCGTGTCACTCACTCAGGAATGGCACAATGGAAATATGTCAAGGCTTACAGATTAATAATGCACATGTAACCAATGAGCCACACCTTTTGATATTTACTTACATAACTTTGTTTATTAAATTTTGTTCAGTTTTGGTCTGTAGATCGTAGTGTTGGAGACCTTCTCACGCAACATGATAATTTTGGGTTGAAAGTATTGCATCTCACGCCACTAATAAGCTACATTATTTGAGTTTGACAATGTGCAAATTGGCCCCAACTGTACATACCTATCACTTGGTTAGGAGAGGTAAATGATGCCAGATTAAGCCAGAGTAGGTTAAATAGGCAAAGTTAGGATAGAGCATCTAAAAAGTTAGACTTAGTAAGGATAGTGTATTAGATAAGGTAGATTTGGTCAGATTTGGTTATTCAAACTGTTTCCTGGCTTGTAAAATGAAGCTGCCCAGTTCTGCTTCAAAATTGCCATAAAATAATCAAAGATATAAATAACAAAACATATGTCCAGCATTTAAACAGGCACAGTGCATTGACCCTAGAAAAGCACCCAGGTTAAGCAGCCTTTAAAGTATTCATCAGTGGCTGCATGCTGTACACAAGGCCTCAGCAGCACGTTTAGACTGATTGGAGCAAACATCATAAAACTTTCCATGCTGAGGCCCAGTTTGGGTTTGAGTATTACCCTCATGGCCATGCTGACAGGCTCTTGACAGCAGTGAGTCCCATGTGTGGCCCTTCATCCGGCAATAATTAAAATGACTGCTGGAGGCGGAGACCCTGTTAGTGGAGGCCTGCTGCCCAGTGCTGGGGTGCAACCCATGCCTTGAGGAGCCCTGGTTTGGAGAAGTAAAATGAAAACCCAAATAACTGTTCTCCTTTACACACAACAGAGAAGGGGCGTATTTACATTTCCTACACAAGTACAAAAAACGGGTAGAATATGGCAGAGGCAGTGATGACAAGTGCCCATAAGTCTTGTTCAATTGATAATTATGATGATTCAGGTAATAATAATGGTGATGATGGTAATAATAATGAGAATAAAGTGCCATTCCCTCACCTGATCACTCCTAACAGGTAAAATATGGCAGAGGCAGTGCTAACAGGTGTGTTCTTAAGTCTCGTTCAGGTGATAACCAAACAAAAGAAGGCAGGAAAGGCACAGAGCAATCTATACTTTAAAAATTTTATGGATGCTGCCCAACACATCACTTGCTACACTGAGGCCACACCACAAGGATAGAACTGGAGGACAGTGAAAGATGAACTCAGGAATAGAGAGAGTCGGAGAACCATGATCCGAGCAAATCCTTCAGCATCAGTGTCGGAAATGACAAACTCTTTACTTGACACAGTGTTAACCCGGTAGCAGCGACGGGCCAAATTTGTGGCTTTACCGTGTAGCAGTGACAGGCCAAATTTGTGCCATGACATAAACCCCCCAAAATAGCAGAGAGGTAAAATATGGCAGGGGCAATGCTAATTAACAGGTGTGTCCATAAGTTTCGTTTTGGTGATAACAATGATTCAGGTAACAATAATGATGATAATGGTGATAATGATGAGAATAAAGTGACATACCATCACCTGACACGGCCCAGAGAGGTAAAATATGGCAGGGGCAGTGCTAATTAACAGGTGTGTCCATATGCCTCGTTTAGGTGATAACAATGACCCAGGTAATAATAATAATGATGATAATGGTGAAAATGGTGAGAAAAAAGTGACATACCATCATCTGACGACCCCAAACAGGTAAAATATGGCAGAGGTGGGGCTAACAGGGCTTCGTTCAGGTAATAATTATGATGATTTAGATGATAAAAATGATTCAGGTAATAATGATGTGAGTAAAGCGCCATATCATCACCTGACGACCCCAAAAAGGTAAAATATGGCAGAGGTGGGGCTAACAGGGGTACCATTAAGCTTCGGTCAGGTGATAATAATAATGATTTAGATGATGATAATGATGATTCAAGTAATAATAACGTGGGTGAAGCTCCATTCCATCACGTGACATGACCCAAACAGGTAAAATATGGCAGGGCGGGACTAACAGGTGGCCTCATATTTAGACTAACACGCCTATTTCACCCCATCCCGCCTCAAGACACTGTTCCCCCTCCTCCCATTATCGTTTTAGGGCACAAAGGGAGGCGTAAATAGGCCTAGGAGCAGTACAACCCGTGCCTCACCCTCGCGATGGTCCCCTCCTGAAGTATCTTGAAGGGCCACACAAACAAACAAACGAACAAAATAGTCTTCCCTCAATACACGTTTTCTACAAGTGGTTTTCTGTTTAGGTCTTTTCTCGTTTCGATGTAGACTATTGTATATCAGTAGGTACAGTCTTTTAGGTATTATTTCGGTAAACAGCATCCTGAAGAAATATTCATAGAGGTAATGGTATATAGTGGTCATGATGGTGTTTGTGATGATGAATGGTGGTGATGGTGATGACTGATTGATATTTTTTGGTTGTTTTGTGGCCGGTGTCCTGTGTTGGGAGCCCTGTTTTATCCACTCTTGGTATGTTTCTTTTCTATTTTTAAGGCTCCTGTTTTCTTTGTGTATATACTGAGGGTTGAAAGATTATTACTGGATGTTTTGTTATTAGTTTATTGTTGCAAGTAAACGACAAAGGAGAAGGGAGGAACATGCCATCCCAACCCCCAGGCAGGACATAGTGAGATTATACAACTAAGGATACATGTGGAAGTAGCACCGGGAAACTAAAAAGATACAATGGTAGGGGACAAGTGCTAATGATAATGATAGTGATGATGGCGATGGTGATAGTGGCGGTATACAAGTGGATCGAGTACGTCCTCAGTGTGTGTGTGTGTGTGTGTGTGTGTGTGTGTGTGTTGCTTGTCATTCTGTCTTTTGATCCCGCATATAAAATTGGGACATTGATAGTAATGAAATTAGGGAATTATTTCCGTTTGTCGCATTTTGGCAGCGGGCCACAGGTCAGATTAGCTGTTATATTTAGTTAAGTTAGGTCAGCTTAGGTCAGAGGTTCCCGAGCTTGACCATACCAAGGACCCCAGACATGATGAGTCCCAGCCGAGGACCCCCAACCAAACAAAAATTATCATTACCATACCGGAAATCCGGGATACATATATATTTTTTATTGTATATATTTTTTCTGGAGTTGAAAAAATATTAATTTCTTTCATTGTGTCGCGGACCCCCAAGGGCATTCTCCCGGACCCCAATTTGGGAACGTCTGGGTTAGGTAATGTTTTATTTTTTCGATAAGCATGTTCCGACACCCTCAGTCCCGTTGTTGGGTCTCCTCCTTGAAAGAATTGGGTATCTCTCTCCCGGCCGTCTGGGGGGTTGCGCGGCATGCTCCGCCTTCCTCCATTGAGGTATATCCCCAACAAAAAACAACCAAAAAAAAAAAAAAAAATGTGATAGGTTTGGCGCTGCGCCGTTGTGTTGTCACGCGGTCGAGGCGGCGACTCAACTCCGGCGGCATCACTCCGTCATCCTCGTAGTTTTGCGAGGCCTAAGCACAAGGATACACAAGGACAGACACAAGATGCCAGACGGCCTACATATGGCAACTCCTGAAAATGGTTATTCACTTACCTGATTTCTGTGTACCGTAAGGAGATAAAAGTTTTATTTCAGATGAGCTTTGATTTGTTTGCTATATATTTACGTTATTTGTTTCGCCTTTAGACTCCAGAGGACGTCCTTTACCGGCAATTTACCCAGCCTTCAATGTGACCTGTGCGAGGGATGCTAGTAATTATTAAACACCGTAGTCCAAATGAAGTAATTTTATCTGGAATAAGTTGTTATTTCAGTGGCGACAGGTTCTACTGCAGAGATGTCCATTAACTATTTTATCAGCTGGGTTTGGCTAGGTTAAGTTGAATTTGGTTATTTTATTAGCGATAGGTCATATTACCGTTTGCTTATTGTAGAGTTTCTTGTTGTCTCCTATAAGAAAAAAAAGACTAGGAGATAAAAAGACGATCACAGTCTCCTTGCTGTAAGTAAACATTGATTATTCCTCTGGTACTTAGAGGAATAACTAATGTTTACTTACCGAAAATGACGGTTTTGATCTCTGAAAAACCTATTTTTGTGAACCGGAATGACTAGTGCACGATAGCTATTATAAGAGAGGGATCCTCGCTCTCGCGATAAAGTCCATAGAAAACGGCATATATCCCAACTTCTAGACAACAGTGAGTCTAGGCTGCACTAGTAAAAATGAAGTAATCACACGTGAAACAGTCGAATGAAGCGTCGAGAAGGGCGCCAGAGCGCCACCTGGGCACAGGTAGAGGAAGGTGCCATAAGCCGCCCACTCCATTCTTTCAATGCGTATCGACGGAGACCGGAGGGACCTTCTGTGGTGAAGGAGGGGGGGAAATAAGGAATTTCAGAGATCAAAACAGTCATTTTGGGAACCCTCCATGACTAGTGCACGATAGCTAACTCCCACTTGGAGCTGGGGAGAAGGTAACTCCATCGAAGTGCCATATACTTGAGTCTACCTGTGCATCCCGCCAAGTTGGTAAGTGTAGAACCGACTGAGGTCGCCCGGACTTACCGTAATGTACCATGTAAAGTAATCCACTCCGTTACCTGAGAGGAGGAATACCAACAGAATGAAACTCCAGGGTAGACATGAAACTTCTTTTGGCCCAAGTTGTAATAACAAAAATAGGCACCTCGGCCTATAGCATAGCACAAAAACCCCAAGGAAGAAATAGGAACATATAAACATGGAGGAAAGAGGGTAAAGTGCACCTTGCCCCCTCCCCCTTTTCCCCCTGGTGACGTAGGGTGAAAAATCGTTAAATTTCTTCCTCCTGTATCTCCCTCGACGGGGGGAGTCCCAACGCAACGCAGGGAGCGTCGTCCACAGACAGGGAGAGATAGCGGGTCACAAAACAGGACGCAGTGCTCCACTGGCCGCTCTCCTTGACCCGGTCCAGGGAATGGGTCCTAAGGAAATACAGGGAGGCCGCTACCCCTCGGACATCGTGAGCGCGCGGGGCATGTCCCGGATCTCCTTCCTCAATGACGGTCCTTAGGAGGCCTGCAATCCTCCTGGTTGACAGAGGGAGGCCTGAAGCGGGATCACAGAAGAGGTGGTGTTGATCGCGCGCCGTAGAAGTGCTTATGTAGTTCCTCAAGGCGGACACGGGGCAGAGTGGGTGAGGCTCCCTTTGCAGGCACCAGGCTGGTATGACCACTGGTTGGAGACGGTGGTCGAGGCGCTCATTCTTGGCTAGCGATTTTGGAGAGGGAGCCAAGGACACTGCAGATCCATCTGTCGTGAATGTAGTGTACCTGGGAAAACGCGTGAGAGCCCTGAGTTGCGAGGACCTGAACCCAGAGGCGAGAGAGACGAGGAACAGGGTGCGTTTTAGGAGATCCATTTCTGTAGGTTTGTCCTGGTACCTGGTGGAAGATAGGGACGTTAGAACCTTTTCTAAGGACCAAAAAGGGCTGTCTCTTCTAGGGGGAGGATCTTGGTGAAAGAGGCCACGCTTAAGGAGATGTACTGAGCGAGGGTCTAGGACAATTCCCCAACCATATTTAAGAGGATCAGCAAGGGCGGCCAGGTGAGTTGCAATTGTTGATGGGGCCTTCTTCTTCGTGTGGGAGAGAAAAGAAAAACTCCTTTACCACCCTCGAGGGATAGAGGCGTCCTAGGGAGGCCCGGAGAAATTCCATGCGTGAAGCGCCAGCGTGGAAAAGAGCCTGCCATGGCGAATCCCCTCGAGAGTATGAGGCTCTAGCGGGAGAGGAGAGGGACACCGTTTGTGAAGTTCCGCGAACCAGGGCTGCGCCGGCCACCACGGCGCTACCAGTATTAGCCTGCCTCTGAAGGACCTCAGACGATGCAGTACTCTCAGAAGTATGCTGGTGCATGGGGGAGGGAACAGATAAATGAACTCCCACCTGTTCCAGCGTCCGGACCGCCCTCCGTTGTCCGGACTCCTCTGCTGAGGAATTTGGGAAGCCTGGCCGATGTCTTGGAGGCGAAGAGATCGATTTGCGGTGTCCCCCACATCCTGCATAGGTCCTCGAAATACTCCCATTTGAGGGTCCATTCTACTGAGGAACCCTTGAAGCGGGAGAGGGCATCCGCCCACTCGTTGTCCTCCCCTGGTAGGTGCATGGCCGACAGAGAAATGCGACGAGGCTCCGCCAGAGCAAATATTTGTTCCGACAGGGACAGGAGGGCGTCTGAACGGGAAGTGCCCTGCCTGGCGAAGCAGTGAACAGCCGTCGTGTTGTCCATGTCGAAGCAGATATCCTCGCCTTCCAGGTCGGTGTTTTCCTGAAGAAAGAAACCATTAATTCTGTAACGTTTATATGGAGCCGTCTTTCTTCTCTGCTTCATGCTCCAGAACTCTGGTGGCCCCTAGAGGACTGGTAACCCCACCCAATGGAAGAAGCGTCCGAAGCAAAGTCTTTGGTCCGAAGTGACTCTGATCGTTGGGGAAGGGGGTACCCAAGGCACCCACTATGAAAGCCAGTCTGACTTTCGCCAGGTTTCTAATATTGGAGCGCACCCATCGGGAAGTGGGACCTGCGCATCCCTGGGTCTAATAGGGATCACCGAGTTGATCACCCTCACCAGGCAGCGATGGCGAAGCCTACCAGTGGGGGTGACGTCGGCTGCAAAATTGAGGGAGCCCAGCAAGGATTCCCATCCTCTGCGGGACAGGGTGAGGGACACTGACGCGCGGAAGAGTTTTAGGCGAAGTTTTTTCGCATTGTCCTCGGATAGACTTACTCTGGCTGACTTCGAGTCCCAGGCCATTCCTAGCCAGTCGACGCAAAGGGCCGGGTTGGGTTTTGATTTCCTCATGTTGAAGACAAAGCCCATACCTTCGGTTACTCCAATAGTTTTGGCCACCGCCCGCTCAGTCGCCTCTTTTGATGATCCTGTCACCAGCCAGTCATCCAGGTACATCAGACAGTGAACCCCCTCCGCCTCAAGGGCTTGGGCGACTACATTGGCTACTTTCGTAAAGACCCTAGGGGCGATGGACAGTCCGAATGGCAGCCTGGTAAATTGAAAAGTTTCCTCTCCGACCTGGAAAGCGAGGAACCTACGGAAGCGAGGGTGGATGGGAATGTGCCAGTAGGCGTCCTGCAGATCCAATGTTGCCAACCAGTGATGTTGTCTAAGTCGCAACCTCACTTGTTGTAAGGAAAGCATGCGGAACTTTAAGGTTTTGATGTGGAGGTTCAGTTTGCTTAGGTCGAGAATGAGCCTCTCCTTATTAGTGTCTTTCTTAGGCACCGTAAAAATACGGGAGATAAAGATTTCCCCACCGCTCTCTCTACTACTCCCTTGTTTAGCATGTCAGAAACGTAGGGCAGAACGTTATTTGGAAGACTCGTAAACGGAGGAGGAGCACTCACCAAGGCCAGGTCAGTCCTTGTCTGACGACTCTGGATGCCCATCCTCTCTCTGGCCATGCGTGCTGCCATCCCGATAGTAGAGCTGGGAACGGAGAGTCATTTAGCGGTCCTTTCTCTTCTGGCTTTCCCCCTAGGAGACCTGGGGGCTTTGCTGCCCGTCCTGCTGTGCCCCCGTCGGTGGGGCTGTTTTTAAACTTATGTTTGCTGCGAGAGACGTGGACGGGGGGCTGTTTACCCCCTCCCTTACGAAAGGGTGGTTTGTGCGTACGTCTTTGGTGTGGCTTGGCTGATCGATGCTGGGAGGAGGCTGAGGCTTGGGGTACCACTATCTTGATCTGTGGGGGGTTAGCTGCTAGGCATCTCTCCAAAGGTTCCTGAGGGAGGGGGGCGGCGGCGAAGGCGGACATGGCGAGAGCCTGACGGCGTAACTGCTCAGGAAGAGAGCGGGCAGCCTCACGGCGTAGGTTGAGGCGCTCCCCTACTGCGTCGGCCAAAGCCGGGCGTATCGACGGGAGCAAGGAGAGGCCGAACCCCTCTGCAGTAGTTGCCAGGGCCTTGAAAAAGTCCGAAAGGGTGGCGGGTGACAGCTGTTGGTGGTTTGAGGCAAGGGTGTTCGCCCAGGCAGAGATGAGAAACAGGTAAAACACCGACGACGTGAATATAGTTACTTTCTGCATGCCAGGAAACCCCTTTTAAAAGTTGCCTCTCGCACGTCCGAAGCCTGGATAGGGAGGTCGTGGTTACTCATCTTGGGGGCAAGGAGGAAAGACCTCACCTCTTGCGAGAGGTGCTCACCGGCGGGGAGGAGAGGCACCGGAGACCAGTGGGAAGCTGTGTCCTTGAGAAGGCGACGCCCTAAGCCATCTCTCCACATTCCAGCCAGATTTGAAGTGGCTCTGTACCAGGGGCAACGTGGCTGTTACAGAAGGAAAATGCCCCGGACGTCGCTTGCTGTACCCTGAATAGGCGTTTTAACAGAGGAGAGCAGATTTAGCTCTACTAAAGCCGACAAACCATCTATGGTGTCATCTGGCGTGACAGATGCAGGCTTGGAGCACGCCAACTAGCAGGATGTAGGAACCTTCCTGTAAAGGGTGACCTCTGCTCCCGAAGAGCCCCTAGTCCGCTTCGCCTCTAAGTCGGGACGGTGACCAAAGCTGCCGTCCTGAAGAGGTCCCATGACGTGTAACTCGCTACCTGGAGGTACAAAGAGGAAGGGCGGGAGAGGTTGCCACTCATAAGCCATATCCGAAGCAGACTGCTGAAGGCGTGCTTTCTTCACAGGCGGGGATAGTGACAGACTCCTTGAGCGGCCCCGGCGGGAGCCGGAAGAGGAGGGCGAGAGAGGGGAGTCGGCATCACCACGTTCCGAGGCTTCCTCGGTTCGTTCCGAAGACGGGCTGTAAGGGGGATCGACAAGAGGCTGAGTCTCCTGGCAATCGAACGCCTCTTGAAGGAACATGAACATGTCCGCGAGTTGTGAGATCTGGGACTGGAGGCCCCTGTTGCGGTCTGCCAGTTCCTGGAGCGAAGTGGGGTTGGGAAGAGTGTCCGCTTGAGAGACATGATCCCGGGAGTCCTCAGAAGTGCGGGGGAGAGGACACCCTTCCGCAGTAAAGACCGTCCCGTCGTCCTGCGAAGAAGAACTGCTGTTAGAACATCAGGAATCGGGGAAAAGACAAACGTTCGCCCACATATGCTACTAACACGGCCGCTCCCACTAACATACTGGAACGCGGTAGTCTTCTAACGCGGGCGTACACCCGTGCCCCCGGGACCGGCAGTGTACTATATGGAAGCCAATCACTCTTCACAGACAGCCGTTGGTAACGCGGGAGTCGTATACCCTAAGCACACGTCTGTATGGTAGGTACTCGTCACAAACTCGGGCGCCCATCTCACCCGGTGAGGCGGGGAGACGTGGACGCTAGTTTGGGAGGGGGTCATGGGCTCGCATCTCCGGGGACGATAGGCAGCCGCAGGGCGCCAAGGATTCGTCACGAGTCTGGTTGCCCATCTCGCCCGGTTAGACGGGGAGAAGTGGGTGCCGCTCTGGGAGGGGGTCAAAGACCCGCGCCTCTATGGACGAAAGCGATCCAAAGGACGCTTAGCACTCAAGAGCCCGGCCGTCCATCTCTCCCGATGAGACGGGAAGAGTGGGCGCCGCTACGGGAGGGGGGCGTCCCGGGACGAGGAACAGGGCCGCTGCACGAGGAGAACCAGGTCATGCACAGGTAGACACGCAGCTCACCATGGCAAACGAGCAGAGCGAGGGGCAGCGTCCGTGCAGAGCGAGACGGCTTGAAAGAATGGAGTGGACGGCTTATGGCACCTTCCACTACCTGTGCCCAGGTGGCGCTCTGGCGCCCTTCTCGACGCTTCATTCGACTGTTTCACGTGTGATTACTTCATTTTTACTAGTGCAGCCTAGACTCACTGTAGTCTAGAAGTTGGGATATATGCCGTTTTCTATAGACTTTATCACGAGAACGAGGATCCCTCTCTTATAATAGCTATCGTGCACTAGTCATTCCGGGTTCCCAAAAACAGTCGTGTTTGTCTCCCGCACACAAAAAACCCGCATTCCCCCAGGCCTTCAGGTTTACGGGTCCCCGAATCCTTGGGGTAGAAGGAGAAAGGGTCATTTCCGGTGAAAATCATCGTGCAATTCGTTTTATTTGTGTAAAATTTACGTTACAAAAACATGTTGTATGCAGTTGATCTTTATGTAAAAGCTGACACACACACACACACACACACACACACACACACACACACACACACACACACAAGATTTCTTCCCTAACAATACAAAAACACTTTCAACTTGCCCTATTCAACCACTCTCTGCCGCCTTCCCCTCCGTATACTTTCCCCACCTTCCTCCCATCCCTCCATCTCTCCCTCTCCTTTCCTCTACTCTCCTATCTTCCTTCTCTCACCTGGCCCTCCTTCCCTCCTTCGTTTAGCCTAACTTTCAATCTTTCAAGGGAAAATTAAGTTGGAGTTCTCGTAAGCGCACGTCCCGAGGGTGACGCTGGCGGGCGGGTTAATCCACGAAAATTAGATTAGCCAGTAGTACTTCCTCCAGGCTGCTGCGGGAGGCGGAGGAGGAGGAGGAGGAGGAGGAAGAAGAATAGTGGTATGGTAAATAGTGAAGGAGAAGGAAGAGATAGAGAAAAGTGATATGTGCAGAGTTGACGTATGAGAAATTGGAAACAACACAAGAAGGAAACTGGGCGAAATAAAACCATTATTATTATTATTATTATTATTATTATTATACATATATAGAAGGAGGAGGAGGAGGAAGAGGAGCAGGAAGAAGAGAAAGAGGAGGAAGAGTTGTAAGGTATATAGTGCAGAAGACGGAAGCGATAGAGAAAAGTGATATGCGGAAAGTTGATGTATAGAAAAGGGAAAAGAAAACCATAATATATAAAGGAAGAGGAGAAGGAGGAGGAGTGTATAGAGTGCAGGATAAAGATGCGGGATAAGAAAAAAAGAAGATAAAGAGGAAAAGAAAGAAAAAAAAGAGATGTATGTAAAGTTGACGTATGGAAGAGGAGAAAGACAACCTGAGAAAAGAAAGGAGGGGAGGAAAAAGGGGTGGAGGAGTAAACGTATAGCCTAGTTCTCGATAAGGAAGGGGAAAAAAGTGAACGTGAGGTGCATAGACATATTAGCAGCACAAAAAAACGTTAAAAAAGAACAAAAACGGATGGAAGAGGAGGAGGAGGAGGAACATAGGTAGGAGTAGATGTAAGAGGAGGAGGAGGAGGATAAGGAAGTTTAAAGTCTTGGAGAGTCTGAAACAAAGGGAGGGAGAAAGGATGCAACAGGGACGCGGTAAATTAATTATAGAGTGAATAATATGAGTGTTTTGAAGAGTTTTGGGCGATAAATCAGAGAGAGAGAGAGAGAGAGAGAGAGAGAGAGAGAGAGAGAGAGAGAGAGAGAGAGAGCATTCTATTATGTATATACCCAGGTCTATGTATGTTTGTATGTATGTATGTATGTATGTATGTATGAATGTAAGAACGACAGGTGAGGTAACAGGCTACAGGTAAGGTTATGCGTGTCAGGTTACTTGCAAGAGGTGATATTTAGAGAAGAAATACCAAAGAGAACTGTGGGAGGGTTGAGATGTGGTGTGTGTGTGTGTGTGTGTGTGTGTGTGTGTGTGTGTGTGTGTAACAACCCCCAAAAATATATCATACAATTATCATTTAAATAGCAAAAAAAGTCTACATATATTAGGCAGGTGAACTTTACTAAGATATTATGTAAAAGACAATATTTCTCTCTCTCTCTCTCTCTCTCTCTCTTGCATATTCTCTATTTTCTATTTCTATTTTCTACTTTTCCGTTTTGTATTTTTCATTTTCTTTCCATTTTCTATTTCTATTTTCTATTTTTCCATTTCGTATTTTTCATTTTCTTTCTATTTTCCATTTTCTCTTTTTTATTTCTACTTTCTGTTTTTCAATTTTTTCTTCACGTGTGTTTTCTTTTTAGTGTTATATTTTCCTACTTTTTTTTTCCTTTCTTTTCTTTTTATACACCCGAGCAGCAAAGGCACAATGGACGGCGTGTGAGACGTAATGGCCGGAATAAAACCCAACCCTCTCATTTAACTCTTCCTCAGGGACAGATTAGGCGAATTAAACTCTATTCTTTTTCCGAACAGGCTCAAGGCACCCCACAGCCGTCACTCCAACACAGAGAAAGAAACACACACACACACACACACACACACACACACACACACACACACACACACACACACACACACACACACACACACATACAAAAAAGGCAACGTGAAAACTCAACACACATTACGCAACCCATCTTTTTCTTCTCTCCCTCTTTTTTTATATTTTTTTAAGGTGTCCAATACGATTCTCTTACCTTTTATGTCTCTCTGATGCTCTTTTTTTTTGTTCTTTTTCTCCCTGCGCACGTAACCTCAAATATTTCGGAGCTTACACACACACACACACACACACACACACACACACACACACACATTAGGTAAGGCTTTCGTAGAGGTTCTGATTATTTCCATGGGTAGTTTTATGAGCCCAGTGATAGTTTGACAAGGCCTCCCCAACGAAATACCTCCCCCCCAAAAAAATGGCCTCTGTACCATGAACCTAAAAAACACTCATGCGAACACGGCTAGTCTCCTTTCTGGCCTCTGGAAATACTTGTTGTTAGAACCGAAAGCGTCTGAAAATACGAATTCTGAGCGCCTTTGCCAGATTATCGTACTCAGAGCCTCGTATGTACTGGTTTCTGAGCCAAAGCTACCGCCAAAAAACACCAATAATTAACCATTTTAACGATAACTATATATGAAGGCAGTTAGTGGGGTCGAGGAGGCAGTTTTTGGGTTAGAAATCGGCAAACGTAGGAGGCTGAGTACGACAATCTGGCAACGTTGGCCTCCTGAGGTAATATTCATAAACATTTCGGCGCGGAAGCTCACACAATTGATCAGGCTTTCGTAGGAGTTTTGAGCATTTCCAGCTGTAATATTATGCGCCTAGTGATAGTTCGACCCTTCTTCTGTACTATGAGCCTATAAAAACACTCATGGGAACTCGAATGATCTCCTTTTTGCCCTTTGGAGATATTTGATGAGAGAGCCGAAAGCGCTGAGAATACGGGATTTGGGGTCCTATTCATAAACATTTCGGCGCGGAAGCTCACACAATTGATAAGGCTTTCGTAGGAGTTTTGAGCATTTCCAGCTGTAATATCATGAGCCTAGTGGTAGTTCGACCCTTCTTCTGTACCATGAACCTATAAAAACACTCATGGGAATTCGAATGATCTCCTTTACGGCCTTTGGAAATAGTTGATGTGAGAACCGAAAGCGTCTGAGAATGGCCCTGGTGACGCTTGCAGCTTTCACAACAACTGTTTCCAAAGGCTAGCAAGATTAGTCAAGTTCTTATGAGTGCTTTTTCACATATATGGTGCAGAGGCCTTATCAAACTATTACTTAAGATGAGCTGTTAAATGATGCTCGTCAGGCGGCTTCGTCTTGTTATCTACGAATGTGTAAAAAAAGGTGGAAAAGGAAATAAAGGAGATGAAAGACCGGAAGGAAGGAAGGAAAGAAAAGGGGGAAGATGGAGATAGAAAGAAATTAATGAAAGATAAGGGAGGAGATGGAGGCAGGCAGGAAGGAAGGAAAAATAAGGAAGGAAATGTAGACAGGAAAGAAGGAAGAAAGGAGAGATAAGGGGGTAGATATAGACAGGAAGGAAGGAAGGAGAGATAAGGGGGAAGATGGAGATAGAAAGAAAATAATGAAAGATAAGGGAGGAGATGGAGGCGGGCATGAAGGAAGGAACAATAAGGAAGAAGATGTAGATAGGAAGGAAGGAAGGAGAGATAAGGAGGAGAGATAGAGGCAGGAAGAAAGGAAAGATAAGGAGGGGAGATAGAGGCAGGAAGGAAGGAAACACAAATAAGGGAGTAGATGACGAAATGAATGAAGGAAGGAAAGATAAGGGGGGGGGGGGAGATGGAGACAGAGAGGAAGAAAAGATAAGGGGAGAGATGGAGACCTGAAAGAAGGAAAGATAAGGGAGAGGATGGAGACATGAAAATTGTTGTTGTTGATGGAGAAATGAAGGAAGGAAAGAAAGATAAGGGAGGAGATGGAGGCAGGAAGGAAGGGCAGATAATACGGGGGTGGGGGTGGGGGGTAGATGGGGTCAGGAGGGAAGGAAAGGTACTGGTCTCCGTCGCGTCCCGATAGATTTACAAGGCCTGGGATGACGAAAGCTGCCGCCACTTATACCGTTGTCTGCCCCTGATCATGCTCCTCGCCCGCTACATGATTCATCCATTCGCTGGGTTAGGGGCGCGCTGGCTGGCTGGCTGGCTGGTGGCTCCCTCCCTCGCTCCCTCGGCCCCCTCAAGTGATATACAGAGATGGAGAGAGCTAAGGCTGTTATTATTATTATTGTTGTTATTATTTTTGGTTTTGTTGGTGTTGTTGGTGTTGTTGTTTTGTTTGTTTGTTTTTACAGTAGAGGAAGTAGTTCAAGGTAAAAAAAAAAATAATAATGAGAAAAAAAACACGCTAATTACTACTCCTACGAAGAGTCGAGAGGAGTGGCCGAAAGTTGTTGTAGTTGTTGTTGTTGTTGGTGGTGGTGGTGGTGGTGCTGTTGTTGTTGTTGTTGGTGGTGGTGGTGGTGGTGGGGGAGGTAGTGTTGTTGTTGTTGTTGTTGGTGGTGGTGGTGGTGGGGGAGGTAGTGTTGTTGTTGTTGTTGTTGTTGTTGTTATTGTTGTTGTTGTTGTTGTTGTTGTTGGTGGTGGTGGTGGTGTTACTCTTTTTTATATGAAACTGAGAAGGAAGTATAAATTGAGATAACGATTGAGAGAAAAAGAAAGAGAAAAATGATCGACAAGAAGAAGGGAAGAGAAGTAAAGAGATAAAAACAAGAGAAAATGATATCATGGAAACGAAAAAAAAGTTGAAGAAAGAAGAAAGAGAGAAAAGAGGAAAAAGAATTAATATGACCTACACAAATCATTCACCATCACTAGTCACTTTTATTCAGAATCTACCTAGTAAGTTAATAAGCTGGAGATATTCACTAAATAAATATACTCATGACGGTATTTGGTGGCTATGCGTCTATCCGTTTTTATATGAAACTGAAAAATGAAGAATAAATTAAGATAACAGTAGGAAGAAAGACAAAAACGATCGACAAGAAGAAAGGAGAAGAAAGTAAGAGATGGTAACAAAGAGAAAATGTAATAATATAAAAGAAGAAGTTGAAAGAGAAAGAAGAGAGAAAGAAGAAAGAAAATGAACCTATGTAGACCCCAAACAAAACAGACCCAAAGAGACCCAACACAAATGACAAAAATGATCGACAAGAAGACAGGAGAAGAAAGTAAGAGATGATGACAAGGAGAAAATGTAATAATACAAAAGAAGAAGTTGAAAGAGAAAGAAGAGAGAAAAAAGAAAGAAAATGAACCTATGTAGACCCCAAACAAAACAGACCCAAAGAGACCCAAAACAAACACACACGCCCCCAACACCGCCTCCACACAGCCCCAATTCAGCCCCCCAAAACATCCCCCCAGCCTCACCTCTGATCAGCCCCGCGGTACATGGTCAAACACACAGACAGATGAACAGACAGCCTAACCACAACCTAAACATTACCACCCTTTGCACCATGAGCTAGATGGACCGTAATAGACAGAACAGATCCTTTGTACCACGGGGAAAGAAACAACAACAACAACAACAACAACAACATCAACAACAACAACATTACCACCCTTTGCACCATGAGTTAGACGGACCATAACAGACATAACAGACTTTGCACCACGGAAAAAAAAGAAAACAAAAACAAACAAACAAACAAACAAACAAAAAATACATTAACCAACACACCAACTAACTGAACCCCTTCTCTTCCCCCCCCTCACCCCCTCTCTCTCTCTCACACACACACACACACACACACACACACGATCAACAGACATAACAGACTCTTTACGCCACGAAAACAATAACAACAACAACAACAACAACAACAGTACATACTTAACCAAAACACCAACCACTAACACCCCTCACCCTCTACTCTCTTCTCTTCCCCTCTTTCTCACACAGTAACTCTCCCTTACTTCCCTCTACCCTTCTCTCTCCCCCAAACCCAACCCCTCTCCCTCCCTCTTTCTTCCAGTCCTCTCCTCCTCCCCATACTCTCCCTCTCTCCCTTCCATCCAACCCTTCCTCCCCCCCCTCCCCCCTCCCTCCTTCTCCCATCTCACACACACATAGTTGCATTCCCCTCACCCCCTATCTCCCCCTTTCTCTCCCCCCACCTAAACCCTCCTCCCCCCCCTTCCCCCTTCCCCTCTCTCCCCTCACGTATCGTCGGTATCGTAAGACACTTTCGCTTCTCACATCAGCTATTTCTAAAGGTCAAAGAGGGGGTCAGTCGGGTTCTAATGAGTGTTTCTTTAGGTTCACGGTACAGAAGGAGGGTCAAACTATTCCACCAGGGTCATAAAACTACTCCTGGAAATGCCCACAACTCCCACGAAAGCTTTGTCAAATATGTGTTCTTGGGCGGCGAAATGTCTTGTAATGCGACCCGACTCTTATTAGTTACGTATTGCTAAACATTTCGTTGCCCAAGTTCACGTATATGACAAGGCTTTCGTAGGAGTTTGGGGGATTTCCAGGATTAACTTTATGGCCCTGGTGGTAGTTTTATCCTTCTTCTGTACCGTGAACCTAAAGAAGCACTCATTAGAACCTGACTGACCCCCTCTTCGACCTTTAGAAATAGCTGATATAAAAAGCGAAAATATCTTATACCGAGTCGAGTCACAGTCCCCATACCCCTCTCCCCCTCTCTCTCTTCCCCCATCCAACCCCTCCCCCTCCCGCTCCCACACACACAGTTACTCTCTCCCCTTACTCCTCTTCCTCCACCTTTCCGCCTTCCCTCCCTCTCCCCTTCTCCCCACCACACAGTCACACTACTCCCTTACCCCCCCCCCCTCGTCTCCCTCCCCCCATCATCGCACCATCACTCCCTTAATCTCGATACGTACATAAAAATCACTTTGTCTTTTGTCACTTTGGAAAGCCGCACTTAAACACAGGCCTTCGCGGGGAGCACGTCACGGCGGCAGGCCAAATTAGCCCGTGCGAGGCGGCGTGATGGTCAACCGGAGAAGGGCAACGAGCACTTTAGTTAATGTTGCACGCGCCTGACATTTGTGGGGCGTGTGAGCCTTGACGCGAGGGTCTTATGCGCTAAAGGTCTTTGTGGTGGTAGGTGTGTGTGTGGGGGGAGGGGGGTAGAGATGGCACTAATGGGGAAGGGGAGAGAAGGGGGGTGCAGGAGGGGAGGTGCGTGATGGGGAAGAGGAGGAGGCTGTTTTAGGATTAATGGGAAGGGAAGAGGAAGGGGAAGACGTGTGGGTGATGGGGAGGAGGTGGTAGAGGAAGATGTGCTGGGAGTAAGGGGGAAGGAGGTAAGATGTGTCATGAGTGAGGAAGGGGGAGAAAGGGAAGATAGGGGCTTGTTAAAAGGGGAAGAAGGGGGAAGATGTGTGATGGTTGAGGAGGGATGGGGAGGGATGAGCTGTGATACGGGGAGAGGAAGTAGAGGTAGAGAGGGGAGGGGGGGGAGGCTGCTTGCGATGGGTGAGTTGGAGTCAAGGGAGGTGGGGGAAGGAGGTGTGTGTGTGTGTGTGTGTGTGTGTGTGTGTGTGTGTGTGTGTGTCCTTATTTCCCTTTTTTTCTTCAATAACTAACGAGAAAAACAAATAAACATCAAAATAAAAAAAAATAAAACATAGAAAAAAAGAGAACCAAATTAGCATGAACCACATTTGCCTTCATAGCCTCCTCCTCCTCCTCCTTCCACCTCCTCTTCCTCTTCCTGGTCCTCCTCCTCCTCCTCCTCCTCCTGTCTTTCATGTCGCATTCTCCACCTGATGGTTAAGAAGCTTGAAAGTCACTCAAACTTTCCCAAATAATTACATGCGTGTGAGATTTGTTCTGAAAAGTTGGTCCCTTCGTTTAAATTTTCAGGGCGCACTTAACGAAAAAAAGAGTCGCAGAGAGAGAGAGAGAGAGAGAGAGAGAGAGAGAGAGAGAGAGAGAGAGAGAGAGAGAGAGAGAGAGAGAGAGAGAGAGAGAGAGACCGTAATCGTAATGTGGGCAAAATGAAATGCCTTTATATTTTCTCTCCTCCTCCTCCTCCTCCTCCTCCTCCTCCTCTTGTGCGTTCAGATTACTCTTATTTGTTCAACTTCCTCTTCCTATCCGTCTTTTATCTCATCACCTGCGAGTTATTCCAAATTAGGAGTCGTCGTATTACAGGTGAAAGTGACTCAGGTGGGGATTAGCGCGACAGGTGAAGGGCAGGTGTGTTGAGAGGGAAGGTGATTAACAGGTAGGCGATCTGAAGGTACGGTCGTCTTTCGGAAAAATACGACTTCATGACTGACACCTGATTATTATTATTTTTTTTTAACGTCGTCTGAGTGGTCTTCGTCTAAAATAAATCTGGTAAACTGACTCCCACGACCACTTTTACGATACTGTGTTGGTTTATGTACGATTTTGGAAGCTACTGAAGTTCTGTGTCACTTGGGTACAGAGAGAGGTAGAGAGGGAGAGCGAGAGACAGACATACCGAGGCAGACAGAAAGACAGAGAACATACGAGCCAGAGAAAGACAATGAGACAGAGAAGGTACGCATCGAAGAAAGAGACGGAGAGAGAAGGGGAGGAAGAGACAAACATATAGAGAATGCAGGCACCGGGGAAAGAGACAGAGAGACAAGAGAAGGAAGAGACAGACATAGAAACAGGGAACGTACGCGCCAGAGAAAGAGACAGAGGCAAGAGGAGAGACAGACGAGGGAGACAGATGGAGGAAACTCATACACCGAAGGGAGAGAGAGAGAGAGAGAGAGAGAGAGAGAGAGAGAGAGAGAGAGAGAGAGAGAGAGAGAGAGAGAGAGAGAGAGATAGAGAGAGAGAGAGACAGAGAGAGAGAGAGAGAGAGAGAGAGAGAGAGAGAGAGAGAGAGAGAGAGAGAGAGAGAGAGAGAGAGAGAGAGAGAGAGAGAGAGAGAGAGAGAGAGAGAGAGAGAGAGAGAGAGAGAGAGAGAGAGAGAGAGAGAGAGAGAGAGAGAGAGAGAGAGAGAGAGAGAGAGAGAGAGAGAGAGAGAGAGACAAGAGGAGAGACAGAGAAAGACAGACAGACGGAACTCACGCACCAAAGAGAAGACAGACAGACAGACAGACAGACAGAAGGAGGAAGAGCTGTGGTGGGAGGGAGGGAGGAGCAGGGAGGGTACAGAGAAGCAGAAAATGCCAGCAGGTGCTCACGCTATCGGGTCCTGCTGGGCGCACAAAGGTTCCAGCAGGTTAATAGGAGCTTAATGATACAGCGTCGCACCTGACTGATGGGGACTTGTCGACAGCGCTCAAGAAGACGAAGGAAAAAAAGAATAAGTGACTCGGTTGTTATTTTACTCTCTCTCTCTCTCTCTCTCTCTCTCTCTCTCCAGATGCAAAGAGTGAGGAATAGACAAAAAAAATAAGCAATCAATGTTGGAAGGAAGGAATGAAAGAAGGAAGGATGAAAGGAAGGAAATGAGGGAGAGAGTGAAGGAAGAGAAGGAGGAAAAAAAAAGTAGAGGAAGAGGAGGAAGAAATAAAGATGAGGGGAGAGGATAGAAAAAAATAACCAATGGATGCAAAAAAAATAAAAAAATGAAGGTAATAGGGAAGGAAGTGAAGGAGAAAGTGAAGAAAGAGAAGGAGGAAAAGAAGAAGGAGGAGGAGGAGGAGGAGAAATAAAGAGGGGAATGAGAGGGCATGAAAAAAACAACAACATGGAAGAAAAAAATAACACAAAGTTGATGGCAGTCGAATCCCTCCCCCCCCAAAAAAAAAAGCATATTAACCAAAAAAAAAAAAAAAAAAAAACAAGAAAAATAAGTAAAGCGTCAAGTATAAGTACCACGTGAAATGTAAAGTATAAGTATAAGTAAGACATATGTAAAGGTTTGTCGTTCCGAAAGGAGTCAGCATAAAATATCAGACACCTTCAGTAAGTGAGGCTGGGTAGCAATTTGAGGGGGGGGAGGAACGGGGGGAGGGGGAGGGAGGAATGGTGAAAGGAAGAGGAGAGGAGAGGGGAGGTGTGAGGGGAAGAGGCGAGGAGAGGAGAGGGAGGGGAGGGATAGAGGGTGGATAGGGGGGGAGGAGGAGGAATGGTGGGAGGAAGAGGAGAGGAGAGGGGAGGTGTGAGGGGAAGAGGCGAGAGGGGAAGGATAGGGGATGGAGAGGGGGGGGCGAAAGTGGGGAGAAGAAGAATAGAGAGGATCAGAGGGGAGGGCGAGGGGGGGAGAGGAAAGGGGGTGGGGGAGGTGGGGGGATAGAGAGGCTGGGGTTAGTAAATACGTGGGGAGAAGAGGGGTGATGGGGGGAGCGAAAAAGGTGACTGGCGGGGAGGTGGAGAGGGGAGAAGAGGGGTATAGGGGAAGAAGTGGAGAAGAGAGGGATTTGCGTGGGAGGTGGAGAGGAGAGGAGTGGGGGGGAGAGGCAAAGAGTAGAGGATAGAGGTGGATTGGGGAGATGGAGAGGGGAGAAGAGGAGAGAGGTGTGTGGGAGAAAGAGGTGGATAAGAGAGGAAGGTAGGAGGAGAGGTGGATAGGAGAAGAGTGGTGTGGGAGAAGGTGGAGAGGAGAAAGGGAGAGGTGGAGAAGAAAAGATGGAGAATGTGGAGAGAGAGAAGAGAAAGCAGGCTGGGTGACAAAAAAATTATCATGGTTGGTGTGTAGAATATTGAAAGCAGCGATCGAAGTCAGAAGATACCGAGTGAGTTAACTAGTGGGTGTCTCCGTGATAGCCTTCGTTGGGGTACTGGAATCAGGCAGGAACTCGTGATGTTTGTCAAGTCAGGATGGAATGATAGATAGGGAGTGAAAGCCAGGATATAAAAGTGATGGGAGGATGAGGAAGGGAGTGATGGGGCTGTGTGGATGAGGGAGAGTGAGGGGTGGATGAGGGAGTATGTTGTGGGGATGATGAGAACAATATGGATGCGAGTGAGCGATGGTGGATGAGTGGGAGTGATGGGTGGGTAAAGGAGAGTGACATGTGGATAAGGGAGAGTGATATGTGGATAAGGGAGAGCAATATGGATGAGAGAAAGAAATGGTGGATGAGAGAGAGTGATATGTGGATGAGGGAGAGCAATATGGATGAGGGAAAGCCGTGGTGGATGAGGGAGTGTGAGGGAACGTGGGACATCTCAAATTATCCAACTGTGGAGATGTGGAAGAATGTGGACTAATAGAACGCACACACACACACACACACACACACACACACACACACACACACACACACACACACACCTCCACAATCACCCGCCATCTATTTGTCCTACGGTTAATTAATCAAAGCTGTTCACCTGAGGAAAGTCACACGGGCAAAACCAAAACACGCCTACCTGTAATTAGTGCGTTTGTTTACCTGTCTCTTACCTGTCTCCTCCCATTCACTGTCTACCTGAGTGTAATTAATTCATCCACTCGAAAAAGTCACACAAACAAAATACGCATGCTCACCTGGCGTACCTGTAATTAACCTGTGTGCTCACCTGCCGTTCTTTATCCTTACCTGCATACTCTTGCCACACCTTGAATGCCAGTGTAGGGGCGCGCTTTGCTCCTTTGTTCATCTCCGTGTCTCTGTTTTCTATGGATTGAGAGTTTGTTTGTTCACTAACTTGGATTCGAATTTGGGTGTGTTAAGTGTGTGTGTGTGTGTGTGTGTTGTAGCCGTTCATACCACACACACACACACACACACACACACACACACACATTATTACACCTGGCCACGCTAATTATTTCCACCTTCTCTAGAATGACCGCCATCTGCATAATATATTCTCCCTGGGATGACGCCCTCTCCTCTCTCCCTCCTCCCTGTTCCACTCCCACCCTAGCCTCCTATTACCCTCGGTCTCCCGTCCGAGGTACTTCCTACTCTTCTCTCTCTCTCTCTCTCTCTCACTGCATAACTCCCTTTCCTCCTCCTTCCTTCCCTTCATTTCTCTCCAGCGTCCTTCCATCTCTTTCTTCTTCCAGTTTCTCTCTTCTTCTCTCCCTCCCTCCCTCCCCCTCTTCCTCCCTCCCTCCCTCCCTGCCAGCTTTGTGTAAACCCGAGACTGGGATAAAACAGACTCCTAGCTCGTCTTAACACCAGCCTCCTCTTCCTCTTCCTCCTCCTCCTCCTCCTCCTCCTCCTGCTGCAGTTTCTCTCCCTCCACCTCTCCTTCATCCTTCCCCTACCTCTCTCTCCTCCTCCCTCCCCTCTTTCCTCCTGCCTCTCTCCTCCAACTTGCAGCTTCTTTCCCTCCTTCTCTCCTTCCTCCTTCCCCTCCCTTTCCTCTCTTCTCCTCTCTCCTCTCTCCTCCTCCACCTTGCAGCTCTCTCCATCTCTTCTCTTCTCCTCCTACCTCTCAGCATCCTTCTCCTCCCTCTCTTCCTCCCCCTTCCCCTCCTCCCCTCTCCCTTCATCCCTCTCCTCTTCTTCTCCTCCTGTACCTTCTTTCCCCTCTTCCCTCCCCCCTCCTAATGCCTCTCACTCTCCCTGCATCGCTCCTCTCCTCTCCTCTCTCCTACCTCCCCTCCCCACCGTGGCTGCCTCAAAAACCGCCCCCCGCCCGCAACCCCCCCTGGACCGTAACGCGGGGCTTTCAGGTCTTCCCCTCTTATGTCCCCGGGGAGGCGGCAACAAGAGTAAAGGTGGGGAAATTTGTCATAAAATGCAAATTATTCCACGTCCGCCACGCCCTTTGTCCAAATAAAACGCTAGGGGCCGCGGGGGGAGGCGGGCGACAAGGGGCCAATGAGGAGCCGACGGGGAGCTTGCGTTTTGGGCCCTGGGGTGAAGGGGAGGTAAGGGCGAGGGTCGAGTGGCTCCCCGCGGCTTCCGAAGGGCGTGTCTGGCGGTCTCCCCTTCGCTGCCTTCCTCCCGCTGGTGTCTGGATTAAATGCGGCGCCCTGATGTCCCTAATTCTTTAACTTGACACAAATTTTCAAAGCAGTAATGGGGGCTAGTCAGTCAGGCGGCCCATTAGCGAATCCAGAGGCGGAGGAGGAGGAGGAGGAGGAGGAGGAGGTGAGGTGAAGGACGGAAAGGAGTAGTGTAGCATGAGGAGCAGAAGGAGGAGGAGGAGGAGGAGGTGAAGAAGAGAAGCAGGAGGAGGAATAATACGAGATGAAGGACGTGAAGAGGAG
>NC_066521.1:12651762-12661762 GCF_024679095.1 Eriocheir sinensis
CATACACACACACACATCAAGGACAAACAATTACACCAAAACCAGCCGATGAAAAGTAAATCTGAAAGAGACAAGAAATGAAGAAGAAAAAATAATGATTGTGTACGAAACACCTGAGAGAGTAGTAAAGAGCCCACACATCCAGGACAAACAATTACACCAAAACCCGCCGATGAAAAGTGAATCCGAAAGAGACTAGAGATGGAGTGGCTTCGGTAATCATAGTAATGTCACGAATAGCAAACTGTCACTGGCCCTGAAGAGAGAAGTGTGCAATCAACGCTGCCTGCCACTCCCAAAATGCCACTCAGGAACTTACCGCCCCTTGAATCATTTAGGGAAAAGTTCAGAAGCGCACAAAGAGGGATGAAGAGAAAAAATGTCGGGTACAACGCGGAGACAGGGAGCGAGCGTCATGGAGTATTAATTAAGGAACAGGTAAAGGTTGAGGATGTTTTAATAACTTTTAGGAATAAGAAATGGACTTAGGTATGTCTTATAATGCGTAGAACTGATAACAGATTGATAACGAGAGTAGAAGAGTGCCAACCCAGAAATTACAGTAGACAGGGTAGATAAGGGACCAGGTGGAGGGATGGAATTAGAGGATTTACCGGAGCAGGGTGGAGTATACTATCATCGAAAGAGAGGTGGAGGACGTTGGGAAAGGCCTTTGTTCTGAAGTGGACAAAAAAGAACTGAAAATGATGATGATAATGATGATGATGATGATGATGGCGATGATGATGAAATTAAACAAATATTTTTACAGATTGGTGAGAGAACACTGAAAACAATTAAACACACACACACACACACACACACACACACACACACACACATACCAGTCACGTGATAGAGAGGAACAAACTCGTCAATCTCCTTCTCTCTTTACTTTCTTTACTTTCTTTTATGAATTACCACCGATATTTGAGCCTTATTTATTATTATTATTATTATTATTATTATTATTATTATTATTATTATTATTATTATTATTATTATTACTGTTATTGTTATTTTCTCTAAAGTCTAAACCCTCCGATGCTGACGCCATATTGAATGTTCGATTACGTGGCATCATCTTTGGCTTCGACTTAAAGTATGTTTGTTGATTTTGTTCCGACGCATGAGTATTACATTCTCTCTCCGTATTGGACACGCAAGGCTTCGGAAGTGAACGATTTATTGGCGACACGAACAAAGAAAGAATGAAAAATAGCGAAAATTGAGACGTAATAGTTGAAAGAGAGTGAATAATGATATTACTACTACTACTACAACTACTACTACTACTACTACTACTACTACTACTACTATTACTACTAAGGATAATTAATGATGATAATAATATAGTCTCCTTAGTGTTGTTCTCTCTTTACTTTCCTCGTTGTTGTTGTTTTTCTGTTGTTTTCTGGTTGCTCCATTTTATTATTCATGGAAAATGCTTAATGTTCTTGCTTTTCTTGACCTCATATATCTTGCAGAGAGAGAGAGAGAGAGAGAGAGAGAGAGAGAGAGAGAGAGAGAGAGAGAGAGAGAGAGAGAGCGCTTGCCTGACTGACTGATGGTTCATTGATCATTTCTTCGTACACTTACCGATAACAAATTACTACTGCCCTTATCCCCCCCTCTCTCTCTCTCGCTTTGTTCTTTTCCTTGTTCTTATTCTTCTTGCTCTTTTTCTTGTTCCTTTTCTTTTTGCCCTTTCTTCTTCTTTTTTTCTTTTTCTACATTATTTTCCTTTTTACTACTACTACTACTACTACTGCTACTACTACTACTAAAAATACTACTACTACTACTACTACTATTACTAATGATAATAATAATAATAATAATAATAAAAATACTACTACTACCACTACTACTACTACTACTACTACTACTACTACTACTACTACTACTACTACTTCTACTACTATTACTACCACTACTACTACTACTGCTACTGACAATAGTCACAATACTATGAAAGAGAGAGAAAGAGAAAAAGAGAGAATCAACCAACCAACCACTCAGCCAGCCAACCTGTCAGCCGTTCACCCACTCAGCCATTCAGCCATTCAACCAGTCAACCAGTCAGTCAGTCAGTTAGTCAGCCGGTCAACCAGTCAACCAGCCAACCAGTCAGTCAACCATTCAGCCAGTCAGCCGGCCGTCACTGCATATAAGAGGTGACGGCACTCTAGGTGTACTAAGATGGCGGGGGTCGGGACAGCGTCAAGAGGCTGACGTCAAGTTGATCTATAAACACAGCTAAGAGGGGTGGTGGGCAGAGGAGAGAGAGTGAGCGAGTGAGAGAGAGTGAGTGAGTGAGTGAGTTATAGGATGAGTGGAGAGAAATTATGCGGTAGTTAGTAGCAGTAGTAGTAGTAGTAGTAGTAGTAGTAGTAGTAGTAGTAGTAATAATAGTAGTAGTAATAGTAGTAGTAGTAGTAGTAGTAGTAGTAGTAGTAAAATAAGTAGTAGAAGTAGAATCAGTAGTAGTAGTTATTATTATTATTATTATTATTATTATTATTATTATTATTATTATTATTATTATTATTATTATTATTATTATTATTATTATTATTATTATTATTATAAGCCGTAGAAATTAGAAAGTAATAACGATGAAAACAATAATTACAATAAGAATAACACTCGCATAATCGCAATCATCATCATCACCATCATCATCATCATCATCTTCATCACCATCATTATCATTATCACCACCATCATTATCAGCATCACCACCCTCGCCATCATCATTATCGGTCGACAATCTTAACAAAAGAAGGAGAAAAAAAAAAAAAAAGAGGTCATACTATTAACCTAAACGATCAGGGCCGAACTTGCGTCAGTCCGAACTCCCTTGTCGCCCTTCAAACCCAAAACGGCCTAATGGTTTTATTGGACGTAATGAAGGGCTCCGAAAATACCTGAGGAGGAGGAGGAGGAGGAGGAGGAGGAAGAAGAGGGGGAGGAGGAGAAGTAAAAATGATTAAAAAGAGAAAGTTTGAGGAAAATATTTTCAGTGAGATAAAAAAAGCTGTTAATTTTGAGGTGTTAAAGAAGAAAGAAGACAAGAAAGAAATAAGGTAAGTAAAGGTAACGATAAATAGTAAATAAAACAAAGAACAAGAAAATAATGAGCGAGAAAAAGAAATCAGTTACCAAAAATATCAACAAAAAAAACGAAAAAAAAAGAAAAGGAAAGTCACGAACAATCACAGTCAGAGAAAAAAGAAAAAAAAAAGTGACAGGAACCTCCATCAAGGCCAGGAGAGGAGGGGGAGGGGGGGAGGGGGGTCTATCAGGTCAGAGTTCACGTGGTTTGGGTCACTAAACGGTAAGCGAGGGTCCCCAATCGATAGTTTTATGATCAATTGACTCTAACTGCTTGGGAAGAGGCCACGGGAGGGAGGGAGAGAGGGAGAGAGGGAGGAAGGGAATGTGGGACGGAGGAAGAGAGGGAGGCGTGGCGGGAATGTATGAGGGTGGGTTGGTAAGGAACGAAGGAGGGAATGTGGGAGGAATGAAGGTATGACTGAGGGAAAAGGAGGAGGAGGAGAGAAAATACAGAGGGGAGAAGGGAACATATGAGCCAAAGAACGTAAGGATTCTGCAAGAGGCCGGTAGGTCCACACAAGGCAGCTCCTGTGAACCAAACCCCACCAAACCTCACTATGAATGAATTTATCTAACCTCTTCTTGAATGTATCTATTATATTGGCGCTCACAACACGACTGCCGAGCCTGTTCCAATCATCCACGACTCTGGTGGTAAATCAATTCTTGCCTATGTCTTTGTTGATGGTGAATTTATCCAACTTAAACTACCAGAACACTATTAATATCCCTCTTATTAAAGCCTTTCATCTATTTATAAGCTTCAGTCAAGTTTCCTCGCAATTTTCGCCTATAGAGAATGCAGATTTCTATTTCTATTTATCCCTATGTTTAATACGGTAGGAATTAGGCTAAATAACTGTGCTTGGTTTATATGCTGAAAAATATTAATTCTCCCTAGTCTCTTCATATTTTTCTCCTCCATTAATCTTCTTTCATTCCGTCAGGGGTTACTATGCCATGTCCTTACCTATAAAGAGCCGTAAAGACTCCCCATTCAATAAAAAAAGAAAGAAAACAACACACTGATAAGCAAGGTCAGTGTTTCCTCCGTTTGTTTACATCCATCAGCTCGTCTCTCAAGGATAATGAAGATAAATATATGAATCATTAAAAAATATATAAAAGTTAAAAATTACTACATGATAATATAATGTTTGACCTTTTATTGTCTTCGTACGTCCTAGATTTCACTTATATGTAAAATAAAGCAAATGTTAATGGTTGAAGTGGTAGTAGGCTAGGCTACGAGTTTTGATAACGACACAATGGTTTGATTTCTCTGGCTATAAGACTAGGCTATAATTATCTATCTATAAAAAATAAATAAAGTAACAAATATAATATAAACTACAAGATTTCCTCACTGTAGGGTAAGATTTGAGTTTTGAAATGAGTAATGAAATATTCCCTCGTACAAAGAAAATACAAAGTTCTAATATGCATACAAATAATATAAATAATCCAGAAAATACGTGAACTTTTTTGTATACATTCTTTTTTAATCCAACCCATGAGCATCACTATTATCATCACTTATCGTTATCTTCCCTTTATCATCCTGCTCCTTCACACCTCGGGCAGGGCAGGGAGGGCGTCACGTGACCATTACAGAGTGTGAGCGCGCGTGTTGACCGAAATAATCCGCTGATATCTTGACCATCCTGCACCGTGACCCGCCTTTGACCTGACCTGCGGGAGGATGAGGTCACGGGGCAGGGTTGGCGAGCAGGAGGACCGCGGGGCAGGTACGTAAGAGGCGGATACTGTGTTTGAAAGGAGAGGGAAAGAGGCATTGAAGGAGGAGAGCGGAATGGCGGAATTATATCTAGGTGTTATTTCAGGTATTATTCCAGGTATTGTTCCAAGTGCTGTTAGAGGTATTATTTCAAGTATAAATCAATGTATTATATATTTTCCAGCCCGTCACCTTAGTAGTTATATATAGTACTTTCTGCACTTACAACACTTTGCTATAGTATTGTTTAAACGTTGAAAAATCACTCGTTCGTTAGATAATTACGTAGTTTCTTGCACTATTCAAATCAGGTGACGGTCGCTATGATGTGTGGGGGTGAGGATGGTTGGATAAGGAGCAAAACACCCAAGTTCCAATTTCGAGATGTATTTAAATATGCCGTCGAGGAGTGACAATAGCGGGGCCCAGACACACGCAAGGAAAGAGACTGGAGGTGGTGTCTGCAGGAAAGGTAGGCTGCGAATGCTTAAACCTCTTAATCAGCTACCTACGTCACTTTCTTTTAAGGGATTTCAACCGAGACGTGCGAAGCGAATCCGAAACGAGCGATGCAGAGGGAACGAAACAAATGAGCGGGAGCGAACCATCGAACATACACAAACTACAATTATTCACTATATACACATCCATAACAAACAAACATCACTACAGGGGTAAATATTGAGGGATTTATTTATTTTGGGTGCATTTTACGTATTTTGGCAGAGGGGAACAAGTTAGGGTTAAGATTCGTTTTAGGTCCGTGCCAGTATCTCATTACCTACCTTATGAAACATCAGTATCTCTTCATATATCTTTTCTACAAACCTTCAACAGTCATGGAAACGCTTTGAAAATCCAATTCTAGGACTTTTTTTTTACTCTTGAAAATAGGGGATAATGTTTACGAAAGCGCGTCGCCTCCTCTGGCGACGGTGCAGCCGGTGTTGCGAGAAATACCTCCTTGCTGAAATAGGTCACATATACATGTGGGGGTGGTCCAGGGGGGGGCTATGCCCCCCTGGTTAGAAGGGGGGGGGTCGAAGGGGGCGCAGCCCCCCCGTTAGTAGGTCGTAAAGTTCGGTTGTAGTAGTTTAAATATGCTCCCCGACCCTAAACCCTCTGCGAGCTATTTTACGGCTGCGGCGGCTGCAGCATCGTCGCGGCCGCCGCCAGAGGTGACGCGCTTCCGTAAACATTATCCCCTATTTTCAAGAGTAAAAAAAAAGTCCTTGAATTGGATTTTCAAAGCGTTTCCATGACTGTTGAAGGTTTGTAGAAAAGATATATGAAGAGATACTGATGTTTCATAAAGTAGATTATGAGATACTGGCACGGACCTAATACGAATCTTTACCCAAGTTAGATTAGGTCAGGTTAGGTCAGGTCATATTGCTACATTAATTTAAGTTAGGTAATTTTAGGTTAGGTTAGGCTATATTTAATTTGGTTAGATTTAGTTAAGTTAGGGGATAAATTGTGATCGGTTTCTCGTTGAGCTCTTGTTATTCTCTCTCTCTCTCTCTCTCTCTCTCTCTCTCTCTCTCTCGTTTGCTTGAGTTGCGTTGAATTTTGGTTTGGTTTGTTGGTTGAGTTCCATGTAATAATAGCGTTGGTTTGAAAGTTTCGCGTTGTGGGGACCGCGGGCGGGGTAGGTTAGGCTATTTTGTGTTGCAGGGACCTAGTGGGGTTATACTTTTGTGTTTAGTGGACGAGGTATGAATTGTTACTTTTGTGTGTTGCAGAGACTGGGTATATGATTATTTTGTGTTGCATGGACTAGATATAGAAATTTGTGTGTTGTGGGGAGTGTGAATATTATGTTACAGGAACTGAGCATAGTTTTTTTTTATGCGTGTGTTTCAGGAACTGGGTATAGAGTGCTTTCGTGTTTGTCGGGACTGTTAGCTATGTGATTTTTATTAGGTGTGTTTGTGTCATTCCCCATGGTATGATCACGTGCTGAACCTGTGATCGCATGCTACCTATTCATGGGTGTAATGGTACGCCAGGAAACACACACACACACACACAGACAAACACACACACACACGCGGAACACATATTTCTGAAGTGTCTGCGTGACTGGCACCTCCCCGAGCCTCTGAGCCGTGGGTGACGCGCGGGTCGTAGCTCACAAATTAACCACGTAATCCTCTTCTAATCATTCTTACTGAATATTCCGGCTCAAAATTCAGTGCTTACTCTTATCAAATCTAACCTAACCGGATCGTGTTCTGAATCTATTTAAGGGTATTTCTCCCAGGAGGCGTGACACAACTGCCTGACATCCGGTACCCATTCACTGCTATAATAGGACGTAGAGTTGAGGCTGCCCGCCCACCCGTCGTCACTCCGCCAGGGAATCGAACTAGGGACTTCTAGGGTCGTGTTACAAGCATCATTCGGTGACGGAGGTAAATTTGTGTCATAGATATTATTGTTAATTAAGAAGAAATATTTGTATTACTCGGACATGGTGGAAGGAACTGCTTGTGTTGCGGAGACAAAATTTTACATAAAGTTTTAAAGGACGGCAAACATTTTCGACTGGCTTTTTTGTGTATACTCATTTTTTTTTTATTATTACTGTTATTGCTATCATTTATGTCATTATTTGTATCAATATTTTCCTTGTTTAATTTTCCTACAATCTTCATCATCACCATCATCATCATCATCATCATCATCGTAAACTAATTGATTCTGATATTAAGAATTTTTAGATAATTATTTTTTTTTTTATATTATGAACGTTAATATCATAAAATTATAGTCTCTCTCTCTCTCTCTCTCTCTCTCTCTCTCTCTCTCTCTCTCTCTCTCTCTCTCTCTCTCTCTCTCTGTGTGTGTGTGTGTGTGTGTGTGTGTGTGTGTGTGTGTGTTCTCCTCCACTTACCTCACCCCTCTAGAAAGATATATTGCTCTGTACACAAACATGTAAGTTCCGAAGAGAGAGAGAGAGAGAGAGAGAGAGTGTGTGCCATGGTGTGTACTTCTCTGTGTCGGGTCTTTATAAACCAGGGTTGGATTCCTCTCTCTCTCTCTCTCTCTCTCTCTCTCTCTCTCTCTCTAATCCCCCTCACACCTCTCCTTCATCCCTCCTTAACTTTCTTAATCCCCCTCCACTTTCTCACTTCACTCTCCTCCTCCTCGTCCTCCTCCTCCTCCTCTTTCCTCATCATCACCATTATAGCCAGTCAGTTTTCATCTCACTCTGCGCCTTGATGAGGGAGGAAGATGAGGAGGAGGAGGAGGAGGAGGAGGAGGAGGAGGAGGAGGGTTTAATTTGGTAATCACGAAGAAGTTATATTTAAACTCGTGCTTTTACGTGTGTGTGTGTGTGTGTTTGTGTGTGTGTGTGTGTGTGTGTGTGTGTGTGTGTGTGTGTGTGTGTGTGTGTTTGTGTGTTGTAGTTTTATTATTCTATCTGTTTGTGTCTTTCATTTATCTCCGTATATTTTCTAGGTACGGTATAATTTTCTTGATTTATCTGGTTTACATTTTTCACTATTAAATTTTATGTAGTATGTGTGTGATTTAAACAAACAAATATTTTTCTTTTATCGTGACATTCGTCCTTACCCACACATATACATACATACATACATACATACTACGCACATTCATACATTTAAAAGCGAGGCCCCATTTCCTCCTGCAGTAAGGGATAGGCATACATTTCTTACCGGATTACAAGCTTTGTATTATTAATTAAGAAGTTAGTTAATTCATCCTTATCCCCCCCCCCCCCAAAAAAAAAAAAAAAGAAGAGGAACCACATCTAATCTCTCTTTCGCTGTCGTTGAATTCAACATATTTTACTCCCAATTACATTTTTCCTTGGCTTATTTGTATCATACTATTATTAACAGAAAATTAAGTTATCGGGTGTGGCCATTACCCCGTAAAAGTGGTTCATAGAAAGCTAATAAGGAACTGAGTCTGGCTGGCTAATATTTGGAGCTGATGTCAAGGTAATGGTTTAGGAAGGGAGAGCTTGTGATATGGCTATACCCAATATGGAGGATTAGTAGGCATCACTGACTGAATTTTGTTTTATACCATCTTATGCGTCCTAGGTTTGGTAAGATTTGTCAATAAACCATATTAATAACGATCTCGAGGTCTCTTGAAGGTGCTTGTTTGTGTTGGAGGTATATACGAGTTGCCGATTTCCAAGAGGAAGGGGCGGGAAAATAAGACAGAGAGGGAGAGACAGAGGGAAACAGAGGTGTGAAGAACAGAACATACAAGTAGAGGAGAAATAGGTAAGAAGGAGAGAGAGGATGAGAGAGAATGGGCGAGGGAAAGAAAAGGAAGAAATGAATGAAAGAAATAGGATGTTCATGAAAAGCTTACAATGTTTTGACCCTTCAGAAAAAAAGTTAAAATCCAGGATAAAAAAAAGATATGCAAAAATTAACGTATAGAAATAAAAGATATGCAAAAATTAACGTATAGAAGTAAAAGATATGCAGAAATTAGCGTAGATAAATTAAAGATATGCAAAAATTAGCGTATAGAAATAAAATATATGCAAAAATTAGCTTATAGAAATAAAAGGTATGCAGAAATTAGCGTATAGAAATAAAAGATATGCAAAAATTAGCTTATAGAAATAAAAGGTATGCAGAAATTAGCGTATAGAAATAAAAGATATGCAGAAATTAGCGTATAGAAATAAAAGATATGCAGAAATTAGCGTATAGAAATAAAAGATATGCAGAAATTAGCGTATAGAAATAAAAGATATGCAGAAATTAGCGTATAGAAATAAAAGACATGCAAAAATTAGCGTATAGAAATAAAAGATATGCAAAAATTAGCGTAGAGAAATAAAAGATATGCAAAAATTACCGTATAGAAATAAAAGATATGCAAAAATTAGCGTATAGAAATAAAAGATATGCAAAAATTAGCGTATAGAAATAAAAGATATGCACAAATTAGTGTATAGAAATAAAAGATAAGTAAAAATTAGCGTATAGAAATAAAAGATATGCACAAATTAGCGTATAGAAATAAAAGATATGCAAAAATTAGCGTATAGAAATAAAAGATATGCAGAAATTAGCGTATAGAAATAAAAGATATGCAGAAATTAGCGTATAGAAATAAAAGATATGCAGAAATTAGCGT
>NC_066521.1:12666762-12691762 GCF_024679095.1 Eriocheir sinensis
GGGAAAAAGGGGAGGGGGAAGGGAGGGAGGGGAAGTTGCAAAAAGAGACAGATGGAGAAAGGGAGATAAGGAGGGAGAGAGGGAGGTGAAGGTGGATTATGGGAGAGAGAGAGAGAGAGAGAGAGAGAGAGAGAGAGAGAGAGAGAGAGAGAGAGAGAGAGAGAGAGAGAGAATTATGGACAAACAAAAAAAAAAAAAAAACAACAACAACAACAACAACAACAACAACAACAACAACAACAACAAGAGGAGGAGGAGGAGGAGAAATGACAACAAAACAACAACAACAACAACAACAACAACAACAGGAGGAGGAGGAGGAGAAATGACAACAAAACAACAACAACAACAACAACAACAACAACAACAACAACAACAGGAGGAGGAGGAGGAGGAAGAGGAGGAAGAGAAATGACAACAAAACAACAACAATAACAACAACAACAAGAGGAGGAGGAGGAGGAGGAATGACAAAACAAAAACAACAACAACAACAACAAGAGGAGGAGGAGGAATGACAAGGACAAGAGTAAAAAGGGCCGCCAAACAGTAATTAGGAAGACAGGTAATGGACAGGTAGATTTTCGGGTCCCGGCCCTGTGTCAGCGGCGCCGGCTGGGGCGGGGCGGGGCGGGGCAAGGGGGAAGGGGTGGTTTTGGGGGGTGAACATCTATCCTTTAGTAGGCACTGGAGATGACTTACCTCCACACCTCCACTTCTTCTCCCTCCTCCTCCTCCTCCTCCTCCACTTCTATATCTTCCTTCCTTTTTATCTTCTTATCAGTAAAACGACTTGCCTTATCCTCTTCCTCCACCTTCTCTCCTTCCCTCCCTCCACCTCTCCCTCTTCCTCCTCTCCTCCTCCTCCTTTTCTATATCTTCCTTTCTTTTTATCTTCTTATCAGTAAAACGACTTGCCTCCTCCTCTTCCTCCACCTTCTCTCCTTCCCTCCCTCCACCTCTCCCTCTTCCTCCTCTCCTCCTCCTCCTTTTCTATATCTTCCTTTCTTTTTATCTTCTTATCAGTAAAACGACTTGCCTCCTCCTCTTCCTCCACCTTCTCTCCTTCCCTCCCTCCACCTTTTCCACTTCATCCTTATCACATTCACCTCTTACTTCCACTTCCACAGTTCTTATCATAATTTTTCCTTTCCCCTCCACATCCTCTCCTTCCACTTCTTTTATTTTCCCTTCTTTCCACCCACCCCTTCTTCTCTTTCTCCTCTACTTTCATTCTCCACCTTTATTCTCTCTTCCATCTCCTCTTTCTCCACTTCAATTATTTTCCAATGTCTTCTGCTCTTCGCTCTACCTTTTCCTCCCTTTATTCCACCTCCTCCACCATTTCCTTCCTTTCCTCCCGGCCTCCACTCTTTTCCCCTCTCCTTCCATCTTCTTCTCTTCACATCCTCCTCCTTTTCCGACCCCTCTTCCTCCTCCACCAGTACCACATCCTCCTCTTCAACCCTTATCTAATCCTCCTCCTTCTCCTCCTCCTCCTCCTCCTCCTCCTCTTCTTCCTCCACTTAAACCATGACGTAATAACTTGATGTCCTCCGTCCTCCCAAACCTATGCAACCTAACCTCCTCCTCCTCCTCCTCTTCCTCCTCCTTCCCCTCCCCTCCCCTCCCCCTCCCCTGCGTCAAGGTAAGAGAGATGGGCAGGTGATAGCGTGGTGCCTAATTTGCCTCGTGCACAAACGTTTTCCAGCGATGATCATTTGGGACTAATTATTATGCCCTACTCTCCCTCCCTGCCCCCCCCCTCCCTGCCCCCCTTCACTGCCTACCTCTCCCTACATTTCCCCTCTCTACCCCTCCCTTCCCTATACATATCCCTCCCTGCCCACCTTCCCTCCTTACCCCTACTTACACTCCCTTCCTCTCCCTATACACTGTTTCCTTTCCCTATACACTGTTTCCTCCCCCCTTATCCTTTCTTCCCCTCCCTATCCCTCTTTTCTCCCTCCCTTCCCCTTTTCCCCATCTTGAACTCTCTTCCTCTCCCTCCCCTTCTCTTCCGTTCTCCGTACCTTTCTCTACCTTTCCTTCCCCTTCCGCTCCCTCCTTCCCTGCACTCTCTTCCTCTCCTCCTACTCTTCCTTCTCCGTACCTTTCTCTACCTTTCCCTCCCCTTCCTCTCCGTCCCTTCCCTGCACTCTCTTCCTCTCCCTCCCCTTCTCTTCCTTCTCCGTACCTTTCTCTACCTTTCCTTCCCCTTCCTCTCCCTCCCTTCCCTGCACTCTCTTCCTCTCCCTCCCCTTCTCTTCCGTTCTCCGTACCTTTCTCTACCTTTCCCTCCCGTCCTCTCCCTTCCGCTGCTCTGATACTGTGCTTCCCTCCCTTCACTCCTTTACCCCTATGCCTATGTGTCTGCTCTCCCCTTCCCTCCTTCATCTCCTCCTTCAGTATACCTCCTTTGTCTCCACTTTGTTTAGTCTCTTTGTTGCTTTTCCATTACTTATCCTCTTCCTTTTCCTTATCCTCGTTATCAAGTCCATGTCTTCTTCTTTTGTCCATACCTCATTCTCTTTTCCCTCCCCTCCGTACTCGTTAAAGTTAGATAAATCCATATTCAGAAAAGATATAGGCAATGATTTGTGTACCTGTGGAGTGGTGGATGAGTGGAACAGGCGTGGCGGTCATGTGGTGAGTGCCAATACGATAGATCCCTGTGGAGTGGTGGATGAGTGGAACAGGCGTGGCGGTCATTTGGTGAGTGCCAATACGATAGATACCTGTGGAGTGGTGGATGAGTGGAGCAGGCGTGGCGGTCATGTGGTGAGTGCCAATACGATAGATCCCTGTGGAGTGGTGGATGAGTGGAGCAGGCGTCGCGGTCATGTGGTGAGTGCCAATACCATAGATCCCTGTAGAGTGGTGGATGAGTGGAACAGGCGTCGCGGTCATGTGGTGAGTGCCAATACGATAGATCCCTGTGGAGTGGTGGATGAGTGGAACAGGCTTGGCGGTCATGTGGTGAGTGCCAATACGGTAGATCCCTGTGGAGTGGTTCTTTTTCCTATTTTTTTCTTCTTCTTTCTTTCTCCTCTTCCTTTTTTCTTCTTCCTCTTTCTTCTTCCTCCTTTTCCATTATTTTTTATTCAGTGTCTTCATTTTGTTCTTGTTCTTTTTCCTATTTTCTTCTTCCCCTTTCTTCTTCCTCCTTTTCCTTTTTTTCCTCTTTCTTCCTCCTATTCCATTAGTTTATTCTGCCCTTGGTCTGTCTGCCTAAGAAGAATAGGAAAAAATGATCCTATAAGTGTTATTTTAATATAAGTTGCATGATTTTTTATTCACGCGAAGCAATTGATGGACTTTTTTTTATTTCCAGTTCAGTTAATCTTGTTTGAGTTCACCGAATCCACTTGACGCTTTTCCATTTACTTCACTGCCTTTTGTTATCGTATTGCTGTAGTCATTAACGTATTTATCTTATTAATTGATGTATATATTCCTTTAACGACTGCGGTTGGCCAGAGTACTTAGACACATTAATTGAAGGTGACGCTAATTAGGGCCAGGTGTTTTCTCCCCTCCCCCTCCTCCTCCACCTCCTCCTCCTCCTCCTCCTCCTCCTCCTCCCCCCAGCATAGGCCTACCTTAAGTCACCAGTTGAGCCTAATTGTTGTGTAGGCGAGGTGGCTGGGCTTAAAGGGGTAAAAAATGAGGTGTTTATGGGCAAAAATGGTGTGTGTGTGTGTGTGTGTGTGTAGGCTTAGAATAGGCCTGAGCTCGGTTATGGAGAGGCTAGGTGGAGTGTGTGTGTGTGTGTGTGTGTGTGTGTGTGTGTGTGTGTGTGTGTGTCTTTATCATAATTGCCATTCTTCTCTAATGTACTCACACCTTCCATCACCTCCGGCACTTACTTCTCCTCCTCCTCCTCCTCCTCCTCCTCCTCCTCCTCCTTCTCCTCCTCTCTCATCTCCACTTACACCATGACCACCTCCTGCTCTTTACTTCTTTTCTTATTCCTCCTCTTGCTCGTCCTTTTCCTCCTCCACCTCCTCCTCCTCCTCCTCCTCCTCCTCCTCCTCCTCCTCCTTTCTGATATCTCGTCTCTCCAGTGTGTGTGTATGTCATTTACCACTAATCTCTCTCTCTCTCTCTCTCTCTCTCTCTCTCTCTCTCTCTCTCTCTCTCTCTCTCTCTCTCTCTCTCTCTCTCTCTCTCTCTCTCTCTCTCTCTCTCTCTCTCTCTCTCTCTCTCTCTCTCTCTCTCTCTCCAACCACCCACCTTCACCTTCAACCAAAAACCTTCTCTGTAAACGCCCCTCTTCCGTCCCTTCCCTCCTCCCCTCCTCCCCTCCCTCCCCCCACGTTCCAGGCTAATGACAGGCCTCGCTCCCTCCCCGCCAATGACACCAAATACACGAGTAGTTTCTTTTATTGTCCTCCTCAAACACAGGCCCGCGTCCATGGGGCCAGCCGGGGCCTCGCTAAAATCATATTATTAGGATACCTTCATAAAGTGATTAGGGGTTCTGCGGTGCCTGCAGGGACGGGGAGGGGCAGGGGTTCAGGGAGCTAGGTACAGGGAGGAGGAAGGGGATCCGGGGACGGGGAGGGGTTTATGAAGGTTTAAGAGGGGCTCAGGTGAGGGGGTTGAGGGTGTTCTGGGTGGCTGGGGTGCTTGGGTTAGTTAGGGAGGGGGGTCCAGAGAGGTAAGGGATGGAGGGGTTCAAAAGAAGAGGTAGTGGGAGGAAAGATAAAGGGGGGGGCAGTTAGGAGGGAGAAAAGTGTTTGGGTAAGGGATGAAGGGAGCAAGGGAAGGAGGTGGGGAGTTACGAGGGAGAGTTTGGGGTTACTGTGTTCTTGGGGGAGGAAGGGAGGGGATCAGGGGAGGAAAGTAAGGGGGGTGGTTACAGTGCTCTTGAGTCAGGGATGGATAGGGTTAAGAGGAGGAGAGTTAGGTAGGGGGTTAAAGGGAGGAGGGGATGAGTTTGGGAGGGAGAAGAATGAGTAGGCTGGGTCAGGGAGGAAAGTGGGGGAGGTAAATGGTGGGGAAGGAGGGGTGGGGAAAGGAGGTAGAGAGGGGACGATTATGGAGGTAAGAAAAGGAGGAGGAGGAGGAGGAGGAGGAGGAGGAGGAGGGGTGAGTTTTTTGCTCTCCTTTTTTATTTCATGTCATTTTCTGAAGGGGACATTTTGAGGTGAGTGATATGATGTGACGTGTAGATAATTTTTATGTCTGTGGGGGTGGGGGGAGGTGAGGGGTGACCTGCGTGTGTGTGGGAGGGGAGGGAAAGGTGTGTGTGTGTGGGGGATGTGCGTGTGTGTGTATTGGGGGGGATGTGCTTGTGGATGTGTGTGTGTGTGGGGGAGGGATGGAGAGGAGTGTGGGGGCGATGTGCGTGTGTGTGTGGGGGGGATGTGTATGTGCGGATGTGTGTGTGTGTGTGTGTGTGTGTGTGTGTGTGTGTGTGTGTGTGTGTGGTGGAGGGGTGTGATATGTAGGTATGAGCAGGTGTAGGAAGGTATGTGTGATTAATTGGGCGAAATGGGTGAGTTTACATTGGGACTGGATGTGACATGGATGAACGGGTGAGTGAGAATGAAAGGGGTGGATGATGATGGTTGATTACTGTACGGCGAAGGTGACGGGTGGATGAACGACAAGGGTACAGCGTGTGGTTGGTTTGTGTGGACTAGTGGTTAGGTTAGATTGAGTTTGGTTAGGTTAGGTTAGTCTGGTTAAAGTTAGGTAGAGGTTGAGTGGGTTGGTTCAGGTTTGGTTAGTGTAGGCTAGGTTAGGTTAGGTTAGGTTAGGTTAGGTTTGGTTAGGTTTGGTTAGGTTAGGTTAGTCTGGTTAAAGTTAGGTAGAGGTTGAGTGGGTTGGTTCAGGTTTGGTTAGTGTAGGCTAGGTTAGGTTAGGTTAGGTTAGGTTAGGTTTGGTTAGGTTAGGTTAGTCTGGTTAAAGTTAGGTAGAGGTTGAGTGGGTTGGTTCAGGTTTGGTTAGGTTAGGTTAGGTTAGGTTAGGTTAGGTTAGTTGGGCTAAGTAAATAGTGATTATGATAGGTTAGTATAAGTTAGGCTGGGTAAAGTTTGGTGTCATTTGGTTAAGAGTTAGGTCATGGCTGATTGGGTTGATTCAGGTTTAGTTAGTGTAGGTTAGGATAGGCTGAATAAAGGTTGCCTAGGTTAAGTTAGGATATGTAAAGGTTGATTACGTTTGCTTAGGTTAGGTTGAGGTTAAGTTAGGTTAGGTTAGGTTAGGTTTGTTGGATGACGAGAGCTGGAAAAAGGGAATGAGTGGAGGGTACGATATGGTATGTGTGTGTGTGTGTGTGTGTGTGTGTGTGTGTGTGTGTGTGTGTGTGTGTGTGTGCAGGTGGTTGGATGTATGTAGGTGGGTGGATGTGTGTTGCTGGGTGTGTTAGTGGGTAAGGTGAGTGTAGGTGGGGAGTGGATGTGTAGATGGGTAAGGTAGATGGGTAAGGTCGAGGGGGTGGGTGGGTGGGTAGGTGGATTAGGTGGGTGGATGACCGATGGGTTTTGGGATGATTGATCTTCGGAGTCTGTCGTGAGGCGGTAATCTTTTTTTTTTTTTTTTTTACTTGCGTGTTTTTCTCTTTTGTTTCCGTTTACCTCAGCGGATGATGGTTATTGGCGTTTTTTTGTGTGTGTGTCATTGCTTTCCATTAATTCATCATCCATACAACCATAAGGGAAAGGGTACAAAGGTGGAGTTGGGTAGATGGATGAGGAGTGGGTAGGTGGGTAAGTGTGGATAGAGGATAGGAAGGTGTGTGGAGGTGGTGGGTAGGTGAGTGGAGTGGATAGGTGGGTTAGGTGATTGTGTTGGTGAGTAGGTGGGTGGGGATGGGAAGTGGGTAGGTGGGTAAGTGTGGATAGGGGGTAGGAAAGTGTTTGGAGGTGGTGGGTAGGTGAGTGGGGTGGATAGGTGGGTTAGGTGACTGTGTTGGTGAATAGATGGGTGGAGATGGGTTAGTGGGTGGGTAGGTGGGTAAGTGTGGATAGGAGGTAGGAAAGTGTTTGGAGGTGGTGGGTAGGTGAGTGGAGTGGATAGGTGGGTTAGGTGATTATGTTGGTGAGTAGATAGGTGGGGATGGGAAGTGGGTAGGTGGGTAAGTGTGGATAGGGGGTAGGAAAGTGTTTGGAGGTGGTGGGTAGGTGAGTGGGGTGGATAGGTGGGTTAGGTGATTGTGTTGGTGAGTAGATGGGTGGAGAAGGTTTAGTGGGTGGGTAGGTGGGTAAGGTCGAGGGGGTGGGTGAGTGTGAAAAGGAGATAAACAGTGAAAATGAGACAAAGAAAAAATATTGTAGACGGATCAAACACGAGTATGAAGATGAAAAGAAACAAGGACATTAAGAAGAGGTGAAATTATTGTGTTATGTAAACGATAAATAGAAGGAAAGAAATGAGAGGAAAGTTTAGAAAGTATAAAGTAGAGGAGAGAAAATGATACGTGAAGACAGATGAAGCAGATTTAGAAAAGAGACGAAAATGAAGATAAAATAAAAAAAAGAACGAAGAAAAGATGAAATGGTAATGATATAGTAAAAATAAGTGTGCCAGAAAATATGTAAGTATAAATAAAGAAAAAATGGACAGACTATGGATGAGTTTAGAAAAGGAAGACGATGTTAAAGAAAAAAATAAAGGTTAGTGAGATAAATAATAGAAGAAAGACGAACATTAAGAAAAGATGAAATGGTGATGATATAGTAAAAAGTATGAAAGTAAAAATATAGAAAAAAATGGACAGACTATGGGCGAGTTTAGAAAAAGAAGACGATGTTAAAGAAGAAAATAAAGGTGAGTGAGATAATAAAATAAGACGAAGAAAAACAAAACAAAAAGAGAAAATACAACTGAGTGAAGACAGACTAAGCACGTTTAAGAACAGCGAAACGAGAACGGAGACAAGAACAGGAAATTGCATTGATAAGTAAAATTAAAAGACGAAGGTAAAATGAGAGAGAAAAGTGAACAGACCAAGCAATCTAAGAAAAGCGAAACGAGAAGAGACAAAAATAAAGAAAGCACGTTTGATGAAGAACAGCAAACGAGAACTGAGACAAGAACAGGAAATTGCATTGATAACTAAAATAAAAAAAAGGTAAAGTGAGAGAGAAAAAGTGAATAGACCAAGCAAGTTAAGATAAGCGAAACGAGAAGAAACAAAAATAAAGAAAGTAAGAAAAAGTTAGAAGTTAGTAAGTAAAGTAAGAAAAAGTAAAAAATAAGTAAGTAAAGTAAGAAAAAGACACACAGAACACCAACTCATAATACAAAAAAGCAGAGCGACACTACTACTCTCAAGCTCCATTTTAAACTCCTTCCGCGGTTTCTCATTCAGCGCAATCACAAGCCATCCAATGTAATGCGCCGGGCAACAGGGTTCTTAAGGGGAGCCTCAACGTCGTCAAACCGCGCAGCTCATCTTCCCAAATTGGCGCTGTGCAAAATTTTGATTCCCGGGACATTAAGCGCACACACACACACACACACACACACACGCACACACACACACACACACACACACACAATTAAGGACGAGGAGGAAAGGGATGAGTTCACCTTAATGCACCTTGATTTGAAGTGTGTGCAGGTGTATATGGTTATTAGTCTCTCTCTCTCTCTCTCTCTCTCTCTCTCTCTCTCTCTCTCTCTCTCTCTCTCTCTCTCTCTCTCTCTCTCTCTCTCTCTCTCTCTCTCTCTCTCAGACAATATCTTATTTTGGATGTACTTGCGAGTTGCCGTGTGGTAGGTCTTGAGAGAGAGAGAAATAATTTTATTGCTTGCATCACCAAAAATAATAATAGCTTGCTGTCTCCGTCGCTCTTGTGTTCATCTTTTTTTCTATCTCTTAATCCATTTTTTTTTCAGTGAAGATAAGAAAACATCATATTCTCCTTTTTTCCTGTCATCATCATTGTCATCATTATCACCATCATCATCGTTGCTCCTATCGTCCTCATTCTTTTACTTGCCATCTCCTTATTTATCATATTTGTTCTTACTCCTCTTCCTCATCCCTTTCTTTCACTCATATCCTCGTCATCTCTCTATTTCTCATCTTCCTTCTCATTCCCCTCATTTTCCCTCCATTTTGTGCCTTCTCTTTTCCCTCCACTTCTCTCCTCCTCTTTCGCAGTTCCTCTTGTGGCTCCTCTTCCTCCATTCTCTTCCCTCATATCTCCATCATCTTCCTTCTCCGCATCTTTGTTCTCACTCTCCTCCTCATCCCCCTCATTCGTGCCTCCCTTCGTCGCCTCCTCCAGCCCTGCTCTTGTGCCTCATCGCTCCCCTGATCCTCCTACTTCACCCTTAAGCAGGAGGAGGAGGAGGAGGCTGACATCGGGGCATAAGGGCACAAGGAGAGGAGGGGGACGAGGAGGATGCTGTTACCTGAGCATTGAGGCATAGGAGCACAGGAGGAGGAGGAGGAGGAGGAGGGAGAAGAGGAGGAGGCCGCCGGGTACCGTCCCTCAGCGCTGGGTGATCACCATACTTTTAGCAATGAGACGTCCCCAAATTACACGCCACTAAACGCTTCCCCGAACGTCTTAGGGTATCCAGCCCCTCACCCTCTACTTAATCACGCCCCTCCTAGTCTCCTCAGAGCACGCCGCGCCCCTCACACCGCCCCACGAGCCGCCGCGCACTAAAGCTCACCCCTCCGTCAGCCACTCGAGGACTCCGGACTCAGTGGGCGAGGTGCAGGCAGCCGCGGTTACTCCCCTCTGCCGCCCCGTCCCTGGTCGTTGAATTACTGAGGGCACTGTGATTAAATTCAGGATCAGATCGCCAGGCTGAGGCGTACACGTCGCGGCGGGAGAGACAGCGGCCATAATCATTACATTATTGCCCGTGTCTTTGTCGTAATATTGGTGTCTCTGCTGCGCCCTCCGGCCATCCGCGCTGACCTCCACCCTATACCCGGCCCTGCCCTGCCCACGCCACGCCAGGCCAGCCCAGACCTCCTCCTTACCTTACCCTCCCTTCTCCCTCCTCCAGGCCCTCCTTACCTACCCTTCTTCCTCCTCCTCTCTTCTCTCCTGCCATCCCTTCCTCCCTCTCTTGTTCCTTGCCTTCTCTCCTTCCTTCCATCTCTTCTTTCTCCTCCTCCTCCATTTTAGAGTCCTTAGTTTTGACCTCTCAGTTTCTTTTTCTTGTTTTGTTATTTATTTCTTGTTTTGCTTACTTTTTTTTGTGTTATTTAGTTGGTTAGATAGATAACGAAGGTGAGAAGAAGGAGTGGAAGGAAGTAAAGGGGAACAGGTATAAAAGGAGAAGAAAGAACAGTTAGATTAAAGTGAGAAATACGAGGATGTGAAGGAAAGGAAGAGTGCAGGAATAAAAGGAAAAAAAGGAAGAAGAGGAGATAGAGAAAGGTGAGAAAGATTAGGAAGGGAGGAAAAGCAAAATAAGAATAAATGCAATAGGAAAAAAATGAAAGAGAAAGAGAGAAAGAAAGAAAAGAACAGGACCAACAGGAAAAGGAAAAAGAGGAGATAAAGAAAATGAAAAAGAAGAGAAGAGGGAAGATAAGTGAACCATAAATAAAAAGAGAAAAAAAAGAGATAGGGAAGAGGTTGAGAAAGAGGGGAAGGGAATAGAAGAAAATGAGAACAGGGAAAAAATGAGAAAAGGAAGAAGTGGAAACAGATGGAATTAGATTAGAAAGAGGAGGAGAGGAAGGGCAACAATGAGAACAGGAATAAGCAAGAACAAGAAGTAGTGACGAAATAAAAAAGGAAGAGGAGCAGAAGACGAAGGAGGAGATGGAGAAAGAGGAGAAAAAGGAGGAAAAACAGGAGGAGGAAAAAGAATACAAAACCTCACACCACCAAACATTCGGCATAAACCGCCAACAAAAAAAAAAAAAAAAAAAAAAAAAATAGAATGGGAGGTGTGAGTCAGCAGGTGTGTGTGTGGGTCAGGTGTGGACAGGTGTGTAGGGGGACAGGTGTGGACAGGTGTGTAGGGGGACAGGTAGTATTGCGGATTTAGTGCCCTGGGACGCGTGCTGTGGTGAGGGCGTGGAATAATTAATTGTTACCTGAGTCGAGAGAGAGAGAGAGAGAGAGAGAGAGAGAGACTTTCCACCAGTTAAATAGTCACTACCTTTGTCAGTTGTATTTAGTAACTCAGTCAGCCATTTAGTCAACCAGTCAGTTATTTAGTCAGTCTGTCAGTAATTCAGTATGCTTTCAATCTTCTATCCAGTCAGTTTGTCAGGCTATCAGTTCATCAGTCAAATGTCAATCACCCGTACATTTAGTCAGTCAGTCACTTAGCTAGTCAGATAGTCAACCAGTCAGTCAGTAGTTTAGTCAATCGTTTAGTCATTCAGTATGCTTTTAATCGTCTATCCAGTGTTATAGTCAGTCGGCCAGTCAATCATTTAGTCAGTCGGTCAGTCAGTCAGTCGGTAAGTTTATGCCATATATTAACTTCCTTCAAAACTTACGAAGACGACCACCACCACCATCACCACCACCACCATGACCCCCCCCCCCCCCACACCACCTTCACCACCACCTTCCACCCATGACATGCCCTGACCACCCATCCTGCAAAGTGAGGCAATTTTTTTTCTCTCCCTCCCTCTCTCTAGCATTTTTTCCAACCCTCATTTTCTCTTTCTTTTTTTCCCCCGCCTCACCTTTACTTCCTGGGTGTTATTTTACGAGTCGGGTGATGGATTACAAATGGTCACCTGTGAAGGGCAAGGTGGTGGCGGTGGTGGTGGCAGTAGTGGTGGTGGTGGTGTTGGTTGCAGGTGTGAGGAAAGGTGAGAGGGAGGGAGGGATGGAGGTAAAGAAGGAGGGAGCTCTCAACATCATTCCATCATCCTTTTCTCTCTCTCTCTCTCTCTCTCTCTCTCTCTCTCTCTCTCTCTCTCTCTCTCTCTCTCTCTCTCTCTCTCTCTCTCTCTCTCTCTCTCTCTCTCTCTCTCTCTCTCTCTCTTCACCCTTCATCCTCACTATCATTATCATCTCTTGTCATCATAATCATCGCCATCATCATCATTCTGCCTTTCTTCTTCCCTCCTCACCTCTTTCCCTGCGTCCATTTCCTTCCATCTTTTTTCACTTTTTTCGTCTCCGCGGTGCAGTGGTAAGCGCGCCTAACTACGAACCCAGCTGGAAATAATGAATGACTACTGTGAGGTTTTGGTTCTGGTGTTCTGATGTTCTTCTTACTCTTCTTCTTCTTGTTCCCTCTCATCGGCATCTTTCTATTTTCTTCCCTCTCGTTCTTTATCTTCCTTCACTCTTCTTTACTTTTCACCCTCCTCCTCTTCTTCCTCAATACTATCCGTTTTACTCCTCGTCTTCTGTCTACTTATTCTTCCTTCCTCTGTCTTCCCCTTTCTCCTCCCCTTTCTCATTCTCCTCCTCCTCACCTTCTCCTCCTCCTCCTCATCATCATCATACTCTGTTTCTACTTCACTTCCTCCGTCTTCTCACTCTTTATCTTTCTTCCTCCTTCTTTTCCTCCTCTTTCTCACTCTCTTCCCCTCATCATCCAGCCTGGGGAAGGTAAACAGTGGTAACCCGGATGTCACACTGGCCCTGTGTCCCGAGGCAATGGTTACTTACCCACCTCAGGCTCTAGGGCCATTGTGACGGAGATGAACACTTAGGTCACGCGCAGCTGCACCGTATGTCCTCAAGTTTGCTTTTACCCTCTCCTCCCCTCCCTTCTCCCCTCACGCCACTTAATTTTCCTTCCCCTTTCCCCTTACCTTCCCTCGCCTCCTCGCATCACTAAACTCTCCTTCCCCTTTCCTCTTATCTTCCCTCGCCTCCTCGCATCACTAAACTTTCCTTCCCCTTTCCCCTTTACCTCCCCTCGTCTTTCCTCACCCCCTTCTCCTCTCTCTCACCAAACCACTACTCCTTTCCCCTTATCCTCCCTCCCTCCATCACTCACACTTCTCCTATAATTCCTTCCCCTTCTGTCTCTCTCCGGCATATGACCACAGATGTTACGCCGACTAAACGAAACTTTCCAAACTTTTCCATCACTCACGGTACTGAACGCTCCTTCCTCTCTTCCTTTATCTCCCTTCATATCCCTTCCCTCTCCCCCTTAAACCATCCTCCCCCTTTCCTTTTATCTCTCCCCACTTCTTCCCTGACACAAACTATACACGCATTTTACTTCCCCTTCCCCCTTCATCACCCCTCCCTCCCTCCCACCACTAACCACAAAACGGTCTTCTGAAGCCACAATCTGAAGGTAAATTTGTGCTTCATCCTGATTGGCAAGTGTCGTTGGATGCCAGACCTGCAGGACGCCACACCGGCCTATCCCGCGCGGCCCCTCAGCACCCTCAAAACGACCCTTATAGATGGCGTGGTAAAGGGTGACTGTTGAATGCAGGTGACTCGTGGCTCGGTATAAGTTAGTCTGGCCTGCCAATCCGAGTGTGGGAATAATGAATGACTGCTGTGAGGTTTTGGTTCTTGTGTTATGGTGTTCTTCCTCCTCTTCTTCTTCTTGTTTCCTCTTCTCATCGGCATCATTCCATTTTCTTCTCTCTCGTTCTTTGTCCTCCTTCACTCTTCTATACTTTTCACCCCTCCTCCTCTTCCTCCTCAATGTTCAAACTCTTTACTTTCGTCTTCTCTGTTCTTATTCTTCATCTATGTTTCCCCTTTTCATCCTCTTTCTCATTCTCCTCCTCCTCACCTCCTCCTCCGCCTCATCATCATCATACTCTGTTTCTTCTTCTCTTCTTCCGTCTTCTCTCTCCATCTTTCTTCCTCCTTCTTCTCCTCCTCTTTCTCACTCTCTTCCCCTCATCATCCAGTCATGCTTATTCCGTGTGTTCCTTCTTTCTTCTTTACTACATTTTTTGTCGATTATATAAAATTTGTGTATTCTGTATTTACTTTTTTTTGTATGTTTAAGTGTGTCTTGAGAAGGGCAAGTACCTGAAGAATGACAATGATAAACACACACGTCCATCCACCCAACCCCACAAACAACAACAACAACAACAACAACAACAACAACAACAACAACAAAAGCGGGATCCAATAACAACTTTTAACACACACACACACACACACACACACACACACACACACACACACACACACACACACGAGAAAAAAACACATCAAGTAACAAAAAAACAAACCCAAATACAAACATATCTACTTTTTATCATTCCTTTTTTTCTTTTTTTTCTTTCGTGACCTTTTCCTCGTAATTGGTACTAGTGAACTTTAGCTGTCGGTGTTTTGCGAAATGCTACACTCCTCTCTCTGATGCTGATGATGCTGATGATTATGCAGATACTTATAACTACTAAGGAATCGTGAATGTGAGGACGTTTAGTTTTTGCAAGTTTTATGTGTGTGTGTGTGTGTGTGTATGTATGTGTGTGTGTGTGTGTGTGTGTGTGTGTGTGTGTGTGTGTGTGTGTGTTTACTGTTGTCATTTCTTCATCTATTTCTACAGTACAAAAAACACACACACCAAAACTCCTGTAAGTTCCTGTACCTCTTCCTGTTTTTTTTTGGGGGGGGAGGCGAAGAGAAAGGAGTGAAGGGTTGAGTGTTGCAGAGTTGATTTTTGTATATATATATAGTGATTTTGTATTTCTCTCTCTCTCTCTCTCTCTCTCTCTCTCTCTCTCTCTCTCTCTCTCTCTCTCTCTCTCTCTCTCTCTCTCTCTCTCTCTCTCTCCCTGTTTTCCTTACGTTCCCACACTGCCTTCCTTCCTCCATCTTACACTTCACACACACACACACACACACACACACACACACACACACACACACACACACACACACACACACACACACACACACACACACACACACACACACACACGGGGCCATCTGGGACCAGGAACGTCTGTGATTACGTTAGAACTATCCTAATTACAAGACGGGACACCGGTTACGGTAATCCAGCCGGCAGAACGGTCGTCAGCGGGCCATGTGTTCGAGGCGGCGGCGGTGGCGGTGGTGGTGGTGGAGGTGGAAGGGGTGATAGTGGTGGGTCTTGGTCATTGGGACGGTTCGCCTTTCTCTCTCTAATCTCCTTGTTTATCTTTTTCTCTATCTCTATCTCTCTTTCTGTCTATCTCTGTTCATCTTTCTCGTTCTGTGTTCCTATCTATCTTTTTCTATTTTTATTTTTATCTTCCTTTCTGTCTGTCTGTCTTTTTTTTTCTCTGTTTATCTTTGTCTGTGTATCTCTATCTTTCTGTATCCTAGTTCAACTTTCTCATTCTGTATCCCTATTTATCTTTTTATCTTTTTTCTGTTTTATCTTCCTCTCTGTCTTCGTCTTACTCATTCTCTGTTTATCTTTATCTCTGTCTGTCTGTTCATCTTTGTATCTTTCTCTCTGTTTATCTCTATTTGTCTGTCTGTCTATCTCTGCTTTTCTCTCTGTCTGCCCTTCTCTATCTCGTCTCCCTGTTCTTACCTCCCTGTCTCCCTCTTTTCCACTTTTAACACGTACAACAAAAAAACAATAACATAAACAAAAACAGTAACAACACCAACAAACTAAACAACAGCAAAAACATTACGTATATTATATTTAACACTAAGGAACTCAAGCAGACATGTGAGTAGCTGTGTGATGGACACTGAATTATTCGAAGGAGAACATTGACGGACGACGAAAATTACACCGTGTTGAGGGCGCAGCAGCTCGAGCCCTTCTCTCTGGAATAGGGACGATTTGAGGAGTAACTTGACATTTATTTTATTTATTTATTCATTTTCTTAGGTGCTGCTATAGCGCTGGTAGGCTCTCTTGAGGGGCCTTTTGGGCGACCCCAGTCCTTTAGTGGCGCAAACGAATTTTCTTTTATAGTGGCTGCCGTAATATATGATCAATACTTGTTCCTTGGTGATCCCTGGTACTCCACTTGAACAAAGTTACTGAAGTTAGGGTTTATTGAAGACCTGGGCAGCATGTGGGTAATCTTCCGGCTCTCAGCGATGGTTGAAAATTGTCAGCGTGCATCGGTGGGATTCGAACCAAGGTCCTCGGGCTCACCACGTCCGCACACTGACCACTCTGCCACCGCTTGTCTAAGTACCCCAACACGTCGATCATTCCATTTTCTTGACCTTCAAACTACAGGCAGAGACTCGGTGCTAACGGTCTCCCGATCCAAACGAGGCGATGCCGTACAGATATAGGCAGGATTTTTTCCCCTCAAAGATAGCCATCCTCCATTGGTTTGACCCGCTCTTCCACGTTTCCCTCTCCTCTTTCTTCCTTCGTGTGTATGTCTTCGTCCTCCCTTCGCCCAATTAGCAACTTCATGTAAGATTAAGAGGAGGAGGAGGAGGAGGAGGAGGAGGAGGAGGAGGAGGGGAGGAGGAGGAGGAGATAAAGGTAGCGTGGGAAAAGAGGGAGATAGGTAAAGTGGGTCGTTGAAGGGAAACTAAAGAAAACAAGTCCATGAAAAATAAAAGAAAAATAAGAAGAGAACACTTAATCGCAGTTTCTCTCTCTCTCTCTCTCTCTCTCTCTCTCTCTCTCTCTCTCTCTCTCTCTCTCTCTCTCTCTCTCTCTCTCTCTCTCTCTCTCTCTCTCTCTCTCTCTCTCTCTCTCTCTCTCTCTCTCTCTCTCTCTCTCAATACCAAATTAATGTAAGAACATGATATTTGGATTTAGGTTCAAGGGGGGAGGTAAGGTAAGGCAAGGTAAGGAGGAGGCTCTTCTTGTAGGGGCTCAAAATTACCTCCTCTTCCTCCTCCTCCTCCTCCTCCTCCTCCTCCTGCTCCTCCTCCTCCGCCAGGCTCCCACACGTCTAACATTCCTCCCGGCTCAAGCTTACCTGCTAACAAGTTTCAGGTGCGCCAATTACCTGTCCCAACCTCACCTGTCCTCTAAGATCACTTCCTTGTACTGACGGAATATGGAGGGAGGGAGGCGGGAGGGGGGTGCGTAGGGGGGGTAGGAGTAGATGGTGGTGGTGGTGGTTATAGGAGAATAGAGAGATAAGATGGAGAGGAAAAAAAAAAGAGAAGAGGAGGAGGAGGAGGAGATAAGAATTTGATTATAGTGTAAAATGTTACTTAAAGAAATATCAAATATGAGAGCAAAGATATCGAGCAGGAGGAGAAAACATGAAAACATGGAAAGGCAGGCAACAGGAAGGTTTTCCGCTCTAGTGATTTAATCTGCCTGGCATTCACTTGTTGCCTGCAGAGCAGACCAATGCACTTCGGTGCGCACGTTCAGTTTACTCCTGACGCGACGAAATAACGTTCGATGCGATTTTTAAAGAATCTGATGGTTTCAGCACTTACTACTTCTGCAGGAAGGTTGTTCCAGTATCGGATGACTCGGTTTGAGGAGAAACTTCTGCCTATGTCTGTATTTGACTCGCTTGAATAGTTAGACTATTGGTTCTGTTTTTTGAGTTGGTTTGTAGTTCAGAAAACTTGGAGTGGTCGACTTTACTAAACTCTTCAGGTACTTGAATCATATCTCCTCGTAAACGTAGGCGTAAGGAGGAGGAGAAGAAAAAAAGTGGTTGTGCATACATGTTGAGGAGGAAAGAAAGTAGAGGAGGAGTATGAGGAGGACGTAGAGAGTAGAGGAGGAGAGAGAGAAGAAAGGTGAAGAGCAGAAAGACATATATGGCCTTGAAAGAGAAAGAGGACGAGGAAGGAGAGTAGATAAAGAAGAAAGGTGAAGAGCAGAAAGACATATATGGCCTTGAAAGAGAAAGAGGACGAGGAAGGAGAGTAGATAAAGAAGATAAAGACAGACTGCAATAAAGATGATGATGGCGATGATAACAATAACAAAGGCGATAGAAATAGATACAAGAAAAGAAGCATGGCAGATTTGGCGGTGGTGGAGGAAGTGGAGGTGGTGGTGGAGGTGGTATTGGTAGTAGAGGAGGTAGTGGTGGTAGTGGTGGTGAAGGTGAAGGACGTGGTGATGGTGGTGGTGGTGAAGGAGGAGCTGGTGATGAAATCGTCGCCAAAATGATGGAGCGTCAAGATAACACACACACACACACACACACACACACACACACACACACACACACACGGAGGGTCACTGATGAGCGGGACTGATAAGGTTAGGTTAGGTTAGGTTTGCCTCAGTCACCCTCCCCCCTCGCCCTCCCCCCTAAACCCTGGACTCTACCCCCCCCCCATTCAGAATATGTTGATATGCTGGATTATATAAAAAACTGACTATTATTATCTTTATTTTGTGGTTTTCTTTTGTTTACCTTATTTATTTCTCATTGCCTTTCCTTTCCTCTTTTTTTCCGCTTAACTTTCTCATTTCCTTGCCTTTTTTCCTCTGTTTTTTTACCCTATTCCTTTCTCTTCCCATTCCTTTTCCTATTCTCACTCAATTTTTTTTTTAATTTTTCATTTTTTCATTCTCTTCTGTTTACCTCTTTTTTTTTCATTTCATTTCCTTTTCCTCTTTTTCTTCCGCTTAACTTTCTCATTTCCTTGCCTTTTTTCCTTTGATTTTTTTCCCTGTTCCTTTCTCTTCCCATTCCTTTTCCTATTCTCACTCAATTTTTCTTTTATTTTTCATTTTTTCATTCTCTTCTGTTTACCTCTTTTTATTTTTCATTTCATTTCCTTTTCCCCTTTTTCTTCCGCTTAACTTTCTCATTTCCTTTCTCTTCCCATTCCTTTTCCTGTTCTCATTCATTTTTTTTCATTTTTCATTTTTTCATTCTCTTCTGTTTTCCTCTCTTTATTTCTCATTGCCATACCTTTCCTTTTCCCCTTCTTCCGCTTAACTTTCTAATTTCCTTGTCATTTTCCTTTGTTTTCCCCTATTCCTTTCTCTTCCCATTCCTTTTCCTATTCTCATTCATTTTCTTTTTCATTTCTCTTCCTCATCCTTCCTTTCTCTCCGCATTTCCTTCCGTTATCGAGTCCTTTTCACTCTGCTATATCTTTTTTTTTTTTGTCGTCATAAATTTCCTCGCTCTCCATTTTCCTTCCATTTTCTGTTCTTGTTCGTTCTTATCATTTCATTTTCTTCTCTTTACTTTTATTCCGATTTTCCTTTCCTTTTCTATTTATTTTTTCACATTCTTTTCCATTCTCTGTTTTTGTTGTCTGATTAAATGAAGGAGTGAGATTTATAGGATAAGAAGAAAGGGTGAATAAGAGAGAAAAAAGGTAAATGAGAGAGAGAGAGAGAGAGAGAGAGAGAGACCCGTCATTACACTTTGAGCAAGACAAATACAAGTGGAGCTTTAGTAATTGGTGGTTCTGGTCTGTGTTCCGCCTCATGTCACCAGCGCCCTCCTCCTCCTCCTCCTCCTCCTCCTCCTCCTCCTCCTCCATCTCCGTCTCACTGCTTAGGCCTCCGATGATTAAGTTTTATCTATTAACCTTTTGATCTTTGTTTGTTCTTCCTCTCTGTCTGTTTATTTATTTTTCTTTCTCTGTTTTATTTTCTTTGTTTCGTTCCTATTCCTCTCCTATTCTCTCTTATTCTCTCTTTTCTTTGATGCTCTCCTCAACAATCCCTCTTTTCTTTCTTCTCTTTTACCTTCGTCAGTATTTCCTATTCCCTTTTCTTTTCCTTTTTTCCATTTTTTTCTTTTTCGTCTATCTCCTCAACTTCTTTCTTCACTCATTTTTCTTTATTCCCTTTTCTCTCTAACTTTCCTTTTTCTCATTTCTTCATATGTCACCCTCCTTTCTTTTATGCCTTTCTCTCCTATCCTCTTCTCTTCTATCCCTTCTTCCTTCTCTCTCCTCTCTTTTTTTCTCTCCTCACCTCACCTCTCCTGTCTCTTCTCTCCTAGTTTCTCTTCACTTCTCTCCTCTCTCTTCTACAAGTTTCTCTTTTTCTTTCCTCTTCTCATTTATCTCATTTCGTCCCAGTTATTTCCTTTATCAATCATCTACTTTCGATTTATTGTTTCTTTCTCATTGTTTTATTCCTATCCCGTCTATTTTATTAATCCTCTTTTTGCACTTATATTTCTTACGAGTCTTACTTATTTATATCTCTTCTGTCACCTGTTCTCCATGTTCTTTTCCTGTTTCCATTTATTTCTTATTTCTCACATCTCTTTATTAGTTTCGTATTTTTATCATCTATCTTGCTGTCTCTCCTTTCCTACTTTCATTTCCTGTCTCATGTATTATTTCTTTCACATATATAATTTTCTTTTTTTTCCATGTTCTTTATTTATTTCCATTTATTTCTTATTTCTCACATCTCTTTATTAGTTTCGTATTTTTATCATCTATCTTGCTGTCTCCCCTTTCCTACTTTCATTTCCTGTCTCATTTATTATTTCTTTCACATATATAATTTTCTTCTTCTTTTCCTACTTCTTACTCTTTATCTTTTCTCACTTTATCCCAAATCCTCTTTTCTTTTGTAACTTTTTTTTCCTTACTCGTATTTCTCGCCTGTACTTCCTATTCTTCCACTTCTTCCTTTTCTCTTTCTCAAACTTGCTTCTTCCCTCAACTATCCCTCTTTTCTCTCCTCTCCTTCACCTTCGTCAGATACCCTATCCCCTTTTCTTTCCCCTTTTTGCATTTCTTTTCTTTTTCGTCTATCTCCTTTACTTCTTTCTTCACTCATTTTTCTTTATTCCCTTCTTTTCTCTAGTTTTCTTTTCTCTCATTTCTTCATATCTCACCCTCCTTTCTTTTAGCGGTTCCTTTCTTCCTCCGTCTTTATCACTGTTTCCCTTTCCCTTTCTCCTTCCTTGTGTTGCTGTTCTTCCCTTCCTCCATCCTTCTCCCTGTGTGCCATTCCTTCTCTCCTTCCTTTATTTTTTACGGCTTCTCTTTTCCTCCATCTTTCTCCCTCAATGTCTTTTCCTTCTCTCCTTCACTAACTCTACATTAACACCTCCGATTATTTTTTCTCTCCTTCTTAATGCTTCTTTCTTTGTCTCCATGTATTCTCTCTTTTTTTTCTCTTTTTCAAGTGTTCCTTTTTCCTTCCCGCCTTTCTACACCATCCCTTTCTTCCTTTCCTTTACTTCAATTCTACTTTTCATTCCTTTTTCGCCGCTCCTTCTTCCCCCTATTTTTTCCTCCTTCCTTCCCTTCTTCAAGTGTTCCTTTTTCCTTCCCTCCATTCTACACCATCACTTTCCTCCTTTCCTTTACTTCGATTCGCCTTTTCATTCCTTTGTTGCCTCTCTTTCTTCCTCTATTTTTTCCCCCTTCCTTTCCTTCTTCAAGTGTTCCGTTCTCCTCTCTTCTGTCCCACTCTGTCCCCCTCCTCCCTTTCTCCTCTTTCAGTTCCTCCATTATTTACTTCTTTCCTTCATCTTCACTCCTTTTTGGTTTTCCTTCCTTTCTTCAAGTGATCCTTTTTTTCTTTCCTTCATCCTCCTTCATCACTTTCTCCCTTTCACTTACTTGTATTCGTTATTTCATCACTTTCTTCACCTCCTTCCCCACCCTTCCTCACTCAACCGTTTCTTCATCCTCCTTCATCACTTTCTCCCTTTCACTTGTATTCGTTATTTCATCCCTTTCTTCACCTCCTTCTCCACCCTTCTTCACTCAGCTGTTTCTCCCCCTCCCTTCCCCTCCTCCCCCTCCAGGTGTGTGGGAGAGACGCGGCCAGTATGAAAGAGACAGGTGAGGCACAAATTACCTGTCCCGGAGACGTGGATTTGTCCCCGAGATGCTGCGTCCTGATACACACACACACACACACACACACACACACACACACACACACACACACTCACACGCACATTATTATATATTATCATTTGCTTTTGACGTTTTTCTTAATTAATATATCTCAATTTTTAAACACACACACACACACACACACACACACACACACACACACACAAACACCCGCATATCTTAATTTTCACGGTTGTCTCGTATCAGAGAGAGAGAGAGAGAGAGAGAGAGAGAGAGAGAGAGAGAGAGAGAGAGAGAGAGAGACGGACCTTCCATTCAATAATAGATGTCTTGAGGAATTCTTGTAGATTCGAAGAGTGTTACTTTGTCTCTCCGTAGGACTTAAAGGTGACGGGAGGGACGGAGGGAAGAAAGAAGAGACGGAGGGAAGAAGGAAAGGAGGGGAGGGAGGGAAGAGATTAGACAAGTCGTGAGCCAAGACGGTAATGAGATGAGAAAGTGTATGTGTGAGTGTGTTATTAGGGGGGCGGAAGAGGAGGAGGAGGAGGAGGAGGTGGAGGAGGATTTTCTGTTTTTTTAAGGAAGGGTTTTTCGGTTTAAAGGAGGAAGATTAAAGAGGAAAGCGACGATAAGAAAGAAATATTGTGGTGTTTTTATTTTCATTTTCTTCCTTGAGTGTTGTTGTTGTTGTTGGTGGTGGTTGTAGTTGTGGTGGTGGTGGTGGTGGTGGTTGTGATCTTCCTCTATCCACTACTACTAATACTATTATATAGAGAGAGAGAGAGAGAGAGAGAGAGAGAGAGAGAGAGAGAGAGAATCACACATCATCACTTCATCGCAATTTCCTCTCACAAGACCGGAAACAGTTCTCAGGAAGACCACACCTGAGAAACTGCGTGCGTGCGTGTGTGTGTGTGTGTGTGTGTGTGTGTGTGTGTGTGTGTGTATAGCCAGTGAAAAATAAATATTATGTCCCTGTAATTATCCTCTTTAATACCGCCTTTTAATTCCTTCCTCCTATATATTTTCCTTTCTCATATTTCTTTTCCTTCCCATTCTTTCTCCACTTCTTCCTTCGTCTATAATTTACCTGTCGCGCAAACACTAACCCGAACACACACACACACACACACACACACACACACACACACACACACACACACACACGAAAAAACAAAATACAAAACAAAACATCACAACAACAACAAAAACAACCACAACAAACAACCGTAGAAAAAAATATAATGAAGATTCCAAACACACACACACACACACACACACACACACACACACACACACACACACACACACACATTCCCACATAATGAGTGCAGCGTTCCTGGGACACATACATTGACCTGTTCGCCGACTAATTAATAAAGATGTACAGGTAGACTCACCTTCAACCCCCCCCTCCCCCTCCCCGCTTACCTGTCCTTCCCTTACCCACCTGCCTGCCTACATTTCCTTTCCTCTTCCTTACCGTTCTCTACTATCCTTTTCCTTTTATTTACCTTCGTGATTTTTACCCTTCCTTTTTCTTTATCGTTCTCTTCTTTCTTCCTCCTCTATCTCCTACTTTCTTGTCCTTTATCTTAATCCTCTTTGTCTTATTCTTTCATGCTTCCTTTTCATCTTTTTTTTCATATTTTTTCTTTACCTTCCTTCCCATTAGCTTTCCTACCCTAACCCTCCCTCTCTCCTTCTCTGTCCCTTACCTTCCCCATCTTTACTTACTCCTCACTTCCCTTTCCTTTCTACTTTTGTTTATCTTCTTTACCTTCTCCCTTTCCTTACCTTCTCCCACATCTTTCATCCTTTACCTTCTCTTGTCTCTCCTTCGTTATCTCATTCCCATTTATCTTACACTATCATCCTCTTCCTCTTTTTCATTCACTTCCTCCTCCTCCTCCTCGCCTTACACAACCTTGCCCCCTTTACTCAACCTTGCCCCCCTTACCTGTCTCGCCTTACCTGTCCCCCATTACCTGGCCTCTCACCTGTGGCTGGTTCTCTTAATGACTTGTCAAATATTAACCCACACCGTTGATAACCCGATCTGGTTTTGCCTTATAAGAGGAAAAAATGCTGGAAAAAAGACCCAATTTGTCACCACCTGATACCCGAGAGAGAGAGAGAGAGAGAGAGAGAGAGAGAGAGGGAGAGGGGGAGGTATACAGGCTATCCAATCTCTCCATACACACCCAAAAATAAAACAAAAGCAATATGAAAAAAAAGGAAAAAAAATATACGAACTAAAGAAGACAGAAGTTACAATCAACACACACACACACACACACACACACACACACACACACACACACACACACACACACACACGCACACACGCCACGCCACGCCGCACACGCAGACGCACGCCAGGTGACATTTACAGCCTCGTTTGTCCACCTCTCCACCTGTAGACCACGCGGCCGCTATCACCCGCTAATCGAAATCTCTGATCACACTAAGTCCTACTCCTCCTCCTTCCCTCTCTCCTCCTTCTACCTGTCCCTTCTCCTCCTCTTCCTCCTCCTCGTTCCTCTCTCTCTCTCCTTCTGCTGCCCAACTGACTGACCCTTCCTCCCTCCGTCCCTCCTCCTTTTCCTATTCTTCTTCCTTCTTATTCTTCCATTCCCTTCTGTTCCTTTTTCTTCTCTCTTCTGATCCTTCCTCCCTCCGTCCTTTTTCTTCCTCCTTTTCCTCCTCGTCCTCCTTCTAATTCTTCCATTCCCTTCTGTTCCTTTTCTCTTCTCTCTTCTGCTAGTCATATGATCCTTCCTATCCTTCCCAATTCTCCTCTTTCCTCCTCTTCTTTCTTTTCCTTCTCCTCCTCCTCCTCCTCCTCAATCTTACGTATACTGTCCCTACCCCTAGTTTTCCTCCTCTCCCTTCTATCCTTTCTCTTCCTCTTTCTTTTTTTCTTCTTCCTCCTCCTCTCCCTGCTTCTCCTGTATCTTATCTGCCTCTTCCCTCCCTCTTCTATTTATTTCGTTCTTCCTTCCCTTCGTTCCTCTCTTTCTTACTTCCCTCCTTCTCTCCCTCTCTGTCTCCTACACTTCCTCCTTTCTTTCCTCTCTCTCCTTATTACTCTACTTCTTTCTCTCCTTTCCATTCTATCTATGCTTCTTTATTCCTTTTCCTCTCTTCCATACTCTTTCTTCTTTCTTTTCTTCTCTCTATTTATGCTCCCTCCTTCTTTTCCTCCATCTTTTCTGCTACTCATTCTTCTCTTTCCTCTTTTTCCTAATCATCTTTCTTCCTTCTCTCCTTCCATCTCTTTTTCCTACACTTCCTCCTTCTCTTCTCCCTCCCTCCCTCCCTCCCTTCCCCCTCCCTCCCTCGCTCCCCCTCCCCCCCTTGTAGCGAAGAGGGTCTTGGCGCTCAGGATGAAACTCGACAAG
>NC_066521.1:12699262-12701762 GCF_024679095.1 Eriocheir sinensis
ATCATCCTCCTCCTGTAACGATGCCACAATCACTGCATTAACTCCTGTAACAATCACTACATTAACTCCTGTAACAATCACTACATTAACTCCTGTAACAATCACTGCCTTAACTCCTGTAACAATCACTACACTAACTCCTGTAACAATCACTGCATTAACTCCTGTAACAATCACTGCATTAACTCCTGTAACAATCACTACATTAACTCCTGTAACAATCACTACATTAACTCCTGTAACAATCACTACATTAACTCCTGTAACAATCACTACATTAACTCCTGTAACAATCACTACATTAACTCCTGTAACAATCACTACATTAACTCCTGTAACAATCACTACATTAACTCCTGTAACAATCACTACATTAACACCTGTAACAATCACTACATTAACTCCTGTAACAATCACTACATTAACTCCTGTAACAATCACTGCATTAACTCCTGTAACAATCACTACATTAACTCCTGTAACAATCACTACATTAACACCTGTAACAATCACTACATTAACTCCTGTAACAATCACTACATTAACTCCTGTAACAATCACTACATTAACTCCTGTAACAATCACTGCATTAACTCCTGTAACAATCACTGCATTAACTCCTGTAACAATCACTACATTAACACCTGTAACAATCACTACATTAACTCCTGTAACAATCACTACATTAACTCCTGTAACAATCACATTAACTCCTGTAACAATGACTGCATTTTCTCCTGTATCAATCACTACATTAACTCCTGTAACAATCACTACATTAACTCCTGTAACAATCACTACATTAACTCCTGTAACAATCACTACATTAACTCCTGTAACAATCACTGCATTAACTCCTGTAACAATCACTACATTAACTCCTGTAACAATCACTGCCTTAACTCCTGTAACAATCACTACATTAACTCCTGTAACAATCACTACATTAACTCCTGTAACAATCACTACATTAACTCCTGTAACAATCACTGCATTAACTCCTGTAACAATCACTACATTAACTCCTGTAACAATCACTGCCTTAACTCCTGTAACAATCACTACATTAACTCCTGTAACAATCACTACATTAACTCCTGTAACAATCACTGCATTAACTCCTGTAACAATCACTACATTAACTCCTGTAACAATCACTACATTAACTCCTGTAACAATCACTACATTAACTCCTGTAACAATCACTACATTAACTCCTGTAACAATCACTGCCTTAACTCCTGTAACAATCACTACATTAACTCCTGTAACAATCACTGCATTAACTCCTGTAACAATCACTACATTAACTCCTGTAACAATCACTACATTAACTCCTGTAACAATCACTACATTAACTCCTGTAACAATCACTACATTAACTCCTGTAACAATCACTACATTAACTCCTGTAACAATCACTACATTAACTCTCACGTCCTGTCAAAGAATGTAATTTATCTCACTTCTCCGTTTTTTTATTTTTATTTTATTATAATTTCTATTTCTAATATTATGTTTCTTATTTCTATTACTATTTCTGTTTTTCCTATTTATTATTCCTATTTCTTCTTTTCTAAATTATTCTCCGTTTGTTAGTATCATTCCTTAGATAGATGTAAGTTTTTTTTATTAGTTCATTTGCGATTCGTCATAATCAACTTAATAGTAACGATAAATATCCGTAAAGGGAACAAAATCTGCTTGCCATTCTTCTTTTTTTTCGACAATGTCATATAAGTGAAAATACGCTAAGTCATGGTGCACAGTTAAGTATTATCTCGTATCTTTCAACAATAACAGTGAATATTACAAAGGGGAGTAATCTGTTTGTCATTCTTCTTTTTTTCGTTAATGTCATATAAGTGAAAATACGGTAAGTCATGGTGCACAGTTAAGTATTATCTCGTATCTGTCAACAATAACAGTGAATATTATAAAAGGGAGTAATCTGTTTGCCATTCTTCTTTTTTTCGTTAATGTCATATAAGTGAAAATAAGCTAAGTCATGGTGCACAGTTAAGTATTATCTCGTATCTGTCAACAATAACAGTGAATATTACAAATGGGAATAACCTGTTTGCCTTTGTTTTCCATCGTAAGGTCGCGTATGAGGGATGACACACTAAGCAACGGTGCACACTTTAGTATCAACTGGTAAATTCTAATGCAGTGAAGAAAAGCGGAGAAAATCTGTTTGCTATTATTACTTTTTTCGTAAAGCGGCATATAAGAGAGGATACGCCTTGCCCCGGTGCACAGCTTAGTCTCCCCGGCCCACCGAGGCTGTGGAGGGTCGCTGTGACATCCGGGTTACCTGTGCTTACCTTCCCGACAGGCGGCCATTTGTCTTACCCCCGCGGTGTGTGTGTGTGTGTGTGTGTGTGTGTGTGTGTGTGTGTGTGTGTGTGTGTATGAGTGTGTGCGTGTGTGTGTGTTCTAAATCTTCTTAGCAATTAGTAATATAAATTCCGAGATATGAGAGAGAGAGAGAAATGTT
>NC_066521.1:12709262-12761762 GCF_024679095.1 Eriocheir sinensis
AGGTTAAGGAGAAAGATTATAGAAGACAAAAGGGAAATGAATGAAAGAAATATAGGAACGGAAGGAGAAGGAAATAGGCGAGGGGAAACGTAAATGGGTACAGGAAATGGCAAGGAAGGAAGATAACGAATTGAGAGAACAGATAAAAGAAAAGAAAGGAGTGATAGAGAAACGTGTTAAAGAAGACGAGAGAAAAAAGCTAATAAATCAAAAGAGCGAGAAGATAAAGAGTTAAGGAAATAGATCAGAAAAAGAAAGAAAATGATTGACTAGTAGACGAAGAAAAAAGAAAGCAAATGAATCAACAGAGCAAGAAAATAAATAAGTTAGGATGACAGATAAGATAAAAAGTATAAAAAAAGAAGACATTATTAATCAAAGGAAAGAAAGAGAATGAATCAAAGCAACAAGAACACAAACATATAGAAGAGAGAGAGAGAGAGAGAGAGAGAGAGAGAGGCAGCCAGGTAAGAACAGGTAACAACAGGAGGTGAGGCGTCGTGTATGTATCTCACCTGAGCAATTAAGAGGCGGCTGTGTTTTACTCCCTCGAGCGGGCAGGTGTGATTTAAAGTGCAGCCGCCCTGCATACCTGAGCGAGAGGCTTGTCGTCTGCCACTCTCGTATTTTTACCCTCACATTATGTATCGTGTGTCGCCTCAACCGCCCCCCGAGAGACACCGCGGCGACCACCAGGTATTAATAGCTCACCTGTAATGGCCTGGAGTGGTTGAAGGTAGTTTTTCTCTCTCTGTGTAAAGGGATTAGGGGGGGAGGTGAACGGGTGTATAAAGAACGGAAGGAAGGGAAGGGAAGGAAAGGAAAAAAGGGGAAAGGAAAAGAAAAGGGAACAGAAACAGATTGGAGGAAGTTAAAGAAAGGAAGGAATAAAGGAAATAAGTGAAGAGAAGGAAAGTGAAAGAGTAAGTGAAGGGAAAGAAGGGAGGAGGGAAGTGAGGTGAAAAGGGTATACGAATAAAGTGGCCGATAAAACAATTCCCACATAAGACAAAGAAAAGGGAAGAAAGGGAAAAGGGGAAAAGGAAGAGAAGGGAAGTGAAAGAGGGTCAGACAAGGGAAAGAAAGGGAAAGTAATGAAATAAGGTCCCAGGTAAATGATTCCTAGAAGAATAAAAGGGTAAAGGGAAGGAAAGAAAAACTGAAAAAGGGGAGGGATAAAACGAAGGCAAGAGAAGAGAAGGGAATTCAACGATGGTCAGAGAAGGGAAAGAAAGGAGGATAAGGAAACAAGGTGTACGATAAACGATACATCAGAACATTTAACGAACCTTCACCATACAATTAACTGTACACTCCTGCTACCTAACCTCTCCTACCGTCTGTACCTTCTATACTAATCCACTCAATCTTGTTCCTATGTACCCTTGATTAAAAGAAGGTGAACAGGTGAGATTCCATTTGCAGGTAGCGTCTCGGCCACCTGGAGGAGTGTTAGGAAGTATCAGCTTAGTCGCTACCGTGGATAGTCTAGCATGAGAGATGGAGGAAAGAAAGTGGGATGGAGCAAAGAGGAATTGAGGGAAGAGGGATGAAGGGACGAGGGATGAAAGAAAGACTGATGAAGGAAAGAGGAATGGGGGAAAGAGGAATGGAGGAAAGTAGGATAAAGCAAGCAGGTGTCTAGCATAGAGATGGAGGAAAGAAAGTGGGATGGAGCAAAGAGGAATTGAGGGAAGAGGGATGAAGGGACGAGGGATGAAAGAAAGACTGATGAAGGAAAGAGAAATGGGGGAAAGAGGAATGGAGGAAAGTGGGATAAAGGAAAAAAGGATGAAGGTGAGAGGTATGGAGGAAACAGAGACGGAAGAAAGAGGAATGAAGGAAAAAGGAAGTGACGGAGGGAAGAAAAGAGAGAGAGTGAGTGAGTAGTTTAAAAAAGGACGAAGGGAGTGAGGGAAAGAGAAATGCCCAGAGAAACGGACAAAACCAGGTGAAAAATGAAAAAAGGTAGGGAAAAGAATAGAAAATGAAGGAAAGAGAAAGAAAGGGAAAAGTTCAGTGAAGGAAGAGAAAGGAGAGTGAATAAAGGGGAAGCAAGGAATGAAGGAGGAAGGGTAAAAAGAAAGGGGAGAAGAAGGAAATACAGATACCAGCCAGCGTTGCCAGATCATCGTATTCACTACATTATATTAACCGGTTTTCGACATTTAACTTTTTTTTTACATCAAAGAAAACGGCTCAAGGGCAACAAAAAGTGTAAAAAAAAAGCCCACAAAAAAAGCCCGCTACCACAGAAACACGTATTCACCACATTATATTAACCGGTTTTCGACATTTAACTTTATTTTTACATCAAAGAAAAGGGTTCAAGGGCAACAAAAAGTGTAAATAAAAACCCACAAAAAAAGTCCGCTACCACAGAAACACGTATTCACCACATTATATTAACCGGTTTTCGACATTTAACTTCATTTTTACATCAAAGAAAACGGCTCAAGGGCAACAAAAAGTGTAAATAAAAACCCACAAAAAAAGCCCGCTACCACAGAATCACATTAATAATCACCCACTTTCAACGCAAACAATAAACGGATGTACTTACTGAGGTCGAGAAGCCAGTTTTAGGGTGGAAATAAGGAAGTATAAACTCGGAGTAGGACAGTCTGGCAGAGTTGATACCAGCCTCGTGTTGGTAGGGAGTCAATCATATGTGCCAATGGACTTTTATTGTTTCTTCTCTATTTTTTTTTTTGCCCTTGAGCTGCTTCCTTTACTGCAGAAAAAGGAATATGATAATCAGCTCGTTTATATATCATCATCATACATTTCACTGGCATTATCAGACGTTATCATAGTAGTCGGTCGGGAGTTTCGCCTTTGTAACGGCACTATTGACATTGACTATTGCATATTGACTTTATCTATTCGTCTCGGTCTTGGTCTTGGTTCGGGAGGCAGCCACTCGGTTATTGCTTAAGTTCTGCTATTGTGTCTTCTTAACGGGGTTACTAATGTGTTATCCATGTGGAATTAGGCGAAATCTCTAGGCAGGGGAAGGGAATCAGATACCTTTCTTTCACCTGGAGGGAAGGGAAGGTGGGGAAAGGAAAACGGGAGGAGAGTGGAGAATGTAGCCAGGGAAGGAAAGGAAAAGAAAGGAGGTAGAAGGAAATGAGAAGATAGGGGAAAATGTTGTCGTCATTTATTGTGAATTGTCTTTGTAAGTTTATTAGATGAAGGACAAGAATACGAGGAATGCGTCATCGTCATCATCATCGCTACTATCATCATCATTCAAATCATCATAATCAACAGTTTATCTTATCATTTTATCAAGACAAACAATTTATCCTTCTGTATCCATCCATCCCTCTTGCACATATTCCCTTTACCACGATTGTTTATGGGATAGGAAGGGAAAGGAAGGGAAGGAAAAATAGAGAAGGAAGGGAAGGGAAAAAAGGAAGGTAAAGGGCCACCACACCGTACCATATATGTTTTTCCCCTCGCCCAGTCCCTTCACAGTTTATTTTTGAAGTGAGGAAGTAACAGCATCAGTCTTTCGTTCCTCCTCTTTCCCTTCCTCCATTCTGTAAACTCAAGGAAGAAGGAAGGGAGCAAGTAAGTAAAGAGGAGGGGAGGAGGACAAAGGGAAAGGAACGGGAGTGAGTGAGGACAGGAGGAAGAAGGGAAGGAAAGAAGAGGGAAGGAGGACACAGGGAACGAAGGGGAGTGAAAGGGGGACAGGAGGAAGAAGGGAAGGAAAGAAGAGGGAAGGAGGACACAGGGAAAGAAGGGGAGTGAGGGGGAACAGGGTGAAGACGGTAAGGAAAGAAGAGGGAAGGAGGACAAAGGGAAAGGAAGGAGAGTGAGGGGGGAGAGGAGGAAGGTGGAAGGAAGGAGGGTGATGGGAAAAGAAGGAGATCGAAGGGGGCGAGAAGATGGGGTAAGGGAAGGATGGAAAGAAAGGGAAGAGGAAAGAAGGAAAACGAAGGAAAATAAAGTGGAGGAAAGGGAAAGCAAAGAGAGGGATGGAAAAAATAGGTTAAGAAAGAAAAAAAAGAGGAGGGGAAGGAAGAAGGAAATAGAAAGGGAGTGGAGGAAGTTACGGAGAGAAAGGAGGAGGGAATGGATAGGATGAAGAGGAAAGAAAGTAAAGGGGAGGGGATGGAAGGAGGGAAAGCAAGGGAAGGGAAGAAAAAGGGAGTGGAGGAAGTTAAGGAGAAGAAGAGAAAATGAAGGAAAGAGAAAGAAAGGAATAATAAAAGTGAAGGAAGAGAAAGGAGGGTGAATAAAGCGGAAGTAAGGAATGAAAGTGAAGGGACAGGAAGGGCAAAAAGAAAGAAGAGAAGAAGGAAAGAGTGAAAGAACAGGAGGTGGGAAGGGAAGAGGAGGATAAAGGGAGGGAAAGGAAGGTTAGGGAAAGGGAAGAGAAGGAGAATAAAGGAAGGGAAAGGAAAGGGAGGGGAAAGGAAGAGAAGGAGAATAAAGGAAGGGAAAGGAAAGTGAGGGGAAGGGAAGAGAAGGAGAATAAAGGAAGGGAAGGGAAGAGAAGGAGAATAAAGGAAGGGAAAGGAAAGTGAGGGGAAGGGAAGAGGAGGAGAATAAAGGAAATGAAAGAACAGGAGATGGGAAATGAAGAGAAGAAGAATAAAGGAAGGTGAGGGGAAGGGAGGGGAAAGGGGGCGAGGGAAGGAGGGAGGGGGTCTTAAGGTATCGCCTCTTGACTCTAAGCGGCGCGGCATAAACAAAACCAGTCTGATCCAATTCCACTTGAGTAGGTTTCCATTCCCTTATAGAGGATTGAAGGGGAAGGGAGGGGATTCCAGGTGGTGGGGAGGGAGGGAAGGGAGGGAGGGGGGTAAAGGGGGGTTAGGAGGAGGATAGAAGGGAGATAAATAGATGTGAATTGATGTGAGGGGGGGGGGTGAGGGGTGAGGGGGGAGGGTTAGGGGGGGAGGTAAAGTGAATCATCTAAAGAGTGAAGGCAATCAGATCCCATGTCACAATCTCTCTCTCTCTCTCTCTCTCTCGTTGGTAAAGCTACGTACATATAAACTGAATTGGCAGCTTGCACACACACTTCTTTCTTCTTCTTCTTTTTCTTCTTCTTCTTCTTCTTCTTCTTCTTCTTCTTCTTCTTCTTCATTTTCATTTCTTTTGCTTTTCCTTTTTTTTTCATTTTCATTTTCATTTTCATTTTTTTTTCTTCTTCTTCCTCTTCTTCTTCTTCCTCTTCTTTACACTCACTCACCCTCCTTTCCTCTTTCACACACACGCACACTCACTCCCTTCTCTATCTCCCACCTTCTATCTCTCTCTCACTCTCACACACACAAACTCCCCCCCTCCCTCCCTCCCCCCCGGCACTCTTTGCATTAGGATATTGAGTATAAAGTTGAATAAGGCGGCTTGGGTGTCGCTCCGCCTTAGTGCCACCCGCCTCACCCTTCACCCCGCATCACGCCGGCCATAAATTGTGCACTGACACTCCTCACGCCACTTTTCCGCCGCTAGATGGCAGCCGCACGCCGATCAGGACGAGGAGGTGGAGGGTGGTAGTGTGGGGGTTGGATGAAGAGGAGGAGGCTGGTGGTGGTTGGTTTAGAAGAGGTGGAGGCAATGTGTGGGGTGGTTGGTGGTAGGAGGAGTAGGAGGTGGAGAAGGGTGGGAGGGAGGGTGGGTGGTGATGGTGGATGAAGAGGAGGAGGCTGGTGGTGGTTGGTTTAGAAGAGGTGGAGGCAATGCGTGGGGTGGTTGGTGGTATGAGGAGGAAGTGGAGGAGTAGGAGGAGAGGAGTGGAGGGTGTTGGTGGATGAAGAGGAGGAGGAGACTGGTGGTGATTGGTTTAGAAGAGGTGGAGGCAATATGTGGGGTGGATGGTGGTAGAGGAGGAGGAGGAGGAGGAGAGTGGAAGGTGTTGGTGGATGAAGAGGAGGAGGGTGGTTGGTTTGGAGAGGTGGAGTATGTGTGGGGTGGTAGGAGGAGGAGGAGGAGGCATTTATGTGGAAGAGGTTACGTGACGGGGAAGGGGGGAGAATCACATGGGTGGTAGAAGGGTGGGGGTAAGAGGAGGAGGAGGAGGAGGAGGAGGAGGAGGAGGAGGAGGAGGAGGGAGAGAGGGAGGAAACATTAACGTGCTAGTGGTAAAGATAGGAAAACGGGAAGGAAAGAGAATGGTGGAGTAAGGAGAAAACGTAAATATTGAAGATGATGGGGAGGGGAAAGAAGGAGGGAGGGAAGGGAAAAGGGGAAGGGAAATGGAAATGGAAAAGGTAAGAAGGAAGAAAGAAATGAAGGAATATGAAAAAACAAGCCAAAAAAACAATGAAAAAAGAGAAATATAAAAGGAAGGGAGGAGAGAAGGAAGGAAAATAGAGGAAAGGGTAAAAGGAAGGAAAGAAGGAAAAAAAAGAAGAGGAAAGAAAGAAAATATGTAAGGAGAAAGGACAACGACACTGGAGGTAGTTTCAGTATAGTCTCTCTCTCTCTCTCTCTCTCTCTCTCTCTCTCTCTCTCGCCCGGGGAGTCGTAGTTTTATGGCGAAAAGCCTCAATTTTATGGGTGAAGGTGGAGGAAGTTGGCGCGGAAATATTTATATAAGGTAGGAGGGAGGGAAGGAGGAAAAGGAAGGAGGGAGGAGGAGAGAGGGAAGGAGGAAAGGGAACAGAAAAGGGAAGGAGGGAAGAGGAAAGGGGAGAAGGGAGGAAGAAGAGGAAGGAATGAAGGAAAGTAAAGGAAGTGTGGAAAAGAGAAAGAAGGAAGAATTGTGTAATGGAAAAAAAAAAAGGGAGGGAAGATGAGAGAGAGAGAGAGAGAGAGAGAGAGAGAGAGAGAGAGAGAGAGAGAGAGAGAGAGAGAGAGAGAGAGAGAGAGAATGTCAACTGGTGGAATAGTGGAAGATGGAGGACAGGTGGAGGAGGAGGAGGAGGAGGAGGAAGGAAGAGATGACGGGAGGAAGGTAATGCATTCGTTATCACACACACACACACACACACACACACACACACACACACGCACACAAACACATACATACATACATACATACACACACACACACACACACACACACACACACACACACTACCAATACAAGGAACAAATTTATACCACCACGCAAATCGGTTATGTTTCCTCCATCTCTCCTTTCCTCCTTCCCTTCTTTCCTTCCTTTGCCTCCCTTCCCTTTTTTGCCTTCCTCTCCCTCCCTTCTTTCCCTTCCTTCCCTCCCTTCCTCTCCCTACCTCTTGCACTTACGACACCTCCCTCCCTCTGTGTCTCATTTGTCTCTCCTTTTTCTGTGTTCATTCTCTCCCTTTCCTCTCCCTTTTTATCTTCTCCCTTCTTTCATCCTTAACTCTTTCCCTCATTCCTCCCCATTATTTTTTTTTTTGTATATATCGTTCCTTCCCATTTTTTACTTAATCTTCTTCGTCTCTTTTCTCCCTTCCCATTGTCTGTTCCCCTCCATTTCCTCCCATCTTTCTTCCTTCACCTCTTCCCATCCTCACCCTTATTTTCCTTCATCTGTTTTTCCCTTCTTCTTACCCTTATCTAAGTACCCTTTTATCCTCTCCTCACTTCCTTTCATTAAATTTTCTAACTTTTGCAATTTTTTCCACTCTGCCTTATCTACTTCCCTCTCTTTATTTTCCTCCCCATTCCATTTCCTTTTGTTTATCTTCCCCTTTTCTGCCTGCCTGCCATCGTTCTTTTTTTCCGTCCTTCCATTCCCTCTTCTTCTATCCCTACTTTCTTCTTTCCTTTCCCTTTTTCCTTTTTCCTTCCCTTCTTTCCTTTTTCCTTCCTTCTTTCCTTCCTTCATTCATTTATTTCTCCCTTCCTTCCTTCCTTTCTTCCTTCCTTCCTTCCTCTCTTCCTTCCTTCCTTCCTCTCTTCCATCCTTCTTTCCTTCCTCCCTCCCTTCCTTCCTCCCTCCCTTCCTTCCTTCCTTCCTTCCTTCCTTCCTTCCTTCATCTCTTCCTTCACTGCATACATCAAAATACGGGGATAGTTTTATTTTTATCAATTCAAGAGAGAGAGAGAGAGAGAGAGAGAGAGAGAGAGAGAGAGAGAGAGAGAGAGAGAGAATTGAAGTCGACACGGATAGTCATTGGATGGTTTTCCCGCATCGCCGGTGAGTGAAATATTGAAAGTAGAGAGATAGAGAGAGAGAGAGAGAGAGAGAGAGAGAGAGAGAGAGAGAGAGAGAGAGAGACTTTGCAAAGTTAAAAGAAATAATATGAACCTAAAGTAAAGACAAAGGTAAAGGCGAAGATGAAGAAATTATGTAGAAAAAATAAATGAAAAAAATATTGATCTTTATTTTCTTCATTTCTTACTTAACATATTTTTTTCTTCCATTCCCTAAGTAAGAAATGAAGGAAATAAAGATGAAGAAAGAAAGGAAGAAAGAAAAGTGGGAAAAAAAAAGATACAGAAATATGTGAAAAAAGAAATAACCTGATTTTCTTCCATTTCCTATAAGTAAGAAATGAAGCGAATGAATACAAAGAAAGAAAGGAAGAAGAAAACACGGGTAAGAGAAAGAGAGAGAAGGGGAGAAAAGAACAAAACAATTACATCGGAAGAAAGAAACCAAGAAGAAAAAATGAAGCAAATGATGACAAAAAAAAGAGAGGAAGAAGAAAACACGGCTAAGAGAAAGAGAGAGAAGAGGAGAAAAGAACAACAAAACAATTACATCGGAAGAAAGAAACCAAGAAGAGAGAGAAAAAAAAGGAGGAAGGAAGGAGGGAACGAAGAAAAGTGTGAGAGAGCGGAGGAGACAGAGAGGCGTTTGAACTTAAATAAATGATGGCCTTTACACTTTTATTGCCCGCTCTTATAGTCTCCTTCTGCCCTCGCCTTTGTTCTTGTTTACGCCGCTTGTTTTCTTTGTTTACATCGTCCGGTTTGTTTGTTCTCTTCGCATTACACTATCGCCATTATCTATTTACGTTGCTTGTTTTTTTTTCGGTTTCTTTGGGTCGTCTGGTTTCTTGTTTACCTCGCTCGGTTTCTTCGTCCTCTCCACATTACACCGTTTTCTTTGTTTATCATTTACATTCCCCGGTTTCTTTGTTTACATCCCCGGTTTCTTTGTTTACATCCCCGGATTGTTTGTTTACATCCCCGGTTTCTTTGTTTACATTCCCGGTTTCTTTGTTTACATCCCCGGATTGTTTGTTTACATCCTCGGTTTCTTTGTTTACATCGTCCGGCTTTTTGTTTACATCCCCGGTTTCTTTGTTTATATCGTCCAGTTTTTTGTTTACATCCCCGGTTTCTTTGTTTACATCGTCTGGTTTCTTTGTTTACATCGTCCAGTTTTTTGTTTACATCGTCTGGTTTCTTTGTTTACATCGTCTGGTTTCTTTGTTTACATCGTCTGGTTTCTTTGTTTACATCGTCCGGTTTCTTTGTTTACATCCCCCGGTTTCTTTGGTCTTTACACATTACACTGCCGTCATTTTTTTTTTTTTACATTGCCTGGCTTCTGGGTTGTCTTCATTCTACATTATTATTATTATTTCTTGTTTACATTTCAAGCTCTCCCCTACTAAAGCCCCAAATACACTGCCGAATTTTGGTTCACGAATGTGCGCGAATATGCAAGTCATCCTGTGTCGCGGACAAGTTCGGCATCTTTCTTGCCTGTTCTTGGCCGTTCGGGGACATGTCTGCGTCCACCACGCGACTTTTGACAGTTGGTCATGACCGCCACGAAAGTTTCATGTTGAATGAAAAATTCGCGGCCGCTCGCCGAATGTGCACGAATGCAAAATGGACGCCGAATTATCGCCGAAATGTCGCCGAAATGTCCCAGACAATTCGGCGTCCGATTCGCGGTGTTCGGCGAATTGTCGCCAAATTTTGACCGTTGAAATTTTAATTTTATTGGCAAATTTGTCGCCGACATGTCGCCGACTATTTGGGGACATGTCTCCGACATGTCGCCGAATGGCCAAGACTATTCGGGGACATGGGAAGACAATTCGGAGACTTGTCGCCAGTTATTCCGCGACAAAAAATACGTTAAAATTTTAGATTTTGAGGTCGGCGACATGTCTCCGAATTGTCCCCGAATTGTCTTGAGCATTCGCCGACATGTCGCCGAATGGTCACGAACTGTAAGAATCTTAGTCATGTCGGCGAACCGGTAGCCGAATTTTTTCACGAACTGATTCGGCGTCAAGTTCGTGGGCAAAATTCGGCAGTGTATTTGGGGCTTAAGACATACGAGTTAATATAATCTATTTCTTGTATTGTGGTTGGTACTGACAAAGAAAGCTAAGAAATTTCAGGAAACAAGACAGGGAATCTCTTTTTAGTATCGGATGGTGAGTCGGAATCCTAAAAATCATTAAGAGTTGTATGGCGGGTAAGAAATTTGAGGAAAGTATGCAAAAAAAATAATCTCAGTATCGGTTGAATAGTAAAATGACCCTGATTATTAAAAAAGAAATTGGCGGAAAGTATACAAGAATTCTCCCCCGTATCTAACGAAGAGTAAAAAAAACCCTGATCGTTATGGAAAGTATAGAAATGTGTGGGAAAATATACAAGAAATCTCCTCAGTTTCGGATGAAAAGTAAAAAAAAGAAAAAAAAAAGTGGAGTTAGGGTGAAGTTAGGGTGAAGTTAGGGTGGAGTTAGGGTGAAGCTAGGTGAAGTTAGGGTGAAGTTTGGGTGGAGTTTGGGTGGAGTTAGGGTGGAGTTAGGATAAGTTGGGTTAGTTAGATTTAGTTAAGTTAGGTGAAGCTAGGTTAAGCTAGTTTAAGTTAGGTTAGGTGAAGTTAGGTGAAGTTAGGTGAAGTTAGGTGAAGTTAGGTTAGTTAGATTAAGTTAAGTTAGGTGAAGTTAGGTGAAGTTAGGTTAGGTTAGGTTAGGTTAGTACAATACGGTTTAAGGGCGAACAAAGATTAAAAAAAAAAGACAAAAAAAAACTTGTATAGGACCGTATCTCCAGCTCTCCCTTACTCAGACTACAGTTATCTCACCTCACCTGCTGTCTCCCTTTCACCTTACCTGGGCAGCATCTCACCTGTGCTAATAATAGTCCCGGACGCCGTGTAGGACAGGGGCACAAGGGCGTGTAATGAGCGGCTGTTCCATCATATTGATACGGAGAGAGAGAGAGAGAGAGAGAGGGGATTATTCCATCTCTATCTCCTGTCTTCATCCTTCTACTCTCTCTCTCTCTCTCTCCCCCATAGTGGTTCAACACGATACTGTTTCCGTTAGAATTCTCTTGCTGTCTCTCACTGTATGTGTGTGTGTGTGTGTGTGTGTGTGTGTGTGTGTGTGTGTGTGTGTGTGTGTGTGTGTGTGTGTGTGTGTGTGTGTGTGTGTGTGTGTGTGTGTGTGTGTGTGTGTGTGTGTGTGTGTGTGTGTGTGTGTGTGTGTGTGTGTGTGTGTGTGTGTGTGTGTGTGTGTGTGTGTGTCCTTGCTTTTGTTGTTGTGAATTATTACCAAGGGAGCCATTCCTTTTTTCTTCCCTTTCTTCTCTCTTTTCTTCGTCCTTTCTCTCCTTCATTTAATTTTCCCTCCCATATCTTTGTGTTTTCCTGCTTGCTTGTGTTTCTCTTTCCGGTCTTTTTCCTTTTTTCACATTTTTCTTCCTTCGTTCAATCATTACTTCATTCCTTTATTCACTTTTTTGTCTTTCTCCTTCCTCGATCTGCTTAACAATTGTAACAGATTCTTCCTTTTATGCTTATTTTTTACCGTTTGTTTATTTTTTGTTTTGCTTTTCTGTGTATCTACGCCATTCATGATTTTTTTTCTGACAACATATAACTTTTGCTCATTTGTTTGTTTACTTATGTTTAGTTTATTTCTTCTTTCATTAGTTCTTTCTGATTACTCTTTTTTTTTTCTTTTTCTTTTACTTTCCATTAATTTCCGTTTTGCTTCCTTTACGTTCATTGTGTTTACGCCGCCTACATAACATACTGACTCATTAATGTGTACTCTCTCTCTCTCTCTCTCTCTCTCTCTCTCTCTCTCTCTCTCATGTGTACGTATGTTCGTTCGTATTCGAGTGCTTGAGAGTAAATTTAATATAAGGAATGATGATGATGATGATGATGATGATGATGATGATGATGATGATGAGGAGGAGGAGGAGGAGGAGGAGGAGGAGGAGGAGGACAGGTGGTGATGACAGGTAGGAGGTGTGTGGAGGGAGAAAAGATGTGTTTGCTGTAGAGAGGAGGGGAAGGAGGAGGAGGAGGACGACGACGAAGGGAATATAAAGGAAGAAAACAAATAAAGAACTATGGAAAAGGGAAGGAAGGAGGCAGGAAAGCGACCACAGAAAGAGACAGCCACAGCCACAGACAGACAGACAGACAGAGAGACATTGCGTAAGAGGAGGAGGAGGAGGAAGAGATAGGGAGGAGAGAGGGAAAATAAAAGAAGAAAGACAAAATAAGGACTCTGGTAAGGGGAAGAAAGGAGACAGGGAAGCGACCGCAGAAAGAAACAGACAGACAGACAGACAGACAGACATTGCGGAAGAGGAGGAGAAGGAGGAGGAAGAGATAGGGAGGAGAAAGGGAAAATAAAAGAAGAAATACAAAATAACGACTACGGAAAAGGGAAAATAAGGAGGCAGGGAAGTGACCGCAGAGACAGACACAGACAGACAGACAGACAGACAGACAGACATTGCGGCGGCTCGCGTCTCACCTGCGTGCTCACCTGGCCTGTGTCCACCACCTGTACCTGCCTCACTAATATTGCATCACCCATCCTGCCGCCCTCGTTAGCTAAATTATTACGCCATTATATCTCCTTAACCTCCCCTCCCTCCCATCCCTTACTGCCGCTTCCCCTCTCCCTTACCCCTCTTTATTCCCCTCTTCTTACCCTTTCTCTTGTCTCTACTGATGTGTCCCTCTTCCTTCCCCTCATAATTTCCTTTCTACTCCTATTTCTGCCTTTTATCTTTCTCTTCTTTTCACTTCCCTCCCGTCCTTTTCTTCCCCTCTTCTTACCCTTTCTCTTGTCTCTACTGGTGTGTCCCTCTTTCTTTCCCTTCATAATTTCCTTTCTACTCCTATTTCTGCCTTTTATCTTTCTTTTTTTTCATTTTCCTCCCGTCCTTTCCTTCCCCTCTTTTTACCCTTTCTCTTGTCTCTACTGGTGTGTCCCTCTTCCTTCCCCTCATTATTTCCTTTCTGTCCCTATCTCTGCCTTTTATCTTTCTTTTTTTTTCATTTTCCTCCCGTCCCTTTCTGCCCTCTTCGTCTAACCCTTTTCTTATTGTCTCTCTGTATCCCATCTCCACCTTTTCTATTCACTTGTAATCTCCTTTTATTTCTCCCATAGTTTCGAGTTTTCTGTCTATTATTCTTTATCTTTTCCCCTCTCCTTCACTTCCTCTCCCTCCCCCTAATTCCCCTCTCCATCTAATCCGTCCCTTATTTTGTCTTCCGTTCCCCTCTCCTTCATTTTATTTCCCCTTACTATCTCTTTCCCTTCCTTCCATCTTTTCTACTCTGCTTTCTGCTTTCCTTAACTCTTTCGTCAAACTTCACCTCCTCCCCCCCTTATCCCCTTTCTCTTGTCCCTACTGCTCTTTTTTTCCCTTTTCCTTCCTCTTCTTTCCCCTTATAATTTCCTGTCTCCTCTTGTCACTGTCTTTCCTTTTCTTTTCCTTTCGCTTCCCTCCCTCCCTCCTTCCTTCCCCCTCTCCACCTAACACTTTTTTATTGTCTTCTCTCTCTCTCTCTCTCTCTCCTCTCTGACAATTCTGTGGCATTTACACGTACACTGTTCCCTTGGTGGTGGTGGAGGTGGTGGTGGAGGTGATGGTGGTGGGGGGGGTGAGGGGAGGTGGTGGTGAGAGAGAGGGGTTGAGAGAGAGAGAGAGAGAGAGAGAGAGAGAGAGAGAGAGAGAGAGAGAGAGAGAGAGAGAGAGATGGTGGGAGGGAAATTTCTTTTTAAACTGTAAACTAATTTTTTTTCTCTTTTTGTCAACATTTAAGGGACGTTTCCTTTGTTTTTAATCCTCCCCTCCTCCTCCTCCTCCTCCTCCTCCTCTAAGAGTCTTCCTATCAACACCTCGTTCATCATGGGTCTTCTTCTTACTCATTCTTCCTCCCTCTCTCTCCCTCCCTCTCTTCCTCTCTCCCTCCCTCCCTGCCTCTCCCTACCTGGCTATCTTCTGTTTCATCTCACAGTCATTTCTCAGTAACATGTTTCGTATTTATTTTGACGCGAGGAGGGGGGGAGGGAGGAGAGGAAGGAGAGGGGAGGAGAGGGGAGGAGAGGGAAGGAGAGGGGAGGAAGGGGAATGGAGGGATTAAAATGGAGGGGAAGCGTGTGTGTGGGGGGGGATGCGTGGGGGGGTGGGGGGTCAGAAGAAGGACAAGAAAGAAGGAATGATGGAAGGGACTAGCTGGTATAAAGAGGCAGAGAGGGAAGGAAAGAAGAAAGAAGGGTTGGGAGACGAGAATAAATGAAAGGAGAAAGGGAAAAAGGACAAATAAAAAGGAGTATGGAAAAAAGGGGAGAAAAAATGAGAGAGAGAGAGAGAGAGAGAGGTCAAAGGTCACGCTTCATGAGGTGTGGGCAGGAAGTGAGATGTTCCTTTACACGCTGAGGGCCAGTGTTGTGCTATGCTGACCCCCGCTGACCTCCTCCTCTTCCTCTTGTTTATCTTCCACTTCCTCTTACTCTCATTCATTCTCTTCGTCTTACCCTTTTTCCTCCCTATCCTCTCTTCTTGATTTTTGCTTTGGCTTCCTTATTTAATCTCCTCTTCTTCCTCCTTTTCTATATTTTATCTTTCTACTTCCTCCTCTTATTTTCATTTATTCTATTTGTCTCCTTATTTCTTTTTTTATCCTCTCTTCACTGTTTGTTGTGAGTCTCTTATCTGACCTCCTCTTCTTCCTCTTCCTCATGTTCGTCTTCCTCTTGTTTGTCTTCAACTTCATCCTCTAACTTTTCTTCACTCTTTGCCTTCCTCTTTTTCCCCTCGTAATTTCCTGCCTACTCATGTCTCTGCCTTTCTTTTTCTTTTCCTTTCACTTCCCTCCCTCCCTCCTTTCAAATTTCTCTACACACCCTTTTCTACCTCCTCTTATTCTCCATCTTCTTCATCTTTCTCTCGTACGACTTTCATTCTGTTCATATTCTTTCCTCCTTTCCTCTCTTCCCTTACCCTACCCCCTCTTTATCTACCCTATCCCTCCCTCCTTTCTTATAAATCACATCTTATTTTCGTTCTCTATTTCCTCTTCCTACTCTGCGTAAATATAAGATACGTAATTGGAAGGTTTAATCGTGGGTAACCAATATCTTACTTTTTCTGTTGTTTGCTCCATGACTTAACTCCTTGAATGCGGATATCCTACAGTCAGACCTCACCATTAAGGTACTGGAATGGAGCAAAAAGTGGCTATTACAATTCAATGAAGAAAAATGTAGTCCTGCACCATGGGAGGGGATATCCAGCACACCAATACCACATGGGAAACACTCCACTATCCACCACAGAGGCAGAGAAAGACCTGGGACTATATGTTACCAGGCTACCAGGGAAGGCCAAATCCATGCCAATCGCAGCGGACGGGTTAAGAAAAAAAAAAAAAGTAGCGAGGAGATATGAGGCGAAGCTGTATCAAATAACACGTAACTAATCGTGTTTCTCTCCAGACGGTTTAGCATGAAGTGGCGTGAGGAAACATAGCGCCTACCACGTGTTGTCCCAGCGATAAGGCGCGGGAAGGTAATCTGGGCCAGCCTCCCCTAAAATAAACAGCCCGAGTTCTAAACACCACAAAAAACGGGAAGAAGGTTAACAAATGCTCTCCAGGGGGCCAGCCTATCACCGCACCTTGTTCCCTCCTCCTCCTCCTCCTCCTCCTCCTCCTCCTTCTTCCTGGTGGTGGGTTGTGATGTAGGAGGAGGAAAGTGAAAGGAAAGATGATGAAGGAGAGGAGAAAGGGAAGATGAAAGAGGAGGAGGAGGAGAGGAGGAGGAGGAGGAGGAGGAGGAGGACGAGGGTGGTTGGGGTAAGGCTAATTAAGGGTATATTTAGGATTATGGATAACGAGAGAGAGAGAGAGAGAGAGAGAGAGAGAGAGAGAGAGAGAGAGAGAGAGAGAGAGAGAGAGAGAGAGAGAGAGAGAGAGAGAGAGAGAGAGAGAGAGAGAGAGAGAGAGAGAGTATTGTGGTGCCAAGGTCAAGAGGTGCCGGACAGGTCTTAGGAAGATGTCAGGGAGGCACTTTGAGCGTCTCCTCCTCCTCCTTCTCCTCCTCCTCCTTCTCCTTCTCCTCCTCCTCCTCCTCTCTTACCACTAGAATCACCACCAAGACCACCATCATCATCGCAGCTTCCCTCACCTCCTTTTTTATCTTCCCTTTCTCCTCCTCCTCCTCCTCCTCCTCCTCCTCCTCTTCGACTTCCTCCTCCTCTATCTCCACCTCTCCTCACGCCACGGAGATAACTGATTACAGAGCCATTACCACCTCTACCGTTACCATCTCCTCCTCCTCCTCCTCCTCCTCCTCCTCCTCCTCCTCCTCCTCCTATTTATTTTATCGCGACCACTACCATCATCATCAATACTACCCTCATCTCCTCTTCCTCCTCTCTCTCTCTCTCTCTCTCTGCTAAAAACGGTCAGATTATATCATTTATACATCAGTTTAAGAAAGTAAGTAAAGTAAAGATATCGTGTAAGGCTTTCTGTTGTTTCCCTTCTCGTGTACAGGTCTGGAGCAGCGCCTGGGAAATGTTCAGCCTGTGTTTGATGGTTGTTTTTTTCCTTTAATGTGCCGGAGGGAGGATCCGTCACTGAATTTTCCTTGAAGTTAATGTGCCGGAGAGAGGATCCGTCACACAATTTTCCTTGAAGTTAATGTGCCGGAGAGAGGATCCGTCACTGAATTTTCCTTGAAGTTAATGTGCCGGAGGGAGGATCCGTCACTTTGCTGCGTCGCGATTAAAACAAATGCATCCACGAGTACGCGCGGAGGTGCGTTGATCTTTCCGCAGGTCACTTGTGGCTGACGAACTGACTAAATCACTGAAAGCAGGCAGCCTCCCAATGAGCCGACAGGTTTCCTCTTGCCTGCTCGTCCATGTTTCAATGTTTTCATGTTTCCTCCTCCGAGAATATTACATCTTCCTCACCATCATCATTATCTTTCCCTCTTACACACACACACACACACACACACACACACACACACACACACACACACACACACACACACACACGTTATTAAAAAGCTCTTAAGGATATTTTTTACACCAGTGTTGACGATACCATTACACCTCCTCCATCCCCCTCCCCCCCTCCTCCTCCTCCTCCTCCTCCTCCTCCTCTTCCCTCCTGAGGCTGCGTGGCCCTTCAGGGGAAGACCTCGGACCACCTCGCTGGTTTAGGCGAGTCCCCCCTACCACAACAAACAGTGGGAGGGAGCGAGGGGGGGAGGGGGGAGTGGAGGAAGGAGGAAGGGAGGGAGGGAGCAGGGCTTTGAAGGAGGAGGCTGTGTGTGTGTTCGTCGAATTCTTCCTCTTCTTCAGTTTCTTTTTTTATATTCTTCTTCTTCTTCTTTTTCTTTTTCTTCTTTTTTCTTCTTTTTTTTTTTCTTCTTCTTCTTCTTCTTCTTCTTCTTCTTCTTCTTCTTTTCTTCTTCATTTCTCCTTCTTTTTATCTTTATCTTTTCTTCTTCCTCTTTTTTTTTTCACTTCAATTTTAATATTTTTTGTCCGTCTTTGCATTTTTTTAACTATTTCCGCCTCTCTCCTTTTCCTTCTCTTCTCTATTATTTTTCCTTCCTTTCAACTTTTCTTCATTCTCACCATTTTCCTTCTTCCTTTTCTCCTTCCCTTCTGTATCCTTTCTTTCTCTTCTCCTTTTTATTCGTGTTTCCATTTCTCTCCTTCCTTCTCTTCCTCTTGCTTTCTCTTTCCCCTCTCCTTTCCCTCCTTCGCTCCTTCCTTCCTTCTAGCTAATTGTCTCTTTTCCTCTCTTCCTGCTTCTCACTCTTCCTCCTTTTCCCCTTCCTTTTCTTTCTTTTCTATCTTCATTCTTCCTCCTCCTCCTTCCCTTGTGTCTATTTTCCCCTTTCTTCCCTATCGTCTTTCTTACCCTATCTTCTTTTTTTACCCTATATTCTTTCTTACCCTATTTTCTTTCTCTTCCTATCTTCGTTTTTACCATATCTTCTTTCTTACCTTCTTTTCCTCCCTCATTCCTTCTTTCCTTCATGCGAAACTATATTTGGCACTTTCATTCTCCTCTTTTCCTCCTCCTCCTCCTCCTCTTCATCTTCCTCCACGTCTTCCTTCTTTTCGTATTCCTCCTCTTCATTGTTTCTTTTTATTACTCCTATTTTTTTCCTTCAGCTTACGTCTTCTTCTTCCACCTCCTCCTCCTCCTCCTCCTCCTCCTCCTCCTCCTCCTCCTCCTCCTCAGCGTGGTAGTGTTGTGTTCGCATTCTTCCTTTCCTTCACGTACGCACTCATCGCTCCTCCTCCTCCTCCTCCTCCTCCTCCTCCTCCTCCTCCTCCTCCTCTTGAGCCCCTAGTGAAGAAAGTGACATGTAAGTGTAAATATTATCCGGACGGCGGCGTGGAGGTCCCGTGGGATTAGGAGGAAAGGGAGAGAAGGAGGGAGGGAGGAAGGGAGGGAGAGAAAAGAAGGTGGGAGGGAGGGAAGTGAAGAAGGGAAGGTGGGATTGAGGGAGTGAAATGAAGAAGGGAATGGGGGTGGGGTAAGCGAAGGAAAGAAGGAGAGGTGGAGAGGGAAATGAAGGAGAGAGGAGAAGGTAAAGGAGTAAGAGAGAGAGGAAGAGAAGTAAAGATGGAGAGGGAGAGAAGAAGGAAGAATGGAGAGAGAAGTAAACAAGGAGCCAAAGAGAGGAGAAGGAAAGGTATAGAGGGAGGGAAGGAAATAAGGGAAAGGGGAAAGGAAGGAAATTGAAGGAGGAAAGGTGGAGAGGCGTGAGAGAGAGAGAAGAAAGGAGGGAGGGGAGAGAAGATAGAGAAGAAGGAAAGAGGGGGGTGGAGGAAACTGAAGAAAGAGGGATGGTAAAAGAGAGGGAAGTGAGAGAAGAAGGGAGGAAGGAGGAAGGAGGGAGGAAGGAGGAGGAGGAAGCTTGATGGATAGGAGAGAGGAGGTGTTTGATGGAGGGAGAAGGAGAGAGATGGAGTGGAGGAGAGTGAGACAGTGAGGCGAGTGTGGTGGAGTGTTGAGAGAGAGAGAGAGAGAGAGAGAGAGAGAGAGAGAGAGAGAGAGAGAGAGAGAGAGAGAGAGAGAGAGAGAGAGAGAGAGAGAGAGAGAGAGAGAGAGAGAGAGAGAGAGAGAGAGAGAGAGAATAAAGGGCATATTGATTGATCTATTAACTTAAATTTGTTTTCATAGTGCTATCGACTCCTCCTCCTTCTTCTCCTCCTCCTCCTCCTTCTCCTCCTCCTCCTCTTCCTCTTCTTCTTATACCTCATTGAATTAAGCAAACCACAAAATGAACCTTACTAGCGACAACCAAATCATGCAAGGAATGAATCAGGCTCATCATTCTCCTTCCCTTTGCTTAATAATACAAACAGACGCCGGGAAGCACGATACAGTTCTTCATTGGTCTATTTAAGTAAGAGAACGTGGATCACCTCAGGGTTTTGTTAGGCTGCAGTATAGGGAAGAGGCAGGTATTGAGGAGGAAGGTGTAGAGGGGATGCATGAAAACGGACGGAGTGAGAAAAATGGTATAGAAAATGGGAAAGTAACAGTTCCATAGTCCATCGAAGCCTTTTTCCTTCCCCTCGTCTTGCTTCTCCGCTTCTTTCTTCTTTCTCTATCTTCTTTTCCCTCGTTTTGTTGTTCCTTCTTCTATTCTCTCTGATCGTCAACGTATATTTCTTGTCTAGTGTTTGGTGTTTATATAGAAGCTAACAAATTTGAGGAATCCATACCGCAAGTCTTCTTAGTATAAAGGAAGAAGAAAGCCTGACTGTCAGGGTGAGCTTAGTTAACAAATTTGGAAGGGACTACACAGCAAATCGTTTTAATATCAGATGCCGAGGAAAAAAACCCTGAACATTAGGGAGAGCTTGTTAGGTTTGGGTATTAAAAGAACATGGAACTGTGAAACTAACATATTAGAGCTTGTAACCCGTCTGATAGCTATAGTTTCTTCACATTGCTTTCCCTCTGACCTACAAGAATATGCGCTTAGCTTCCATAAAAAGGTATATTTGTGTCTGTTTGTTTGTTTCCTGTTGACCTTTTGTTGCAGGAAGAGGATGCAAGGGGAAGGGGAGGGAGGGGGGAGTCCTTTACTGGCATTGACCTTTTCCTTTGTCCTTCTCTACCCCGTGCAAATATCCGAGGGTCGCCTTAAGACATTAGTGCAGGTAGGTTCGGTGTGAGTGTCCCGGCTCCTTGCTCCGTACTCCTGCCGTTATGTGTTCCTTCTAAAGGGGCTATTACACTGGGCAAATTTTCCGTGGATCTTCAGTCAAACCACGATTTCCGCTGGCGTGGTTCTCATATTTGGGTGGTTTTCTGACGTGTCCACGATCTTCCAAAGCTACGGTAGATTTCACTGAAGGACGACGGTATTACCCATCATCTTCATCAGCAGCAATAACAACAAACAATTGAAAACCACGCTAGCGGAAATCGTGGTTTGACTGAAGATCCACGGAAAATATGCCCAGTGGAATAGCCCCTTAATGCTGCTCCTTGTCTTCCCGACCCTCCTCCTCTTCCTTCTCCTCGTCTTGGTCCATCTTCCTTCTCGCTCTTTTCCTCCTCTTGCCTCCTTTTCTCCTCTTCTCGTTTTGTTCCTTCTACTGCTGCTCCTTTTCTTCCTGATCCTCCTCCTCTTCCTTCTCCTCCTCTTGGTCCATCTTCCTTCTCGCCCTTTTCCTCCTCTTGCCTTCTATTCTCCTCTTCTCGTCTTGTTCCTTCTACTGCTGCTCCTTATCTTCCTGCCCCTCCTCCTCTTCCTTCTCCTCCTCTTGGTCCATCTTCCTTCTCGCCCTTTTCCTCCTCTTGCCTTCTTTTCTCCTCTTCTCGTCTTGTTCCTTCTACTGCTGCTCCTTATCTTCCTGACCCTCCTCCTCTTCCTTCTCTTTTTGGTCCTTCTTCCTTCTCGCCCTTTTCCTCCTCTTGCCTTCTTTTCTTCTTTTCTCGTCTTGTTCCTTCTGATCCTGCTGCTTTTCTTCCTTCTCCTCCTCTTGGTCCATCTTCCTTCTCGCCCTTTTCCTCCTCCTTCCTTCTTTCCTCCTCTTCTCGTTTTGTTCCTTCTACTGCTGCTCCTTTTCTTCCTGATCCTCCTCCTCTTCCTTCTCCTCGTCTTGGTCCATCTTCCTTCTCGCCCTTTTCCTCCTCTTGCCTTCTTTTCTCCTCTTCTCCTCTTGTTCCTTCTGCTGCTGCGACTCTTCCTCCTCCTTTCCTTCTCTCACCTCCTCGTCTTATTCCTCCACTCTCCGTCCTGTCTTCTTGTCTTCTTCCTCCTCGATTTATTCCTATTCATCATTATCTTCCTCCTTGTCTTCTTACTTGTCTTCCCTCCTCGTCTCTCTCCCCTTTACCCTTCTCTTCCTCGTCTTCATCTTTTTCTTCTCGTTCCTCATGTCGTACCTACTTATATTTTTATTCTAATGTTTATAGAGATGGATAGATAGATAGATAGATAGACAGATAGAGCTGGAGCAGTAAGTAGCGGGCTTTTTTATTCATTATTGTTTTCTTTTTTATGTTTTACGCCCTTGAACTGTCTCCTTTGTTGTAAAAAAAAAAGACAGATAGATAGATAGACAGATAGATAGAGAGATAGACACATAGATAAACAGACACAGACATAAAGAGTGAAAGTAAAAAAAAAAGAGCTCAGAACAGCGTGACTCCTATAAATAATTCTCAAGACCACCTCGGCATATTTAATTAACACCTGACCAAGTACCACACCTGAGGACCACCGCAACACCTGTACCACCCACCCATAAGACTCACCTGCCGACACACAACCCACAAAAAACGACCCTTGGCTTCCCCAGGTGGTAGAGCACGTTCTTCCCCACGCACCTGTTCAAGCCTCATTTAACATCCCCAGCTGACATTTGGGGACAGGTAAACGCAAGGCTACCTGGGCTAATTATCGTACCAGTGCCAGGTAATCCTCGTGCATCAATTTGGAATGTTGACATCAATGGGGGGATCTGAGAGACAATGTTCCGGCCCCGACATTATTGATTGCACGCGGCGAAGGGTATTCATGAAGCCTTTTTTTGTGTGTCCTTTGCTTCCGATGCGCTTCACTAAGGCACGGAGGGAGAGAGGGAGGGGGGGAGGAGGTGAGAGGTAGACAGATAGACCCACAGACAGACAGACAGACAAAGAGACATATCAGGCATACATACATACACAGATAAGCAGACAAACGGGCAGATGGACGTAGGGAAGAGGTTACAGACAGACAGACAGACATATCAGACAGACATACATACATACACAAATAAGCAGACAAACGGGCAGGTGAACGGAGGGAAGAGGTTACAGACAGACAGACAGACAGACAGACAGACAGGTGAAAGGAAGCATGGGGTGACGGACACAGACGCAGACAGACAGACAAACGGAGATGTGGAAGGGAGACAGGGGGGTGACAGGTATATAGACAGACAGACAGAGGGACAGACAGAAAGGTAAATGGAGAAAAGGAGGAAGACAGGTGGTGATGGTTAGACAGACAGACAGACGGATAGGTGAACGAAGAGGTGGATGGAGACAGGTGATGGATAGACAGACAGACAGACACTGACAGACGAATAGATGAACAGATAGGAGGAGGAGGTAGAGGGCAACTGGTAGATAGACAGACAGACAGACAGATAGACAGACAGACAAACGGACAAATAGGTGAACAGAAAAATGGAGGGTTGAAGGGAGGAAGGGAGGAAGGAAGAGGGAAAGGATAGATAGGGATGGAAGGAGATAGGGAGGGATGGAGGGAAGAAAGTAAAGAGATGGAAGAAAGAAATAAAGTAAAAAATAAAAGAAAAAAGAAAAAAAGAAAAACAAGAGTGAGCGAAGAAGGGCAAAAATGGAAAAGGCTCAAAGAAGGAAAAAATAGAAATAAAGAAGGAATGAGAAACAAAATGTAGAGGGTGGAGGCAAGGAGGTACAAAGAAACAAGGGAGGGAGGGAAGGAATACGAGATGGAGGGATGGAGGGAGAGAGGAAGAAAGGAGGGAGGGAAAGCCTGTGTCATAGCCGCTAATTCGATTCTATTATTCTCTGTGACAACTCAACGGGACGAGAAAGAGGGAAGAGAAAATGGGAGATGAGACGAGGAGGAAATGTCTTAAAAGTCGCGGCGATGACTCGATCTTGTGATGACTGACTGACTGATGGGCTCGGTGCCACGGCGACTAATTGAATACGCGTTTGTCTGTGGCTGACTGACTGACTGGTTATTTATCAGTTAATTATCCGTCTATTTGACTGACTGACTGATGAAATGCTTTGAATACTCCCTGACTGACCTAACGACGAAAATATGTTAAGTAATGAAATTGATTGAATACGCGTTTGTCTGTGGCTGACTGACTGACTGACAGACTGGTTATGTTTATCAGTTAATTATCTGTCTATTTGATTGACTGACTGATTAAATGCTTTGATTATTACCTGACTGACCTAACGACGAAAATATGTTAAGTAATGAAATTGATTGAATACGCGTTTGTCTGACTAACTGACTGACTGACTGTTTTTTGTCAGTGTATTCTGCCCATTTGACTGATCGACCGATGAAATGTTTTTGTAAATTTATAGCTGACTGACTTAACTAGACTATATTGCTAACTGATGCAATGATTTGACGATTAGAAATGTACAAAGATGACTGATTGAACAACTGACTGTCTATGTCTGAATTAATGAACGATAAAAGGCATGATAGGCTGAATAGGTGAATCAATCTATCAGTCAGTCAATCAGTCAGTCAAGCAGGCAAGCAAGCGAGCAGGTAGTCAGTCAGTTAATCAATCTGTTAATACATCGATCAGTCAATTAATCAATGTCAATCTATCAGTAATTCAGTCAACTAATTTAACCAGTCACTCTTTACTCGTCTTTTTTAGGGGCATCACTTAGCGGGCTTTTTTTCTTCACTTTTTTTTTTTATATCCTTGAGATACTTCCTCTCCTGTAAAAAAAAAAGTTAATCTGGTAGTCGATCAATTAGTAGCGAAACCAATCAACAAAACATAGAAACAAACACAAACACCAACTAACAAACAACATTAAATTATTAATGACGCGACGCAACACCGCCTGCCTTCCTGACGAACTGATTGCAGGCGCGGCGGATCACTGAACAGACAGACAGAGACTTCCAATGGCGGGTTAATGCACGTTGGCTTCGGCAGGACAAACTGATAACAACTTGAAGAATAATTATAATCTAACTCATGGATGACGCCGTGAATGATTAACTTAGCACGCCGGGTTGTTGCATGCACGCCTGACTGACTGATTGACTGACTGACTGATTGACTCTTGCTGGATATCCGCCTCACCTCATCCATTAATTATCCGACAGGTAATCACAGGTAATCGGCCATTTCCTTCGTTACCTGCATGTTTCTCCCACCTGGACCCACGCCGCCATTTTGCAAGCCACCTGGTGTCGAAGGCTTTACCTGTCGCTTGATCGGAGACTAATGAAAGTGTACCTGTGCTATCATTAACGACGATGACTTGTAGAATGTAACTTAAAACGTGTCATATGTAAAAGAGAACGAGAATACTGCAGGAATAGGTTTACCCTTTTTATTTTCACACCAAAGGAACTGATGAAAAGCGAAAGTGAAAGCGAAAGGAAGCGAAACAAATGTATATAAGTAGCCTGCTGATCTCCCTTAAAGAGGATAGGATAGGCCAGTAAGGAGTTTCAAATACGACACCTGATAAATATTTCCCACGCTAAGAGCACATTATTAGACGAGGACAGAGGTGCTTTTAAGGGTGTCCAAAGAAAATGTACCTTATTAATACATGCATAATACAAACACACCTGCAACACTACCCGACATATATTTCCCTCGCTAAGACCACATTACTATACAGGGCCATGTGTGCTCTCAAAGGTGTCAAGACAAAGTGTACCCCAATAACTCATACATAATACAAACTCACACAACACAAACACACCTGAAGCGCTACCTGACACATATTTCACACCATAAGAGAACAGTACCAGACGGAAACAGGTGTGCTTTTAAAGGTTTCAAAACAAAGTGTACCTCAGCAAAGTGTACCCCTGCAAAGTGTACCCCAGCCAACTCAAACACACCCGAAGCTTTACCTGACATTTCACACCTGAGAGAACAATACCAGACTAAGACAGGTGTGCTTTTAAAGGTTTCAAAACAAAGTGTACCTCAGCAAAGTGTACCCCTGCAAAGTGTACCCCAGCCAACACAAACACACCCGAAGCTTTACCTGACATTTCACACCTGAGAGAACAATACCAGACTAAGACAGGTGTTCTTTTAAAGGTGTCAAAACAAAGTGTACCTCGGCAAAGTGTACCCCAACCAACACAAACACACCTGAAGCTTTACCTGGCATATTTCACACCTTAAGAGAACAATACTAGACTAAGACAGGTGTGCTTTTAAAGGTGTCCAGGGAAAGCGAGGAACGAATACCCAACGTACTCACCTGGCGCGCCGCACACCTGGGGGCTCGAACACACGCGTTTAATCTGTTAAGAAGCAAAACAGGTAAAACAGGTGAGCGGGCGAGGCGCTGTTTAATATTAGGGTCACGGCGTAAGCAGAAAAGAGAGAGGGAGGGAGAGAGGGAGGGAAGGAGGGAGGGAGAGTGGAAGGAAAACAAGAAGACACCAGGGTTCAGAATTTCCTTCCTCATGTTGCTTTCCTTCTATCCTCCTTCCATTCCTTCCTTCTTCCTTCCCATCTTCCTTCCTTTACACCTCTTCCTCTTCGTTTGTTTCCACCCTCCCTCCCGTTATCCTCCTTTACACCCCTCCCTCCTCCCTCCCTGCTCTCTCCCTTTGCTCTCCTTTCCCCCCCTCTTTCCCTCCCTTCCTTCCTGCCCCCCTTCACCCTTTGCTCTCTCACTTCTTCCTCCCCGTCCCTTCCCCCTTCCTGTCCTTTCTTGCTCCTTCCTTCCTCCCCTCTATCCCTCCCTCCCATTCTGCCCTCCCCCAGTTGCTCCCTCCTTCCACCCCTCCCTCTTCCAGTTGCTCTCTTGCCTCCTTCCCCGTCCCTCCCACCACACCTGTAATTCCGCCGGCGCAGCATCCTTTTCTTCCTGGCCAAACTAAGCTTAATTACTGGCCTGAATATTTTATCCCTCGCACTGAAGGAGCCGCGCGGGGCATCCTCAACCCCGATACACCGGCACTCCTTCCCCTCCTCCCAGCCCCTCCCCAGACACACTCAGACCTCCCCTCCACCTCCTGCACCATCCCCAGCCATCCCCAGACACACACAGACCCGACTCCCCATTATTAAAGGGTATCATAACTTCCCCCAGGCAGCTCCAGACACACTTCTATAGACCCCCAGTGTAACCCCAGTGTAACTCCAGCACCCCCATACACCACAATACAGCTTCCCATCCTCGTCCCATCCCCAGGTGTTCCGTTTCACATACCCAACTCCTTGCTGTTAAAGGGTATCGTAGCTTCCCCAGACAGCTTCAGACACACTTATAGATCCCCAGTATGACCCAAGTACAACCCCAGTACACCCCAGGGCCTATCCCCCCTCACCCCTGGAGTAGGATTTCAACACCCCAGTTTCAGTGCTCCAATTTCTTCTGCAACCCTGGTATTTTTTCCTGCTTCCCTTTCCCAGTACCCTTTAAACCACCCCTTGATTCTCCCCAGTACTCCAGTTTGCACATATCCATTCCCAGTAACCCAATTCCATTTTTTCCCTTTCCCAGTACCCCAGTCACTACCCATCCCCAGTGCCTCAATATCCCTTACATCCTTTTTCAGTATCCTAGTTTGTGTCCATATCCACTCCCAGTACCCCAATTTCATTTTTACCCTTTCCAGTACCCCAGTCAAAACCCATTCCCAGTGCCTCAATATCCCTTACATCCTTTTTCAGTATCCCAGTTTGTGTCCATATCCACTCCCAGTACCCCAATTTCATTTTTACCCTTTCCAGTACCCCAGTCACTACCCATCCCCAGTACCTCAATATCCCTTACATCCTATTCCAGCACCCCAGTTTCCGTCCATATCCATTCCCAGTACCCCAATTCCATTTTTACCCTTTCCCAGTACCCCAGCCACTACCCATTACCAGTGCGTCAAAACCGCTATACACCGTTTCCCAGTACCCCAGTCATTACCCATCCCCAGTGCCTTAAAATCCCTATACACCATTTTCCAGCACCCCAGTTTCTACATACATACCCGTTCTTACTACCTCAATAATTTACTACACACCCCTTCCTACTACCCCAGTCTCTATACCCATCCCCAGTGTCTCAATAATTCCCCCTATATCATTTCCCATTACCCCAGTTTCTCTTCATAGCCAGTATACCTCAAGACACCTGTTTCAGTACCCATCCCCAGTGCCTTAATTCCCCATATACCCTTTTCCCGTTCTCCAGTTTCTCTGTATACCCCACGCCAGTACTCTCATCTCCACTACTACAGTTTACCAAGGGTGTTTGTGGAGGAAGGGGGGTTAGGTGGAGGTGCACGTGAGAGGGAGATGTAGGTGGGGGTGTAAAGGGGGGACTGAAGGAGGTGCAGAAACTCAACTTGTATGGACATAAGAACACAAGGAGTCTGCAAGAAGATGGAAGGCTTATACAAGGCAGCTCAAACCCAAACCCACCCAACCTCACTATCCATGAATTTAACCTTTTCTTTTAACGTGTCCACTACTATATCGGTGAACTCTATTGGTCTTCAGTGTCCTAGGTGCCTGGAAACCCCCCTAGGGAAGCCTCAAAGGAGTGTTGGAAGATGTGTGTGTTGGTTCTGTGTAAGAGGGGAAGAGGGTTGGATAGTATTGAGGGTGAAGGGAGAGACAAACCTGAACTCATCCCACTCCAAGTACACCCATGCTAATCCTTTCCCTCCCAGTAAAGTCTCCAGTGGGTGTGAAGGTTGTGTGTATGTGGGGGATTCTGGGGAAGGGGAAGGAGGGAGGTGATAGGGGTGAGATGTGAAGAGTGTGTGTGTGTGTGTGTGTGTGTGTGTGTGGTTCTGGGGAAGGGGAGAAGGGAGGGAGGTGATAGGGGTGAGATGTGAAGAGTGTGTGTGTGTGTGTGTGTGTGTGTGTGTGTGTGTGTGTGTGGTTCTGGGGAAGGGGAGAAGGGAGGGAGGTGATAGGGGTGAAGGATTATACACAAATCTAAACTCTAACCATTCCTAATACCCCCCCCCCCCCCAGTAAAGCATCCAGGGGGAGATTAAGTAGAGAGGAGGGATCTATCTTATGGAGCATGTGGTGAGGAGGGAGTCAAGGGTGGTGGGAGGTCAGGGGTGTGGGGGGCGGGGTGAGAGGTGAAGGAGCCTTGATGGATAATTCTGAGAGGTGCTCGGCGCGGGAAGCTGCCTCGCGCCTCGGATGCAAAATTCATCAGCTGTTCATAATTATTCTGCTGGGGATAATTGGTTTCTCGGAGACGGACCCTGGAGGAGGAGGAGGAGGAGGAGGAGGAGGAGGAGGAGGAGGAGGAGGAGGAGGAGGAGGGGCAGGAGGAGGAGGAGAAATTTGAAGGAAAGGTGGTCTTGTAGCTGATACAGACAGTGGCAAAGGTGGAGGAGGAGGAGGAGGAGGAGGAGGAGGAGGAGGAGGAAGAAAAGGAGGAGAAGGAGGAGGAGGAGGAGGAAGAAAAGGAGGAGAAGGAGGAGGGAAAATAAACGTGGAGAGGTAAGGAGAAGGTTGAAGAAAAGTGTTGCTGAAGTGATAGAAGGAAACGGAGAAAGAAAATAGGAGAAGGAAGAAGAGGAGGAAGAAAAGGAGGAGGAAGAAAAGGAGGAGGAGGAGGAAAAGGAGGAGAAAAAGGAGGAAAAATAAACGTGGAGAGGTAAGGAGAAGGTTGAAGAAAAGTGTTGATGAAGTGGTAGAAGGAAACGGAGAAAGAATATAGGAGAAGGAAGAAGAGGAGGAAGAAAAGGAAGAGGAGGAAATGGAAAAGTGAAGAGGGGAGGAGAAGATTGAGGAGAGGGAGAGAAGAAATAGAAAAACTAGAGAAAGAGAATGAGAAGAAAGAGGAGAAGGAAGCTGCAGAAAATGTTAAGTGAGGAGATAAAACAAAGGAATAAGAAGGGAGAGGAAAACGAAGATAGTGATGATGATGATGATAATAGTAAAGATGGTGGTGGTGGTGATGATGATAATGATGGAAGTAGAGAAGACGGTGATGATGGTGGTGATGATGGAGGAAGAGATTAAGGTGATGGTGATGCTGTAGGAAGAAAAGAGGAAAATATAAGGAAGGAAAGAAGAAGAGAAAAAGGAGGAAAGGTGAGGAGAATGGAAAAGGAGAGGCTGAATGTGGAGAGGAAGTTAGGGAAAGAAATAGAATGTTTTGATCCTCCTCCTCCTCCTCCTCCTCCTCCTCCTCCTCCTCCTTCCATTCTTTCCTCCGTTTCGTACTACGTTGGTATTGTTCTCATATTCTTCCTCCTTTTCTTTTTCCTCCACTCTCATCTCCAACTCTCTTTGGGGAAGATGCGTATTGAGTGGGAGGAGGAGGAGGAGGAGGAGGAGGAGGCTACAACTGGTGTGTAATGGTTTTCCGTGTGTGTGTGTGTGTGTGTGTGTGTGAGAGAGAGAGAGAGAGAGAGAGAGAGAGAGAGAGAGAGAGAGAGAGAGAGAGAGAGAGAGAGAGAGAGAGAGAGAGAGAGAGAGAGAGAGAGAGAGAGAGAGAGAGAGAGAGAGAGAGATCAAACCAAGAAAATTTAGAACATATATAAAAGTCAGTATCCTTTAGTTATCCTTCAAGCTTCCCCTTAAAAAGAATAAAAAGAGTGAAGAAACTAAATAATAATACTAACAATAGTAATGATAATAATAACACTAATAATAACACTAATACCAACAAAAATGACGGTAAAAAAATCACAGCGGCGCTAAATAAAAGCCGTGGCCGCGAACGCTCACCTGCGGCTCATAATGGAGACACAGGTAATTAAACGCCAATTAACACCAGGCAGGTAATTAGTTGTTGTGATGGATTATTTACCGGGCGGGGAGGGAGTGGGGTAGGGAGGAGAAAAATGAGAGAGAGAGAGAGAGAGAGAGAGAGAGAGAGAGAGAGAGAGAGAGAGAGAGAGAGAGAGAGAGAGAGAGAGAGAGAGAGAGAGAGAGAGAGAGAGAGAGAGAGAGAGAGAGAGAGTCGAAAGAGAAAAACAGTTAAAGAAAGACAAGAAAAGAAAAGAAAATGAAAACTAAGAAAAAAATAAGTGATAGAGAGAGAGAGAGAGAGAGAGAGAGAGAGAGAGAGAGAGAGAGAGAGAGAGAGAGAGAGAGAGAGAGAGAGAGCGCACAGGGAGGCGAGACCGGTAAGGGAGACAGGTAGGTAGGAGGAGGGAGAGGAAAGAAGGGTTAAGGAGGCGGCCATTAACAATTAAGGTGAAGGTGATGAGAGGTAAAGGTGTTCTTGTTAAGGTGTCATTTCCCAGGAGGAGGAGGAGGAGGAGGAGGAGGAGGAGGAGGAGGAGGAGGAGGAGGAGGAGGAGGAGGAGGTTTAACCCTTTCTACTAGGGTTAAGAGGAACGAATTGAGTTAAGAGCAGAAAAGGGTTATGGAAGAGGAGGGAGGAGGTTAGGGAAGGAGGGGAGGGAGGAAAGGGTGACGGGAAAGGAGAGAGAAGAGAGGCAAAGATAGATTAGAAAAGAAAGGTATGAAAGGAGAGAAAGAATGGTAGGAAGAGAGAGAGAGAGAAAGGAAGATAGAATGAAAGGGAGAGAAAGAATGGTAGGAAGAGAGAGAGAAAGGAAGGTAGAATGAAAGGGAGAGAAAGAATGGTAGAGAGAGAGAAAGGAAGGTAGAATGAAAGGGAGAGAAAGAATGGTAGAGAGAGAGAAATAAAAGTAGAATGAAAAGTAAAGAAAGAATGGTAGGAAGAGAGAGAGAAAGGAAGGTAGAATGAAAGGGAGAGAAAGAATGGTAGGAAGAGAGAGAGAAAAGAAGGTAGAAAAGGGAGATAAAGGGATGTTAGAAAGGGGTGGAAAGGAAGTTAAGTTAGGGATGAGAAAAGGGAGGTTGGAAAGGGAGCGAGAGGATAGTAAAGGGTGGGAAAGGCAAGCAGGGAGGGGAACGAAGGGAAGACAGGAAAGGGAGAAAATAGAATGAAAGGGAGGGAAGGGGAAGCTTATGGGTTCTGGAGGAGTGAAAATGAAAGAGATGAAAGGAAGGGCGAATGATGAAAAAATATATTGAAAAAAGAAGGAAGCGCGATTGAAAAGAAAAGAAAAAGAAGAAATTACGATAGATGAGAGAGGAAAGGAAACGAAATTGAAAAGAAAAGGCAAGGAAAAGCAATTTGTAAGAAGATAAAGAATTGGAAGAGAATGGGAAAAATGAACTGAAAAGAAAGTGAAAAAAAATAATGAGAAGTGAGGAGATGAAACAAAGGAATAAGAAGGGAGAGGAAGACGAAGATAATGCTGATGATGTTGTTGATAGAAGTAAAAAAAGATGGTGGTGGTGATGATGATAATGATGAAAGTAGAGAAGATGGTGATGATGGTGATAATGGTAAAAGAGGAGGAGACTATGGTGATGGTAATGCTGTAGGAAGACAAGAGGAAAATAAAGTCGATGATGTCAAAAGGAGGTGAAAAATGGGAATTGGATGAAAGGGAAGAAAAACTAAATTGAAAAGGGAAAAAAACAGAACTTACAAAAAAGTGAAGAAATGCCGAATTGAAAAGAAAATGAAGAAAAAGATGTGAAAAGCGGAAATAACGAAAAAGTAACAGAGATAGGAAAGGCGATAAATGAGAATGAAAGAGATAAAAAGAAGAAAAAGTGAAAACAGTAATACTCTGAACTAAAGGGAGGTAGAGAAATGAAAACAATGGGTGTCATGTAAGGAGAAGGGAGGAGGAAGACAAGGGTGGGATAAATGAGAGGAAGAAACTAAAACGAAGAAAATAAAAGTCAGGGGAAGAGACGCAGAACTAGGTAGAGAATATTAAAAGGATAAAATGAAAAGAACGGAATGAAAGGGAGAGAAAGAATGGTAGGAAGAGAGAGAGAGAAAGGAAGGTAGAAAAGGGAGAGAAAAGGATGTTAGAAAAGGGTGGAAAGAAAGTTAGGTAAGGGATGAAAGGGTTACGGAAGAGGAGAGACAAAAAGGCCATGGTTGAGAAAAGGGAAAAGGGAAAAAGTAATGGTAGAAAAAGGAAGAAAAGAACGAGAGGAGGAGGAGGAGGAAACGGGGTAGGAGGAGGAGGAGTAGGATCAAAACACTAATAATTCACGGAAAGACGTTTTCAAGAGCCAACTGAGTAGGAGTAGAAGGAGGAGGGGGAGGGTGAGGAGGAGCAAGAGGAAGAGAAGGAAGATAGGAGGAATGAAGGAGGGAAGGAGAAACATACTTAATTCAACCCGGTTTTAGTCTCGCTCTGATTAAGGAAGGGACGCAGCATCCTGGATTAACCCTCGTGTCTTAGGAGGAGGAGGAGGAGGAGGAGTAGGAGGAGGAGGAGTAGGAGGAGGAGGAGGAGGAGGAGGAGGAGGAGGAGGAGTTGAGATTCACATGGGAGGGGAAAAATGGAGGAGGAGGAAGAGGAGGAGGAGGAGGAGGACAAGGAGGAGGAGGAGGAGGAGGAGGAGGAGGAGGAGGAGGAGGAGGAGGAGGAGGAGGAGGTGATAAAAGGTTCGTATTTTGCTTAAGAAGATAATTTTATGATTCTTATTGGAGGTCGAAAAGCTTCAGTTGAGATAGAGAGAGAGAGAGAGAGAGAGAGAGAGAGAGAGAGAGAGAGAGAGAGAGAGAGAGAGAGAGAGAGAGAGAGAGAGAGAGAGAGAGAGAGAGAGAGAGAGAGATGTACTAAAATGAATTCTCGTTGATAAGGAGAAAATTAATGAATTAGAAAATGTTCTTGTCGGAGAGAGAGAGAGAGAGAGAGAGAGAGAGAGAGAGAGAGAGAGAGATGAGGAATAAACAGTATAGAGTATGTTGAGGGAGGAGATTAAGAGGCAAGGGAGAGAGGGAGGGAGGAAGGGAGGGTAAATAAACGAATAAATAAAGGAGAGAGGGAAGGTAAGGGTGAAAGTGTGTCAGTAGAGAGATAAGGGAGGAAGCGAGGGAGAGAGAGAGATAGAGAGAGGGAGAGAGAGGAAAAGGGAGGAGGAAAGAGAGGAAACGAGATGTAGGAGAGAGAGGGAAAGTGTGATGATGGTGGAATGGAGAGAAGTAATCAGGGGCTGGTGCAGGGGTGGGTGGGTGGGGGGCGGAAAAGGGAGGTAAGTGAATGAGGGAGACGAGTGAGTGAGTGAGTGAGTAAGTGATGAGGGAGATTGTGTTGATGATGGAGCGAAGAAAATGAGTGAGGTGAGGGGGAGGGGTGAGGGGGGTGAAGGTGGGGGTGTCAGGGGGGTGAGGGGTGAGGGGATGAGGATGAGTGGTGTCAGGAGGGGTGAGGGGGTGTCCAGGGGGATGAGGGGTGAGGGTGTCAGGAGGGTGAGGGGTGTCAGGGGTGTGAGGGGGTGAGGGTGTAGATTTAATGGTCAGGGGCGTAACAAGGGCGGTTCCTCACCATTTAGTCTGAATGAGGCGGAGAGCCCACAGCTGCTACCCCTTACCCCCTCACCCCCCTCTCCCCTCATCACCCTCACCCCTCTCACCCCCTCATCACCCTCACCCCTGCTCAAACCCATCATGCATCCTCAATTCTTCCTTCCTCCGTCCTTTTCTCCCTCTCCTTTTTCTTCCCTTTCTGTTTTCCTATTTTTCTTCATTTCTCTTCTATTTCCTATTTCCTTCCATTTGTGTTTTTTTTCTCTTTCCTTTACTTCATTACTCCCTCCCTTTCTTCCCTCCTTTTCTCCCCTCTCTTCTTTCTTCCCTTCTCTGTTTTCCTATTTTTTCTTCATTTCTCTTCTATTTCCTATTTCCTTCCATATATGTTTTTTTCAATTTCCTTTCCTCCATTCCTCCCTCCCTTTCTTCCCTCCTTTTCTCCCCTCTCCTTTTTCTGCCCTTCTCTGTTTTCCTTTTTTTTCTTCATTTATATGTCCTATTTCCTTCCATTTATGTTTTTTTCTCTTTCCCTTACTTCATTCCTCCCTCCCTTTCTTCCTTTCTTTATTTCTTTCATTCTCCTTCCCTCCTTTCCTCTTCTCTTTCTTCCCCTCTTCTTTCTTCCCTCCCATTCTTCCCACCTTTTCTCCCTTCTCCTTTTTCTACCCTTCTCAGTTTTCCTTTTTTTTCTTCATTTCTCTTCTATTTCCTATTTCCTTCCATCTGTTTTTTTTCTCTTTCCTTTCCTCCATTCCTCCCTCCCTCTCTTCCTTTCTTTATTTCCTTCATTCTCATTCCCTCCTTTCCTTCTCTCTTTCTTCCTCTTCATTTCCTCCCTCCCTCCATCTCTCCCTCGTTTACAGTTTACTTTTCTTCTCCCTCCGTTCCACTGTTGCACTTTCCTCCCTTCCTTCCCCTCTCCGTCTCTCCCTCCCTCCCTCCCTTCCGTCTCCCCTCCTGACTCCTCTCCCTCCCTCTCTCCTCCCTAATGTATCTCCCCTCCTGACTCCTCTCTCTCCCCCTCTCCCTCCCCTTCTCTCTCCCTCTCCCCCTCGCTCTCCCCTGTGTATCTCAATTCAACGATTGGAATTGAAAAGAAAAATTAGCTGAATGAGAATGCATCGGTTGTAAATGTTTATGAGGCGAGACGAGAAAAATTATTGTTGTCGTTGCTCTTCCTCTTCCTCCTCCTCTTCCTCCTCTTCCTCCTCTTCTCTTCCTCATCCGCCTTTTCCTCTTCCCCATTCTCTTTTAATTCTTTTTTTTTCTGTTGTTATTGTTTTGTTTTACTCCTCCTCCTCCTCTTCCTCTTTCTCATCCTCCTTTTCATCTTCCCCATCCTCTTTTGATTTTCTTTCTTTCATTTTCTTTATTTTCTTTATTTTTTTGGTTATTGTTTTGTTTTATTCCTTCTCCTCCTCCTCTTCCTCTTCCTCATCCTCATTTTCCTCTTCTCCATCCTCTTTTATTTATTTTTCTCTCTTTCTTTTTCTTTCTTTATTTACTTTTTTTCTGTTGTTATTGTTGTGTTTTACTCCTTCTCCTCCTCTTCCTCATCCTCCTTTTCCTCTTCCCCATCCTCTTTTGATTTTCTTTCTTTCATTTTCTTTATTTTTTTGGTTATTGTTTTGTTTTATTCCTTCTCCTCCTCCTCTTCCTCTTCCTCATCCTCATTTTCCTCTTCTCCATCCTCTTTTATTTATTTTTCTCTCTTTCTTTTTCTTTCTTTGTTTACTTTTTTTCTGTTGTTATTGTTGTGTTTTACTCCTTCTCCTCCTCTTCCTCATCCTCCTTTTCCTCTTCTCCATCCTCTTTTAATTATTTTTATTTTTATTTTTCTTTATTTACTTTTTCCGTTCTTATTGTTGTGTTTTACTCTTTCTCCTAGTCTTCCTCTTCTCCATCCTCTATTATTTTTTTCTTTCTTTCTTTTTCTTCTTTTTCTTTATTTTTCTCCGTTATTTTTTGTTTGTTTTTCTGCTTTATTTCCCTCTTCAGTAACCCCCTTTTCCTTTTTCCCCTTCCTTATTTTTCTTGAACATGTAAAAATTTTCACTTATTTTCCTCCAAAACTCCTTACACATACATTTTCCTCTTCAATATTCTCCTTTTCCTATTCTCCTTTCGTATTTTCCTCGTCTCTCCATTTCCAATACATTTCATTTATTTTTTTCCTAAGCGCTCCTTATTCCACCTTTATTTTCTTCTCCAGTATTCGCCTCTTCCTTTTATCCTTCATTCGCATTTTCCTCACCTATGCAATCCTCATTCTTTTCATATGTTTTCCTCCCTAATGCCTTACATTCTACCTATATTCTCCTCTTCAATATTCGCCTTTTTTATTTTTCCTCGCCATCACCACCATCACCTCCTCCTCCTCCTCCTCCTCCTCGTCCTCCTCCTCCTCCTCCTCCTCCTCCTCCTAAGCGCTCGTCATTTCATCTATATTTTCTTCTCCTGTATTCTCCTCACTCATATTTTCCTCACCTATGCAATCCTCATTCTTTTCACATGTTTTCCTCCCTAACGCCTTACACCCAACCTATATTCTCCTCTTCAGTATTCGCCTTTCTTTTTTCGCCATCACCACCATCACCTCCTCCTCCTCCTCCTCCTCGCGGACAAACAATAGGGACAGTAAGGACACGCTGCACGTATGTTCCAGCGGCAGGTTATCGCGTCGACAATGGATTCAGGCGTCTATTGTTCGTGAATAGACGGAAGAATGATTGCCCGAGTCACGTGTAATTGAATTTGGTGATGGGAATATTATTGTCTCTCTCTCTCTCTCTCTCTCTCTCTCTCTCTCTCTCTCTCTCTCTCTCTCTCTCTCTCTCTCTCTCGCCATCTGGAGTTGTGAATGGTGATGGTGGGGGGCGGGGGGAGGGTAACGGAAGGGGTGATCCGGTAATCTCTATTTAATTCTCTCTCTCTCTCTCCCGGTAAGATAATAATGAGATAAACGTAACGAAAGTAAAATGAAACAATGAAAGCAAAAGACTCACGAGGAATTAAAAGATTAGAAACGAGGTGGAGGAGGAGGAGGAGGAGGAGGAGGAGGAGGAGAAAAAATATGAAGGAGTTTGTGAAAGCAGTATTAAAAGAAACCACATCTTTATAACAGTTGGCAAATAAAAAGAGGAGAATCAGAATGAAGAAAAAGAAAATAGAAACAGCCGGAAAAGGAAGAGGAGGAAGAAGAAAAGGAAACAGGAACGAAAGGAGAACAGAGAATAAGAAGAGACAAGGACGAGGATTAGGAAGATAAACAAGGAAGCAAAACAGTTTAGAAAGAAGGAGGAGGAAGAACGAAAGAAAATTGGAAGGGGAAACAAAAACATAGTAACCTCTGTAAAATTCATCATCAACAGTTTATTATTAGTAGCAGTAGCGGTAGTAGTAGTAGCGGTAGTGGTAGTGGTAGTGGTGGGGGTGGTGGCGGCGGGGGGGGCGGCGGGGGGTTGTAACAAGTTTATTGGCCCTCGCGGTGAATGGTACAATTTTCTGCATTGTACCGGAGACGGCGAGGGACGAGTGACAATTGGCCCGGCTTTGTGTGGTAAGTGATCGCTGCCCGGCCCTTGTGGAGTGGAGGGAGGAGGGAGGGGAGAAGGATGGGGTGGGTAGGGCCGAGAGGAGAGAGCGGAGGGGGAGAGAGGAGGGGTGAAGAAGGGACATAGTGAGGGATGGAGGGACAGGGAGGAGAGGGCAGGGAGGGAGAGAGAAGGAAGAGAAATAAGTGAAATGGTATAGGAGAAGAGGGAATAGAAGAAGAGGGAAAAATACGAAAGTTAGGGAGAAGAGAAAGATGATTGAGAGTAGAAGATAGATGATAGAGAGTAGAAGATAGAGAGAGGAGAAGGAAAGAGAGAAGTGGCAAGAAAGAGTAAACAGAGTGAAGGAAAAGCGAAGGAAGAAGAGAAAAGGTAAGGAAAAAGAGGAAGGGGAGTAGACGGGCGAGAAAGAACAGAAAAAAAGGAAGGGGAGTAGAAGAAGGAAGAGGGAAGGGGAAAAAAAGAGGAAATAATGGAAGAGAAAGGGAAGGAGAGTAAAAGAAGGAATGGATGAATGGAAGAAGTAGTGAAAAGGGAGAAAAATGAGAAGGAGGAGGATGAGAGAAGAGTAATAGATGGAAGAGATGAGGAAGAGGGGAGGAACGGAATGGGAGGGAGAGAGGGAGAGAGGAGGCAAGTGAGGGAAGCGTGACGGAACGGAGGGAGAGGAAGGGAGATGAAGAGAGGGAGGAAGGGAGAGCGGGAGGGGGAGAGAAGGAGGGCTGATAGTAATTGATGATTTTAAAACTATTACGAGAGAAGGATGTGGTGTGGGGGCCGTATGGTGATGTGTGGTGATGTTGGGGGGGTGGAGAGGGTGGTGATGGTATGGTGATGAGGTTGGTGTGGTGCTCCTGTGGTGATGTGATGTGGTGTGGTGAGGAGGTGAGGATGGTGATGATGACGTTGGTGTGGTGATGTTGATGGTGGTGATGCTTGTGATGTGGAGTGGTGAGGAGATGAGGGTGGTGGTGATATTGTGATGTTGGTGGTGGTGATGATAGTGGTGGAAGATTATTATTATTGTCATCATCATCATCATCATCATCATCATTGTAGTAGTAGTAGTAGTAGTAGTAGTAGTAGTAGTAGTAGTTACATTATTACCCAAGTGCTGTATTATCGAAGTGGTGTTAATGCAGTGGTGTCCTGTTTTTTAGGCATAAACGACTTTACGTAATGGTCACACACACACACACACGCACACACTCACACACACACACACACACACACACACACACACTCACACAGGTATCGGCAGGTAGGTGACAATGGATTCCTTAATGAGATGTACCTGAGAGAGAGAGAGAGAGAGAGAGAGAGAGAGAGAGAACGGGGAATATTAAGGAAATGGAAGGATAATAAAAGGAAGAGGAAAAGAGAAGAAAGATAAATGAGAGAGAGAGAGAGAGAGAGAGAGAGAGAGAGAGAGAGAGAGAGAGAGAGAGAGAGAGAGAGAGAGAAAATCCACACAAACATGTATTTCTTTCCTCCTTCCATCTTTTCTTTCTTCCATCTTTTCTTTCCTTCTTTTCCTCCCACCATCGTTTCTCCTCTCCACCTCTCCCTCCCTTCCGCCTTCCCTCCTCCCTCCCTCCACTTCTCCACCCACAGAGGTCTTCGCCTGGCCTGCAAAATTCATACTAATTGTCTACCTGTAATTAGGCAGATAATGAGGCAGGTAAGAGAGGGGGGTGGGGGTCAGGGGGGGGGCTGGGGTAAGTAACAAGGGCCGCCATCTTTGAATAATTGAGGTTACAGGACAGCAGGAGACTCGGATGCGCTTTCTGGACAAGTGAACATCGAGGAGGAGGAGGAGGAGGAGGAGGGTAAAGTAGGAGGAGGATGTAATGAAGTTAGGTTTCCCTCCCTCTTCACTCCCTCCTTTTTTCCTCTCTCTCTTTCTTCTTGCTCATATTATTCTTCCATTTACCTCACGACCCCCCACTCTCTCTCTCTCTCTCTCTCTCTCTCTCTCTCCCATCGCTCAAGCACTACATTACCTTAAGTAGAAGCCTTCACTTCATCCTGTTATATTGGAGAGAGCAGACCCTCCCCCCTCCCTCCCTCTCTCCTTCTCTCCCTCTCTCCCTCTCTCTCTCTCCTCTTCCTCCCTCCCTCTCTCTCACTTTATTTTCTCTCCTCATTTTCTTTCTTTCTGCTCTCTCTCTCTCTCTCTCTCTCTCTCTCTCTCCATGCTCTGCTTTTCATTATTTTCCTTGTTCTCTTTCGTTTTCTTTACTTTCTCTTTTCTTTTTTTTCCCTTAATTTTCTTTGTATTTTTTCTTCTTTCACGTTTTCGATATATTAAATTCTTTGTCCATCAGTCTCTCTCTCTCTCTCTCTCTCTCTCTCTCATTGGATGCTTATCACTTCTCTTCCTCCATCTCTCTCTCCCTCCTCCTCTCCCTCCCATCTGTCCCCGATGTTATCTTTCCCTCCCTTAGCTTTCCCACCCTCCCTCCCTCGCTCCCTTTCCCTCCCTCCCTCTCCCCCTCCCTCCCTTAGCTGTAGTGGAACTGATGTCAAAATCCGCAAATACTAAACAGAAACCGCACCAGAGAGAGAGAGAGAGAGAGAGAGAGAGAGAGAGAGTATTGATAATAGTAATATTTATAGTAATAGTAGTAGTAGTAGCTCAATCATTAACGTCAGAAGTAGTAACATGAGAATAGTAATAGCAGAAGCTGTAGTAAAAGAAATATAGTAGTAGTAATAGTAGTAGTAGTAGTAGTAGTAGTAGTAGTAGTAGTAGTAGTAGTAGTAGCAGCAGCAGTATTATTATTATTATTATTATTATTATTATTATTATTATTATTATTATTAGTAGTAGTAGTAGTAGCAGTAGTAGTAGTAGCAGTAGTAGTAGTAGCAGTAGTAGTAGTAGTACCCGTAACAGCCATGACATGAACTCCATTAACATATTAGCGCTGACAGGGAACCCGCGTGTGTCGACCATCGGAGGAGCGAGGAGCCGCGTGTGTCTGCCATCACGTCACGGCGCCTGGCTAACCAATAGGCACTCAGGCCGTTCAGGAGCAGGCGCCAATGATTAATGACCAATTAGCTGCCGCGATGCTCGTCAAATGGCCAATCAATAAACTTTATGGAGTGGGCCGCTGTATCAACCGCTTGTGGTGGCCCGCGTTCCATCAATCACCAGGCTTTCACGGGGGTGGGGGGGCAGTGTAGTGGAGTGGGCGTGTAAGGGTGAGGTGGTGGGGTAGGGTGGGGGGTTGTGTGTGTGTGTGTGTGTGTGTGTGTGTGACGTCAAAGGTTTGGGGGAAGGTGGTGTGCTTGGGTTGCTGTTGTTTTTGTTGTTGTTGTTTCTCTTCTTATTATTACTATTATTATTATCATCATTATCATTATTATGCTGGAACTATAACAAAATTCGGAACCAAAGAGAAGAACAAAATTTACTACTACTACTACTACTACTACTACTACTACTACTACTACTACTACTACTACTACTACTACTACTAAAACCTCCACCGCCACCGCCAACCCTCCCTCCGCTAATGCCGCTCACACGCCCGCCTGAATTAATAGATTAGTTGTGCCAATATCAATTCTCTTATTACTACTTCCTGGATAAAGTGAGGAGCGGAAGTAATAAGTGTAGTGGTGGGGGGGGGGGGGGAGGGGACGGAGAGGGGAGAGGAAGTGAAGATAAGGGCTTGGGGAGGGGGGAGGGGGGGAAGGTTGGGGAGGTAAGAGGAGGAGGGAGGTTGTAGAGATGAGGGAAGGGGGTGCAGAAAGGGTGAGGTTTTGAGGTATTTTGATTATGGGAGAAGGGATTGGGGACGAGGAGGAACACAAAGCAACACAAGGGAAGAACAAACAACAGCAGACCTGATGGCCCTTACGAGGCTGTTTGTGACAAGCTACACTAACTATCTAATCAAAGGTGGAAGATGAAGGACAGGAAAGGTGAAGGAGGAGGAGGAGGAGGAGGAGGAGGAGTAAGAAGAGGAAGAGGAGGAGGAGGAGGAGGAGGAGAAGGAAACATTGAATCATGGGAAGACAGGCAAGAGGAAGCCTATTAACTCATTGCGAAGTTGCCTGCTTTAGTGCCATGATCTGCCTGACAATCACCTGGTGCCCGCAGAACAGAGTAAAGCACCTCGCTGCGTACGTTTATTTAACTTCTATTGCCACGAAGTAACGGTCGATGCGATTTTTGAAGTTGATGGTTTCCGCAGTTACTACTTCAGCAGGGAGGTTGTTCCAGCAGCGTATGACTCGGTTGGAGAAGAAATTCCTACTTTCGTCTGTATTGCATCGCTTCGCTTGAATGAGTAGGCCGTTGTTTCTAGATCTTGAGAGAGAGAGAGAGAGAGAGAGAGAGAGTACTGATTTTTTTTGCAGGCAGCTCAAAGGTAAAACAACGATGTGGTATTTTAAGTCTGGTATTGGATCACACATAAACTTCACGAACTCTCTAATAAAGGAGTATTGATGGAAGTTACCGCCGTAAATATAGTACAGAATGAAGCACTAAATAATCTTAACTTCTTGCTGACCAATTAACAATCGATTTGTGTGTATAATTATCCGTTTTTATAAGTATTCTTCAAGTTTATCTTTGTCTCCTTTTTTCATTCATTCTTTCATACTTGCTATCCTTTATTTTCTTCTTTCTTACTTATATTCTTTGTTTCCTTCTTTTACTTTTCTTTCTTCCGTTCTTCCTTGGTGTCTTTTCTCTCCTAGTTTCATTCTTTTCATCTTTCTTGCTTACATTTTTTTCTCTCCGTCCTTTCTTCTCTGTTTCCACTTTCTTTTTATTCATCTCTCCTGCTCCAAGTCTTTCTTCAAGTCCTTTCTTTCCTATTTCCATTCTTTCTCTTTCTTTTCTTCTTCCGCTTTAGTTTTTTTGTTCCTATTTTCATTCTCTCCATCTTTCTTCTCCTTTCCCTTTCTTCCCTTTCGATTTTCTAAACTTTATCTCTCTGTTTCTTTCTTTTTTCTTATTCCTATCCTTTCATTCGTCCTTTCTTTCCTATTTCTGTTCTTTCCATCTTTCTTTCCAGCATTCTTCCAGTCATTCTTTCTGTCCTTTTCATATTCCTATTCTTTCCCTCTCTCTTTCCTTCTTTTCCTCTTACTTCCATTCAATCTTTCATTCTTTTCTTCCTCTCACCAATTACCACGAAGGGAGAGGATATTGCTTAGTCACATATATACTCTCAGACACATGTGGCCGCTCCTCTCCAACGAAGCTGCCGGATGCTTTCACTAATGGGAGCAGCGAGTAGCGGGCTTTTTTTTTATTATTGTTTCCTTTTTTTGTGCCCTTGAGCTGTCTCCTTTGTTGTAAAAAAAAAAGCCTACAGATTTATATGAACCAGGTGGAGAAAAATGTGTTTCGGGGGCACTCACTTTTACCTTTCTTATATATGCACCTGAAACCTCACCTGTCGACTTACCTGACGAAGAACTGACGGAGGAGGAGGAGGAGGAGGAGGAGTGAAATATACATAATTCCAGCAGGAGTGAATCTTTTGTGGCAGATTCTTCACACGTGTCAAGGGAGGAGAACCGAGGTGTGTGTGTGTGTGTGTGTGTGTGTGTGTGTGTGTGTGTGTGTGTGTGTGTGTGTGTGTGTGTGTGTGTGTGTGTGTGTGTGTGTTTTGCATTCTCTCGGGGTTGTACATTTGTTATTCTCCTCCTCCTCCTCCTCCTCCTCTCCATCGATCCCAAACTCTTAGTAATTATTTTGACTTTTAAGCAGCAAGAGAGAGAGAGAGAGAGAGAGAGAGAGAGAGAGAGAGAGAGAGAGAGAGAGAGAGAGAGAGAGATTTATGTATTCTCCCCTCCTCTTCTGTTGTGAGTCATTCGTCTTTAACCTCTCTCTCTCTCTCTCTCACTCTCTCTCTCTTGTTCATACACACATAAACAAACAAACAAACAAACAAACAAACAAACACAAACAAACACTCAAGGTACAACAACACAAACACCTGCGAAATGGTCTCACTTTATTCTGAGTTATTTACAAGTTATTACACAAACACTGATCGGGTCCGCGCCTCTATGTACAAATAATTTACAAACAGACCGATATGATACACAATGTACACACACAGGCGGGGCGTGGGGGGTGGCCTGCCTCGGGGCGCGCACAGGTGAAGGCTTCCGCAGGTGTACACTCAGGTGACCAGGAAGGTGATTGGTGTAAGGGGGGGAGGATGGAGGTGAGGCTGTGTCATGTGTGTTTCAGTTACATAATGATAATAAAAAAATAATGATAATAATAATAATAATAATAATAATAATAATAATAATAATAATAATAATAATAATAATAGTAAAAGCAATAATGATAACTGTAGTTTTCTTTATTTTGATGAACATGTATTTGTTTTCTCTGCTAATGAATGATAATAACAATAGTAATAATAATAATAATAATAATAATAATAATAATAATAATAATAATAATAATAATAATAACAACACTAATCATTACCTTCATTTCGTAATTAACAGCAGGTATAATGAGTCACCTGTTCCCTCGATGTGTATTAATTATGCCTCACCTCGCCACCTCCTGAACACACACACACACACACACACACACACACACACACCTCATCACTATTAACACATCGTCGGGTATCGTCGCTTCTCACCATCATTATCATTATTATTAGACAATGAGAGATTAAATAATGCCACACAGTCACAAAATCTATGTATATATGTATAGCCTGTTAATTAGGGGATGCCACGGTACAAACACCTCTACGACCTCGGTACACAGAGACCAGAATGACGTAACACACACACACACACACACACACACACACACACACACACACACACACACACACACACTTAAAGACATAACTCATATACGTACACACCACCAGATAAAACATCGAGATAACTTATTGTGATACGCACACACACACATACATACACACACATACATACACACATACGCTGACATGACTCAAGTTTGATTAGCTGTTATAGGGAGACTCATAGATGTGGATGGGTGTGGGTGTGGGTGTATATTGGTATGGTGTGGGTGTGGGTGTGGGTGTGGAGGTGAATAGTGTGGTCTGCTTGTGTTGGTATGGTATGTTCTAATGTGGGTGTGTTTGTTTTGATGTGGGTGAGAAAGTGGATTGGGTGTTGTTATCTAATAGTGTGGGTGTGCTTGTTTTAGTGTGTTTGCTTGTTAGTGTGGGCGTGCTTGTTTTCTGTGTGAGTATATTGTCGTGCGGGTATGTTTGTTTCAGATGTGGGTGGGATTATGTAATAGCGTGGGTGTGTTTCTTCTTGTATGGGTGTTTTGGTGTGGGTGTTTGCTTTTGTGCAGTGATGTGGGTGTAATAAACTGTGGGGGTGAATTCCTGTGGGTGTAAGTGTGAGGAGTCCTTGCATGGGAATTCAGTGTGGAGGTGTGGGGTGCATGGGGGGGGGGGGGGTTATGAGTGAATAGAGGACCAGTTCTGTACACGTATTGGTTACCGTTAAGAGTAATAATAACAATAATGGCAATAATAGTAATAATGGAAGAAATAAAGGAAAGGTATTGTGGAGCTTCACGTGAGCCTAAAGTAATTAGAACCCGATAAAAATAGAAAAACAATAACAATTCCTTTTGACACACCACGATAAGCGATGCATTTTCGTAGGAACTAAAATTAAAGGAAAAAAAATAACATGTAGGAAAAAAACTTATTCATATATGACCAGGTAATTGTTAAGGAATGCAGGTAACACACAGGTAGCTTGTTAACGAGTCATATTGGTGGGAAAGTAAAACAATAAATAAAAAAAAAGAATTCCCTTATAAATGAAAACAGGTGACCAGGTAAAGGAGCACAGGTGACGCACGGGTAGACTCTCTGGCACTGAGACACGGGGTGGGGTGGGGGGGGGGGGAGATAGGTGGAGGAGGGTGGAGGCGTGATGTGAAAGTGAGTGGGGAGGAGGAAGAATGGGTAAAAGTGGGCTGGAGAGGGGTGGGTGGGTAGGGACGTGGGTAGGTAGGTAGGTATGTAGGTAAGTGGTTGATTTGCAGGTAGGTAGATAGGTAGGTAGACAGGTAGTTGATTGGCAGATAGGTGGGTAGGAAGGTAAGTAGATAGACAGGTAGGTAGAAAGGTAGTTGATTGACAGATAGGTGGGTAGGAAGGTAAGTAGATAGACAGGTAGGTAGGAAGGTAGTTGATTGGCAGGTAGGTAGGTAGGTATTTATATAGATGGGTAAGTAAGCACTGTCTTCATTCCCTTTAAATGATATACACTTCAATTAGGGTATTTTTTTTTTAGAAGCATGAAAGTGTTCTATAGATCGTGTGTTTCGGGGCTTCGTTTTGTGTTTCGGTATAGATCGGATCTCTCAGACTATTCCGTTCCTCTCTCTCTCTCTCTCTCTCTCTCTCTCGTCGTTTTTCTGCTTGTTTCTTTTTTGTTCAACTTCCGCCAAACACCCAAGAATTAAAGCGTTTTTTCGCCTCGCCAAAACTTTCCGGAATCGAGCGTCAAGGAGCGTGCGCGGGAAAATTCAAAATGAACTCTGGCAAAAAAAAAAAAGTTCGGACACCGGGCTTCGAATCAACGACCCGGACGACAGAAGAGAATTGTTTTTGTGCGTCGCTGCTCGTGGTGAAAAATGCAAGGGTGAGAGAGAGAGAGAGAGAGAGAGAGAGAGAGAGAGAGAGAGAGAGAGAGAGAGACCTTTACTTTCGACAAATCTTCAACCGTGTAAAAAAACAATAATAAAAAGCTGAAGAAAACGGGACATCAGCGACGGTAACTTGAGAGCCTTTTGGGGGGATACTATGACAAGCTGTATTTCAAGGAGGAGGAGGAGGAGGAGGAGGAGAAAGAGGGAGACGAAGAGGAGGAGGAGGAGGAGGAGGAGGAGACACAAACAATAACAATAGCAATCAAACATAACCTAATCACACTTATCATTGTTGTTGTTGCCGTTGTTGCTGCTGGGAATGGTTGTGGTTGAAGTTGTGAGGATACCGGTAGAGGGCGTTGAGTTGGTGAATGGGGTGATACTGGTGATTGGGGTCGAACTGGTGGTGTGGGTGAGGGTGCGGTTGGTGACTTCAAGAACAGGTTGGGGACACGACTGGAGTGCTACCGTAGGAGTCTTGGTCAGCCCCGGTGGGTGTGGGCGTGGGCTTGTTCCGCTCCGCCCAGGGCTTGATGTTCTCGAGGGCGCAGAGGGAGGCGTTGGAGTTGTAGAGCGGCGTGGTGGGCGGGTCCGTCAGCAGCCCCTTGGAGAGCGCCTCGGCCTGCAGAGACATCATGAGCCGGTTGGTTGCCTGTCGCTCCGCCTCGCGCTCCTCCGCTGCCTGCCGCCTGGTGAAGAGAGGGAGAGGAGGATGTGTTAACCCTGTAGCACCAACGGGCCAAATTTGTGGCTTTACCGTGTACCAGCGATGGGCCAAATTTCTGCCATGCATAAACTGATCACATATGCGTTGATATATATTATGAAATGGTTTGCGTGAGTGATGATTCTTTCTCATTATTTTGCTTAGAGGGGCCTTTAACCTAACCTAACGTAACCTAACAACCTAACCTAACTTAGCCTAACCTAACCTAACAAACATGACCCCCGCAGCTACCGGGTTAAATAACGAGCTGATAGAGATGGAGAATGGAGGAGAGAAAGAGGGAGGAGAGAAGACGTGATAACTAACTGAAGAGAGATGGAGAATATAGGAAAGAGAGAGGAGAGCGGAATGTGTTAAAGTGACTTACTGATAAACGAACGGTGGGTAATAGTGCCGAGAAGGAGATAGGAGAGGAGAGCGTTGTGAATGACTGGTTGAAAAGGAGAGACGGACAAAGGAGGAAGGAAAGACGAAGAAACTGACAACTGACAGAGGAGAGATGGAGAATAGAAGGAGAGAGGAGGGAAGAACGTGTTAAATGAGGAGCTGATAAAGGAAAGCTGGAGGATGTAGGAAAGAAAGAGAAGAGAAGAACGTGAGAACCGATAAATTTTGGATAGATGAACGATATATGAAGTAGAAAAGTGATATATAACTGACACATTTAGGAACGATGGAGAACAGTGCAAAACAAAAAGAGAGAGGGGGAGAAGGACGCGATAAGTGTTTCTTCTAAGAGAAATGGAAAATATAGGAAAGAAAGAGGGAGAAGAAAAAGAAGTGGTCTGTTCCTTCTTCCTTTGTTTCTCTGGCATTTATAGTCAAGACGAAGCAGAGAAAAATGACTGTCTGATTTAGGAGAGATGGAATATATAGGAAAGAAAGAGGGAGAAGAAAATAAAGTAGTATCTTCCTTCTTCCTTTGTTTCTCTGGCATTTATAGTCAAGACGAAGCAGAGGAAAATGACTGTCTGATTTAGGAGAGATGGAGAAAATAGGAAAGAAGGAGGGAGAAGAAAAAGAAGTGGTCTATTCCTCCTCCTTTGTTTCTCTGTCAACTCAGGAGGAAGCAGAGGAAAATGACTGACTGATTTAGGAGAGATGGAGAATATAGGAAAGAAAGAGGGAGAAGAAAAAAAAAGTGGTCTCTTCCTCTTCCTCTTGTTCCTTCGCAAATTCCGGTCAAGTGGAAAAGGGATTGTTAGGGATAGTGGATAGGAAAAGAAGAAATAAAAAAAAAATATTGAAGGAGAATTACCAATAAAGAGAAGATGAAATAAGAAAAAAAAGGAGAGGAAGAGAGGAGAACGGAAGGAAGGATCTGGCTGCAGTGACTTCCGGTTCCTTCTTTCCCTCACCAAAAAAATAATAAATCATCAAAAAGAAGAACATGAAGAAAATGAGACGAAGAAGAAAGGAAGTTAAAGAAAATGAAGATGGACAGACATTTTCTTATCTACTATTCTCCTGTTATGATTTTTACTATAATTATTTTGTACTTATTTTTATTTATTTTTTCTATTTCTTGTGTGTAATATTCTATCATCGTCAAATCCAGTTAACTTTCCAACAGCTTTCTCATCATCTTAAAGGTTTAATATTATTTTTTTTTTCATGCCGAGGGGGAACACTTTACGACTTCCTGTCTCGTGTTACACTAATGCTCCCTGGATTGTTTTTCTTTTCCATTTTTCTTTTCTTTCTCTTTATTAATAATTTCGGCGGTCTCTGTGTTCCCTCTTATCTCTCTGGACGGTGGAACTAGCCGGTTATTTTTCCTCATTAAATTGACCCACGAGAGTATTTTCCACTCGATGAAAGAAGATTAACTGTCTGCATACTCTTTTATATGTATCTTTGTATCTTTGTATGTATCTCTTATGAAATTTGGGCCATGGCGATTATTTTTCCTTCATTAACTCAACCACAGTCACCATTTTCAAATCTTCTTCCTTTCTCTTCTTACTGACTTTACCATCATTCTCTTCCCTTCCTTCCTTCCTTCTACGGTTTTTCTCTTTTCTTTTGTTTTCCTTTCTTTCTTTCTAGTCCTCTTTAGCTTATTCGAATTCTCTTCCATCATTTTCTTCTGACTCTAACACCATTCTTCTTTATTTCTCCTTCTACTGTCCTATTCTTTCTCCTTCTCTCCCTTTTTTCTTTCTCGTCATCATCCTCTGCTCTTTCCCACATCTTCCTTTCTCCTCCTACTCAATATACCGCCATTTCCACTCCTCTTTCTGTTTGAATCTCTACTTCTTTTTCCCTCTTTCTTTCTCGTCCTCATCGTCTTCTTCACTTCCTGTCTTCACCCTCTTCTTTTTCCCACATTTTCCTTTCTCTTCCCACTAAATATACCACCATTCTCATTCCTCCTTCTGTTCGAATCTCTACTTCTTTCTCCCTCTTTCTTTCTCGTCCTCCTCGTCTTCTTCATTTCCTTTCCTCCTTCTCTTACTAAATACTATACTACCATCATCCTCCGTTAGTCCTCCTTCCTTTCCTCTCCTTCTCCCTCTCTTCCTCTCCCTCCTCCTCCTCCTCCTCCTCACTCACTCACAAATCACACCACCTTGAAACCACACCCGTCAACACTCACCTCCACTTCGTCCTCCGATTCTGAAACCACGTCTTGACCTGGGCGTCCGTCATGTTGAGTTGCTTGGCCAGCTGCGCCCTCTCGCTGGACGCCAGGTACTTCTGCTTGTTGAACCGCTTCTCCAGCTCGTTCACCTGTGGGAGGAGGGGCGGGGGGCGTGAGGGGCGGCGGAGGGGCGGCGAAGGGTGGACAGGTAGGCAGGAGTGGGAGTGGCTGGGAGGCAGGTAAGGAGAAAGGGAGGAGAGGAAGGAGAATGTGATAACAAAAAGAAAAGGAAGGAGAGGAGAGAATGTGATTCCAGAAGAGAAAGAGAAGAGAGAAGAGAGAATATAAGGATACGAGAAGGGAAGAGGAGAGAGAGAGAGAGCGAGATTAAAGAAAAGAAAAGAGAGGAACCAGGAGAAAAAGAGAACGGAGAAGAGAGAAAATGATACAAGGAAGAAAAGAGAATAGAGAACGTGAGGAAAAGAGAAGGAAGGAGAGGAGAAAACGCGATAAAAGGAAGGAAAGGAAAGGGAAGAGAAGAAAGAACGCTCTACAAGGAGGAAAAAGAAGGGAGAGAAAACGTAATACCAAGATGAAAAGAGAAGGGAGAATGAGGGAAAAGGTGAGGAAAAGAGAAGAGAGAAGAAGAGAGAACGTGATACCAGAAGGAAAAGAGAAGAAAGGAGAAGAGAGAACGTGATAGACGGAGAGGAAGAGAAGGGTGATGAAGGATGGGTCATGAAGGGAAGATGGGTGGTTGGATGTGGACGAAGAGGCGGAGTGAAGAAGAGGGGGAGAGAGAGAGGGAGAGAAGGAGGGGGGGAGGGAGGGAGGGAAGTGGTCTGCGGCTACTAAAGGAAGGGAAGTGACTGGACGTGAAGGATTGCGGATAGAGAGAACGTATATAACTCTCTCTCTCTCTCTCTCTCTCTCGTTTAATTGAATAACTCAGAGAAGGGGAGGTGAGGGCGATAAAAGGGAAGGACAGGAGGAGGAGGAGGTGGAGGAGGAAGAGGAAGGAGAAGAAGGAGAAGAAGAAGAAGTAGTAGAAACTGAAGAAGAAAACAATGGGGAATTTGGGGCTTAAGACGAGGAAGAAGAAGGAGGAAGGAGGAGAAGGAATAATAATAGTAATAATAGTGGAGATAGTAGTAATAATAATAGTAATAAAAACTAAGAAAACTAAACAAATTTGGAAGTAGAAAACGTAGAAGAAAGAGAGAAAGAAAGAACGAATGAAGGAATAAGTAAAGAAGAAAACCATAAAGATTTAGGTTATTAGGGAGAGGAGGAGGAGGAGGAGGAGGAGGAGGGGGGAGTGCCATAGAAACAACGAAGAAAGGAAGAAGATAAACAAAAAAATAGGGTAATAGGGAAGAGAATGGGAGAGATGGGAGAGTGCCAAGTGTCCAGGTAGAGGGCAGGTGGGCACTCTTAATCAACTCACCTGGACGCGTGTGAAGGAGGTGCGGGGCTTCTTGCGTTTGGGTGGTGTCCTAGACTGGTAGGGGTGACCGACGCGGCGGGACAGCGGGAAGGGGCCTGCGGAAGGGGAGAGAAGGGGGAGATGAAGGGCGGTGTGACTTGAGATTGTTAGTGATGGGAATTTTTTTTTTTGAGGTTGTTATTTTCTTGTTTGTTTATGTATTGATTAAGGTTTTTGTTTTCATTTATGTTTATTTTTTCGTTTTCTTTATTGTCCTTTTTTTTTCTTTTCCTCTATAAATTTGTCCTTTTCATTATATCCATCCGTCTATTTATCCGTATCTATTTTCTTATTAAATGTGTGTGATTCGCGTAAATAAAAAGATATATTTATCCATCTATATATATTCTTGCTATTTGTATATTTTCTATTTGTTTTATTTATCTGTATGAGCTATGAATTTATCTATATTTGTGTATTCATTTATATCTTTATGTTTATCTACCTATTTATTAACTGTTGTTGCTAATGTGAGCAAATATATAATCCATTTTCTTCTTTTCAGGTAAGTTGACTTTCACGAAGGAACCATCACCGTCACCACCACCGTCACCACCACCTCCAGGGAATAAGTGAGTAGTCAGTATTCTCTTTTCTTATTCTAACTCTTATTATTACTGTTGTTGTTGTTGTTGTTGTTGTTGTTGTTGTTGTTGTTGTTGTTGTCATTACGTTATTATTGTTGTAGATTCACAGGAATATATTTATGACACCACCAAGATTCAAAATAAAACAATAATGATAATAACAAAACAACAGTGGTGAAAAAAATTAAGAAAAGATAATCAACCCCGATATGACCTCAACACAATTGACCCACATCATCTAAGTAATTTGCGTCCTCTTGAATGCCATCGCGAGCAACGTTATAACACACACACACACACACACACACGGCACTTAACCCCCGCCACCACCACCACCACCACTAAAAACACCACTAAAATAAGGGAGTAACGGGACGCGCTATGAATAACAATAACAATAACAACCACACACTTTACTGGCGGGGAAACGCGCGTGTGGCTGGGACGGGAGAACGAGGGGTGTCAGGGGGGTGAGGGGGGCAGCTCAACACCACCACAAACACCACCAACACCACCAACACCATAAGCCAAGCAGACCATATATTCACCTCCATCTGGCGAGGAGGTAATGGCGCGGAGACACACGGAGGGCGTACACGGAGGCCCCCATTACCTGGCGCCTTGTTTTCACCTGTCCGCCTCACCTGCATCATCCCGCGTGTAGGCGTGAGGTAATGCCGGGCGGGGCGTGCAGGTGAAGGCAAAAGTGTGAGCTACAACCCGCCCCAACGCAATAATAAAGGAGAAAATGAGGAATGTTAGCGCGTCTCACAAACGCTGGCATCTGGCGCGAAGGCAAACCCAGACCCTATATTTTAGTTAAGCACCGTTGCCAGAGTGGAGTGTAAACCCTTCCCGGAGCGCTGCGTCGCGTTCCAAAACTCCTGCCACCCGCTGATCCCCTGTAATGCAAGATGAGTGGCAGCCTGACGTGCATTCCCTAGGTGCTACACGCCGCCCAGCCTCAGAGCGATGGCCGGACGAGCAGAAACCAGGTGAAAAAAGGTGAAAAGGTGCGCGCTCAAATGACAACGTTACAGAGCGAGCGAAACCAAGTGGGAGAAGGATGGACTATTAGAGGTTTGATTTCCTGTGAATATGATTGTCCTGGAGAGGGAGAGAGAGAGACTAAAAAGAGAGAGGGAGAGGGAGAGGGAGGAAGGGAGGGAGGGTTAGAGAGAGGGTGAGAGCAAGAGAGTGAGA
>NC_066521.1:12764262-12854262 GCF_024679095.1 Eriocheir sinensis
CACCAAAACGCAACACACCACAAACCATATACCATACCGCTCACACACCGCAGCCACCATCTCACCAACGCCACCACCACACCACTACCATACCACTGTTCTGCCTCTCTACGATACACCAACACCAAAACGCAACACATCACAAACAATATACCATACCGCTCACACACCGCTGCCACCGCCACACCACCGCCACCGCCACAGCTTACACCATACACCACGCCACACCACGCCGCCTCCCCCCCCCTTCGCCACCCTCGCATGCAACACAACAGGTACGCGGGCCACACAAAATTCATACAAACACCGTATGTACACGCGCCGGATTTACGTTTACATCACACACACACACACACACACACACACACACACACACACACACACACACACACACACACAGTTCGTCTTTTTAAAATCTCGTATGCTGTCCTCCGTTTAGGAACATCGTGTCGCCCGGAGCTTTTTTTTTTTTCTTTTCTGGTTCGCTTTTTCAGTTTTTGGATTACTTCGTTTCATCGTGGAAAAAAAAGGGAAAAAAACACGCATACATTTTCCTGCCTCTTCAGCCCCAGGAATTCAACAAGTAAAAACAGAGGCAATAATTCGGATTTTTTTGTGTGTGTAGTTTTGATTTATTGTCATTCATTAATTCCGTATTGAAGAGTTTATGGATTTAAATAAGGTAACGAAAGGCGGGTTAAGGATTTTGTTAGTAAAATATTTCTTCGTGTACTCGCTAACCTTTGCTTGATGTTAGTGACTGATAGATCGATTGACACAGAGATTGATTTATCGTGATTGCTACATAAATAATTGAATCACTTAAGTTGATATAGTGACTGATAGATCGATTAATGCAGAGATTTATTTATTGGGATTGCTACATAAATCATTGAATCACTGAGTTGATGAATACTTGCATAAAAAGAAAAATTAATGACATCCTAAGCCATACATAAATTTGATAACTAAAGAACAAATAAAGAAGTAAATAAAGAAATGGATAGAAAAAAAAGAAAAATGTGTAAATAAAAAAAAAAAGTTAAATAAGCAAGTTAGCGCAAAGTAAATTAGCGCAAAAGTGAGCAAACACGTAAATAAATATAAATAGAGTGAGAGTAAAAAATTCCCAGGTAGGCATGAACGTGGCATGAAGCAGCGTGTGAGCTCAATAATTCCTTGGTGTACACGCGTCCGGGGGGTGATACGTACACACACACACACACACACACACACACACACACACACACACACACACACAGTCTCTAACTATGAATCTATCCATCTATCTATCTTATCTATCTGTCTCATCTATCTATTTCTATCTGTCCTTTCCTTCATCATTCACTCACATTTTTCTATTCATCTACACTCACCACATTATTCATCCTTTTATATATTTATTTGTCATATCTCTCCATGTCTATCTATCTCTCCCCTCCTTTATTCACCCTCACTTTTCTTTTCTTTCTTTTTTCTTATCTATGTCTATCGCTCCCCTCCTTTATTCACCCTCACTTTTCTTTTCTTTCTTTTTTCTTATCTATGTCTATCTCTCCCCTCCTTTATTCACCCTCACTTTTCTTTTCATCTCCTCTCAACACACTATTCATAATTTTATCTACTTGTCTGTCTTATGTATTTCTTTACCTCACTTTTTCTTCCCTTCTATATTCCCTCTCACTTTTCTCTACACCTTCACTCAACACTGTTCATCATTTCATAACGCATCATTAATATTTCACCTTTTACTCCTCTCATTAACCTTACGGAAATCTCATTAGCATCGTGATTACTATGTTGAACTTTTTTTTTTTCGTCGTGAAATTAACTGTTATTCTGAATGTCATGAAATGTCGAGGTGGATTTCTTTATGACTTACTATGCGAAAGAAACAGCGCCCTCTATTTTTTTCCCTCTAATAAGTTATGTGACAGCGGACCTGAAGCAATATAAAAAAAGTGAAATGAAAAAAAATAGGGCGACAGTAACTGTTATTCCCGGAAATCTTGGAGAGAAACAACAAAATAATGAAAAATTGCCAAGAAAAAAGTGACGTTGTTAAGTGATGCGTACAGACGAAAAAAAAAAAATGAATATATAAATTGAAATCTAAGTAAGTGATTGAGTAAGGAGGAGACTCATAATTATCGACCCAACAAAATCTATATATGACACAAATTAATAAATGACAAAATATAATCCAGAGTAAATAATTAACGAATATATAAAATGAAATATAAATAAGTGATTGAATAAGAAGTCGACTCATAATCGACCCAACAAAATCTATATATGACACAAATTAATAAATGACAAAACATAATCCAGAGTAAATAATTAATGACTATATAAAATTAAATATAAATAAGTGATTGAATAAGAAGGAGACTCATAATCGACCCAACAAAATCTATATATGACACAAATTAATAAATGACAAAACATAATCCAGAGTAAATAATTAACGAATATATAAAATGAAATATAAATAAGTGGTTGAATAAGGAGAAGACTCGTAATCGACCCAACAAAATCTATATATGACACAAATTAATAAATGACAAAATATAAAATTAAATATAAATAAGTGATTGAATAAGAAGGAGACTCATAATCGACCCAACAAAATCCATATATGACACAAATTAATAAACGGGCAAAAATAACCCAGAGTAACGTGTGTGTGTGTGTGTGTGTGTGTGTGTGTGCTCGCGATCACCACGCCGATAATGATGAATAATAGCAAACAATTATGAGTCTATTAAAATACTTGAGCGTCCTCCTCCCCCCTCCCCTACCTCTCTCCCTTCCCCCCTCCTAGCCTGCTTGATGGCGGTGGTTCGGACTGATGGGCGCTAATAGGGTGACTAACGACGCTCATTAGTGGAGACGCGGGGCAATTAGGATCAAGGTGTGGGGTTGTTAGGGCAGGTAAGACGTCGGGGAGGCTCGGGAAGGGCATTAATTAGGTTGTAAGGTGCTGGGGTTAGGTTAGGTTAGGGTAAGTAAGGTGCTAGGGTTAGGTTAAGTAAGATTAGGTAAGGTTAGGTTTGGGTAGGTTATGTTATGTTATGTTAGGTTAGGGTAAGTAAGGTGGTAGGTTAAGGTTAGGTAAGATTAGGTAAGGTTAGGTTTGTATACGTTAGGTTAGGTTAGGGTAAGTAAGATGCTGGTGTTAGGTTAGGTAAGATTAGGTAAGATTAGGTTTGGGTAGGTTAGGTTATGTTATGTTAGGTTAGGGTAAGTAAGGTGCTAGGGTTTGGTTAGGTAAGATTAGGTAAGGTTAGGTTTGGGTAGGTTAGGTTATGTTATGTTAGGTTAGGGTAAGTAAGATGCTAGGGTTAGGTTAGGTAAGATTAGGTAAGGATAGGTTTGGGTAGGCTAGATTAGGTTATGTTAGGTTAGGGTAAGTAAGGTGGTAGGGTTAGATTGGGTAAGATTAGGTAAGGTTAGGTTTGGGTAAGTTAGGTTATGTTATGTTAGGTTAGGGTAAGTCAGGTGCTGGGGTTAGGTAAGGTTAAGGTAGGTTAGGTTTGGGTAGGTTAGGACAGGTTGGGTTAGGTCGCATTAGGATAGGTAGATTAGGTGGAGTATAAGGTAAGGTTAGGCAGAAAGGATAAGGGGAGCAAATGTGTGGAGGGATGATGGGACAATTTTTATTTTTGCTTTTTTTACGTCTTTCTCTTCCTTTCTTACTCTTTCTTATCCTTCTCCTCCTCTTCCTTCTCCTCCTCCCCCTCCTCACCTCCTCCCTCTCCTTATCATTGTCCTTTTTTTGAGAAGCTGTGACATTTTTTCTTTCTCTCTCCTCCTGATCGTCTTCGTCATTGTCCTCCTCCTCCTCCTCCTCTTCCTTCTCCTCCTCCTTCTCCTCACCTCCTCCCTCTCCTTATCATTGTCCTTTTTTTGGGAAGCTGTGACATTTTTTCTTTCTCCCTTTCTCCTCCTGATCGTCTTCGTCATTGTCCTCCTCCTCCTCCTCCTCCTCCTCTTCCTTCTCCTCCTCCTTCTTCTCCCCTTCTTCCTCTCCCCCTTATTATTGTCCTTTTTTTATGGAAGCTGTGACATTTTTTTCTTTTTCTTTTTCTCCTCCTGATCGTCTTCGTCATTGTCCTCCTCCTCCTCCTCCTCGCAGGGAAGAGCCAAAGGTCGCCGCCGTTTCCTTTGAGAACATTTCCGTCACGACCCAAAGAACAGACGCGAACGATTTCAGGAAGTGGACAGTTAGCTTTTTTATTTCTCCTTTTTTATTATTTTTTCACTTTTTTTTATTTATTTTATTGATATTTGTTTGTCTGATCTTTACTTATTTACTTTTTACTTACTTTATCACTTTATTTTTACTTTACTTTTTATTTTATCTTTACCAATATATATATTATTTTGCTTAAACTTTTTATTTACTTTTTTTACTTAATTTTACATTTTTTTTATTTTTACTTTATTTTATATTTTACTTTTTTGTTTACCTTCTTACTCTATATTACTTTATCTAACTTTTGATCTACTTTATTACTTTATCACTTATTTATTTTACTTTTTATTTCCTTTATTCATATTTCTCTTCTTTATCTTTACTTGTTCATCTCTATTTGTTTATTTCTTACCTACTTATTTATTTATTTTTTATTAATGTAATATGATAAAAAATCCTTGATATTTTTTTTGTAATGTTCTTAGCGGAGTTATTTATGTATCTCTTTTTTATCTTTATTTTTCTATTTATTCATCATCTACTTATTTATTTATTTTATATTTATGCTATTTGATAATTTTTGTGTATCTTTTTTTTATGTTCTTAGTTATTTACGTTTAATCAGTTTTTTTATCCACATTATTTATTTTCTGTTTATGTATTTTGATATTTTTCGGTGTAATATTTTTTGGGGGAATATTTTTAGTTATTTACGTTTGATGGTGTCTTATTTTTATATTATGTTGACGCGATACTAAATTCTCCGATGGTTGACTAATTAGTGTGTTCGTACGTTGGTCCTCGTTGTTCTTTCGTTTCGTCTAATGTGGCTGTTTTTGTTTGTTCTCTGACTTTATTATGTTTTTTTTCATTTATTTGTTTTGTCTTCTGTTTTGTCTTCTGTTTTGTCTTGTGTTGCCTTGTTATGTATTTTTATTTTGTCTTGTTTTGCCTTGTTTTGTCTTCTGTTTTGTCTTCTTTTGTCTTCTGTTCTTATCTGTTTTGTCTTCTGTTTAGTCTTTTTTTGTCTTGTTTTGTCTTGTTTTGTCTTCTGCTTTGTCTTGTTTTTGTCTTCTGTTTTGTCTTCATTTCTTATCTGTTTTGTCTTCTGTTCAGTCTTTTTTTGTCTTCTGTTTTGTCTTGTTTTGTCTTCTGCTTTGTCTTGTTTTTGTCTTCTGTTTTGTCTTCATTTATTATCTGTTTTGTCTTCTGTTTTGTCCGGGTAACGACGCCTCGATAAACGGTAATAATTTTTCAACCGGGAGTTATTTTTTGCGTCGCCTGCACGGTCCGAGAGGCTGAATAATGAATAAAGCGTCCGGGGTTTGGCTGACAGGCGACGCGCGGGGGAAAAAAAAAATCGGCGGCTGAAATGTCTCGAGGAGCGTTAGTAATTAGTGAATATAATGACCGTGAATGAGAAATGGATGGCGATAGGCAGAGGAACGTCAAATATGCAGCGCTCATTCGAATGTAAAGAAAAGAAGGAAAAATATATGACGCGAAATATACCAAAGAAAAAATGAAAAAAATATCAAGAGGGAAAGTTACAGTTAAGAAAATTACAGTTGAGAAAAATGCGGTTGCGGTTAAGTTATAAAGAGGAAAGAGGGGAAAATACATAAGAAAGAGGAGGGGAAGAATGTGGGGAGGAGGGTGAACAGTGGAAATAAGAAGAGGGTAGAGGTGAGGAAGTAGAGGGAGGGAAGAGGAAATAATAAGAGTAGAAGGGGAGAGGGTGAAAAAATATACAGTTACAGACGAGAAATAAGTAAAGATATACATTCAATTACACTTAAAATTCATGACTGAAAAGAATATGAATCGCTTAACAACAAGACATAAGAAAAATGATAACCAATAAAAAAAAGGACAAAACCACCAAAACAAAAGAAGAACACAATAGAAGAAATAAGAAATAAATACGCAATAAAAAAGAAAGAAAAAAATATAAATAAAAACCAACACACAAAATCAAATAACAGACAAGAAACAAAACAAAACAAATAAAAAACATAATAAAATCAAAGAGCAATAACAAAAAAACAACAACCACCACAGACGAAACAAAAGAACAACAAAAAACAACATACGAACACACTAATTAGTCAACCAACGGAGGTACGGGCGAAAAAAAATGGCAGGTGAGAATATCATAAAGGTGTGCGGAAGAGGAGGTGAAGGAGGGGGGGAGGTGAAGGGAGAAAGAGGGGGCAGGGAGGGGGGAGAAGGTGATAAGTGCAGATGAAGAAGGGAGAAGAGAGGGGAAGATGAGAGGAAAGAAGGAGAAGGGAAAGGAAAAAAAGAGATAAGGGAGGGGGAGAGGGGAGGTAAGAGAGGGGAGGAGGGGGAGAAGGTGAAAAATGGAGATGAAGAAGGGAGGAGAGAGGGGAAGATGAGAGGAGAAAAAAAAGAAGCGAAGGGGTAAAGAAAGAGATAAGGGAGGGGGAGAGGGGAGGTAAGAGAGGGGAGGAGGGGGAGAAAGTAAAAAGTGGAGATGAAAGAGGGAGAAAAGAGGGAAAACTACATAAGAAAGAGGAGGGGAAGAGTGAGGGAAGAGGAAATAATAAGAAAAGGGGGGAGGGTGAGAAGGGAACGGGGAGAGAGAATCAGCTAAGGGGGTGAAGTAGTGGGAGGAAGGGGAGAGGAATGAAAGGGGAGAAGAGAGGGAGGACGATTAGCTTTCTCTCCCTCCTTATTGCATTCTCACTCCCTCCGTCTCTTCTTCCCTCCCCTCTCCTCCCTCTCCCCTCCCCTCCCCTCTCCTCTTGCCCATTTCCTTTGCATTTTTCTTCATTCTTTTTTCACCCCTCTCCCTCCCTCCCTCCCTCCTCCTCCTTCTTCATCATCCTTCTCTCCTTTATCTGCATCCTTTCTTTATCGCCTATTTTTCTTTCTCCTCTTCCTTTCCATTCATTCACTCTTCCATTTTTCCTTCCTTCCCTTCATTCCTTCTTGCTTTCTTGCTTGCTTCTCTCTCTCATTTATTTTCCCTCTATCCTTCTTCCTTTCTTTTTTCTTTATCTCCTTCCCTCTTTCCTTCCTTCCTTCCTTCCTTCCTTCCCTCTCTCTGCCCTATCATCCTTCTTCCCTCCTTTCCTCCATCATTGCTTCCTTCTATTCATCCTCACATTTCCATAAACTATATTCCGAGTTACCTAAACACACACACACACACACACACACACACACACACACGGTTCTACAGGTAAATCTTTTCCCGGGAACAGGTGTAAGGAGACAGGTGGGGGGAAGGGGGGGGGGAGGAATTATTTACTAGACTCTTAACTTGTCACCTTCCTCCCCTCTCTCCTCCTCCTCCTCCTCCTCTTCCTCCTCCAATCACAGGCACAAGTCATCTCCCCTTCCCTCCATCTCCCTCTTTCCCTCCTCTCCCTCCTCTCTTCCTTTCCTCCCCTCTTTCCTCTCTCTATTTTTTCCTCCCTTCCTCTCACTCTCTCCCCTCGTGGTCATCTTTCTGTCAATGGCACTAAACTGATTCTCTCTCTCTCTCTCTCTCTCTCTCTCTCTCTCTCTCTCTCTCTCTCTCTCTCTCTCTCTCTCTCTCTCTCTCTCTCTCTCTCTCTCTCTCTCTCTCTCTCTCTCTCTCTCTCTCTCTCTCTCTCTCTCTCTCTCTCTCTCTAATCGGTCTATAAAGTGATATATACGGTCCATTCCTTCAATAAATTATAATTCTTCCCATTCTCCGCGTTTCCCTTCCCTTCCTTTCCCTTCCCTTGCCCTCCCTTCCCTTCCTCTCCCTTATTAACTTACCTTCTTCCCCTTCCCTTCCTCTCCCTTATTAACTTCCCTTCTTTCCATTCCCTTCCTTTCCCTTATTAACTTCCCTTCTTCCCCTTCCCTTCCTTTCCCTTATAACTTCCCTTTTTTTCCTTATTAACTTCCCTTCTTTCCCTTCCTTTCCCTTATTAACTTCCCTTCTTTCCCTTCCCTTCCCTTTCCATTATATTTTTTCTCTCTCTTACTTTCCCTCTTGTTCTTTCTCCTTTTCCTCTTGCATTCCTTTCCTTTCCCTAGACTTTCTTTTTCCCCTTCCGTTTCAATAATTGTTTTCCTCTTACTTTCCCTAACTCTTGTCCTTCCTTCTTTTTCTCTTGCATTCCCTTTCCTTCTTCACACCTCTCTTCCCCTTTTCCCTTCCTCTTCCTCCATTACTAATTCTTCTTAACCTCCCTTCTTTTTCTCTTTCATTCCCTTCCCTTCTTCACACCTCTCTTCCCCTTTTCCCTTCCTCTTCCTCCATTACTAATTCTTCTTAACCTCCTTTTGATCCATTTTCTCTTTGTATTTTCATTTTCTATTCTCATCTTTCCGTCTCCTTCCCTTCCTTATCCCATCTGCTGCTGCCCTGCTCTTCCTTTTCCCGTCCTCACTCCCCCGTCTCCATTTCCTCTCTCCCCTTCTCACTTTTATGACCATTTTCCTTTGATTTTCAGCACCTGTTACCTTCCCTTCACCTAACTTTTCCGTAACAATTTTCCCATAACTTGTGTCCCAAATAACTTGACCCTCTCTTCCTTAAATTTCCCCTCACGCCTCTCCTCTTTCCTTTGCCTCCTTTTCCTACCTCGCTATTATCTTTCCTTCCCTTCTTTTCCCTTTCGTTTTTTCTTTCTTTTCCTCCCATTTTCCTCTATTCCCTTTTTTCTTATTTTTTTTTTCCTACTTTATCCATTCCCTTCCCCTATTTTTTATACCTTCCCATTCTCTTCCCTCTCCTTTTCTCCCAATCCCCTTTTCTTATCTTCCCTTCTCTTCCTTTCCTTTCCTTCTCTTCCCGTACCTTCATTCCTTCCTTTTCTTTCCGTACCTTCACTCCTTATCTATTTTCTCCCCTTCCCTTCCCTTCTCATCCCTTCTCGCATCCCCCCTCCCCCCCTCCGTCTCGTCACCTCCGTAACACTCACTTAAGCACACGTTATGGTCGCTGTCGCCGTGTTTTATGCAGCCTCGGAAAGAATAACGGGCCGTGCATTATTCGGAGGCCTCGTGGATCCATGTATGGAAGGCGCTGCGGAGGAGGAGCGGGAGGGCTTGCTTGTCTCACCTATTCATGGACTCTTTGCAGGGGAAGTGTTGGCCGGATTGAAAGTTTGGCTCCAGTGCCTTAGTCTGGAGCAGAGGAAAGGTCGTGGAGGGGCGGCTGGAGGGAGGGAGGGAGGAAAGGTGAGGCAGGGCGAGGCGAGGCGAGGCGAGGCGGGCACGAGGGAGTGATTAATACGTGCGCGGCCTCCCTGCCGGCGCTACCATTATTATTAGTATTAGCGGCGGCCGTCCCTGCCTTATTAGAGCTTCTGTTCTCGTAAATTCGCGGGGCCGCGGCGGCAAGACAGATTGGCTGCCGGGGACTTGCGGGGGGCGGGGGGAGGGGGGCGGCACCGCGGGGGCTTCACCCACCACATCCTCTCTTCCCGCCCCTCCCCCCTCCCCCCCGCTACAGGACCACTCAGGGGCGTGACTCCCAGGGGCACGACTCTAACAGGACGCGGCGGCCACCAAGGAGTGGGGATGGGCGCTGCTGGCCTCACAGCGGAGGGAGGAAGGGAGGGGTGATGGGGCTTGAGGGAGGAGGGGGGACTTGTCCTATGTAGCTCTTGTGTCAAGTGATTAGGAATGTTATGAAAACGGGGGGCTGCCCCCAATGGGGAAGGTGGTGGTTGTTGTGGTAGAGGATCCCCGAAGCGGGGCGCCGAGACCCCTCCCCCTTCCCTCCCGCCCTAGTGTGTGGGGGTACCAGTCACTCACCTGCCAGTCTGTCGAGGGTGGGGTAGTGGGGCGCCAGGGCCGTGGGCCTGTCGAAGGGCGGCAGCGGCAGGCCGGGCAGCCATGGGTGTGCGGCGCCCGCGGCGCCCAGGCCCGCCAGCCCCGGGTAGCCCACGCCCATGGGCCGGTGGGCGGGCACGCGCAACACAGTGGGCGCGCCGCCTGCCAGCGGGCCGTAGGGCGGCGGCAGGCCCCCCAGGGCGCCGTAGCCCACGTGGTAGTCGTCGGCCGCCTCTTCGTAGCTGTCGTCGTCATGGTCGTCGTCGTGGTCGTCGTCGTCGTCGCTTTCGCCGCGGCGGTCGTCCTCGTCGCTGCCGAGGTCCTTGTCGCCCAGCAGCGCCGAGATGCTGAAGGACAGGCGGGCGGCCGTGGGCGGCTTGGACGGGCCGCGGACCCCGGAGGGGCGGGGCGGGACCGGGGCAGCGGGCGAGCCGGGGCGGCTGTCGCCGTCCACGTTGATCTCTTCCTCCTGGTCCACCTCCAGCTCGAGGGCGGTCATGGCGGCGGGCGGCGGCCGGGGAGCCGTGGCGGCGGCGGCGGCAGCGGCGGCGGGCGTGAGGCGTGCGGCGGTGACCGTGCGGGCGACACTCTCTCACACACGCCCTCGCCGGCCTCGCACTAGGAGGTGAATGGCTTGGGTCGGGTTGGCCCGGTCCGGCCAGCCCTCCCGCCCACCACGCCCACCCTGGCGGCGGGGCGGGCGCGGGGCGGGGCTCGGCGCTCATTGGCCGGCCCGAGGCTCCGCCCCGCCGCCGCGCCGCGTGATTGGCCGCCGCTAAGTGATGGCCACCAAGCAGAGCCTACAAGATAGGAATCGAAAAAGAGGAGTCGCCGCCTAAGTTAGGTGAGATTTTCTGCTAAATGAACCTCCATCCCTTTATCGAGAGCCGGGCGCGCACACCATAAAATCTGTTTTAAGTTAATTACACCGGATTTTCTGCGGCAAATCACAAGGAATGCTTTGTTACGTGACGGGCCCGGGGTAGGGCGCCTTGTGTGGGGCACGCCCCCCCCCCCAACCCCACCCCTGCCATGCCCCCACCCCCCGCGGGGCCGCTAATGCGCTTAAACACTTACGCGGCATCATAGGCCCTGTGTCAACACGGCCATCTTGGGTTTGTTTGTCGCGGCACAATTGGTGATCCCGAGCCGCGATAACGGACCATTGTTTTTGTTTGGGCGGCGAGGCGCGGCGAGGCAGGCGGCGCCCCAGGCCCGCCCGGCACGCTGAGTCACGCCGCCCAGGCCGCCAGCACGCCCACCGGGGACTAGGCGGGCGTGAGCGAGAGGCGACGGGCGTGGGTGTAGGCTTCTTGCAGGATGTGCCGCAGGAATCAGCACATCAGCGAGCACCACAGCAGCACTACCACAGCAACACATCAGCAGCACATCAGCAGCACATGAGCAACTCAGAATCAGCACAGCAGCAGCACGTCAGCAACACATAATCAGCACAACAACAGCACGCCCACAACACGGCGGCAACACAAGAGCAGCAACTATTACCAGCAGGACAACATCACCACGTCAGCAGCATATGAGCAGGACAACGGCAACACGCTGACAGCACAACAAGACCACGTCAGCAGCAGAAGAGCACCACGTCAACAGAACAGCAGCAGGAGAACATCACCACATACACAGCAGCAGCACAGAGGAAGCACGTCACCAGAACAGCAGCATCACATCAGCAGGGCCACGTCAACAGCATATCAGCAGCACCGCGTCAGCAGCAGGACAGCACCGGGTCAGCAGCACGTCACGCCCACCAGTCCCGCCATTGCCTCACATAACCTTGCATCTTAAGCCAAGTGAATCCCAACCTTTTGAAACGATGAACCCGAGCAGGTGAACCTTACACGACAAGCCCCTCCGTGCCCCCTCCTCCCTGCCCCCCCAGCGGACGATTGCGGCGGCGGGGAGCATAATGGTGGCCCAGCGGAGCATTATTTAACCATTGTGCTCCGCTGACAACTGATCCTAAACGAGCATTATCCTCCCCAACGCTCTCACGAAGGCTGGAGTTAGGTTATTGGTGCATGCAATGACCAGGGAGGGAGGGAGGCAGGGAGGAAGGCAGGAGAGAGAAAGAGAGAGAGAGAGAAAGGACAGGGAGGCAGGCAAGGAGCAAGATAGAAGGCAGGCAGAGGGCAAGATCGAGTGACAGAAGGCAGACAGGTAGACACATAGAAACATAAGGTAGACAGACAATGGGGTGAGATAGCGACAAAAAATAGACAGGTAGAGCTAAAGACAGACAGACAGAAGGTAGATGGACAGAAGGCGAAATCAAGTGACAAGACAGAAAGGTAGAGATAGAGTAGAAAGACGGAAGGTAGACAGGAGGGCAGGTTATCAAAGAGGAAACAGAGAAGCTAGACAGAAGTGACAGACATATTAAGACAGAATGCGGGAAGGGAGGAAGCGAGGCAGGGTGGGAGGGAGAGAAAGAGAGGGAGAAGCAGATGGGCAGGCTTCATACAGGTAGACAAGCAGGTAAGCAGGTATCTCAAGGGGCGTTCCTGCTTTCCCTTTCTGCTTCCTCCTGTAACCCAACTTTTACATTCCACTCTACCTGCTTGCCTGACCCTCCCTATTCCTCCCCCCTCACCTCCGCCCCCTCCCCCCTCGTGGACTACCTACTTCTACTGCTGTTCTCGTCTGCTTATGAGTCTTTTTGTTAGTTGATAGTTGTTTAACACGATGACTTTGCGGTGGTATACTTTTCTTTTTTTTCCTTTCGTGGTGCTTCCGTGTTCCTCCTCCTCCTCCTCCTCGCATGACGCTCAAGACTTCATTTACGAAACTTCCTGCTGATTATGAAACTCTTCTGCTTCAATCTAGACTGACATTCTTGTGCCTGACCTTTCATTTGTGTCCCTCATCATCATCTGTGTGTGTGTGTGTGTGTGTGTGTGTGTGTGTGTGTGTGTGTGTGTGTGTGTGTGTGTGAGGGCATTTAGAAAAGTTTGCCCCTCGCCTCCGCAGCACGAGTGGCCGATCCCCTAACTGGCAGGTTTTAGTAGGCTTGAGTATAGGCCAAGTTCCAGGACCTCAGAATCTGCCGAGAGGAGGAGGAGGAGGAGGAGGAGGAGGAGGAATACATAGGAATACATAGGAAGAACAGACACCAGAAGACCTGGCGGTCTATGGCGAGGGTGTCTGTTAACTACCGCTACTACTAGTAATCTACGTGTGGTAGGACAGGATAGAATAGATGAAGGAGGATGGAGGATGGATGAGGATGAGGAGGAGGAGGAGAATAATAATAATAATAATAATAATAATAATAATAATAATAATAATAAGGAAGAGCAAGAGGAAATATGGAACCATGAAAGAGCAGGCAGCAGACAGTTTGTTGTTTTATAACGTGGTTGGCTTTTTTGGTGATTTAGTTAGTGGGTCAGATATTATAATGACATAAAGAACAGGCTAAAGCAGGGGCGGGCAACCTCCGGCCCACGGGCCATATCTGGCCCATGAAGGCCTGGCGTCCGGGTCGCCACCCTGCCAGGCATTAACATTACAATCTGGGCCGCGAAACCCCAGGAAAAAAAATGCCAAAGAGCATCTGCTGGCAAATACTGTTTGGCAAGCCTGCGCTCCTCACCTCACTCTGCGAGAGTTGCCGGGCCTGTCTTTTTAAAGACTGTCAGCCCTTTTTGAGATTTGGTTGTCCTATTTAATTCAAACAAAAAATGACAGGCTGAAGCTGTCTTGTTGTGGGGCCATGGTGTCCTGTGTGTGCGACCTGCAGCAGGAAATCGCCACTTTCCTCCGTCAGAAGAATCTTCCCCACGCTGATCACCTTGACCCGCAATGGCTCGCTGGCCTGGCCCTACTCACGGACATTACTGCGCATCCGAATGTTCTTAATGTGAAGCCGCAAAGCAAAGACATTCTCCTGACAGACATGCACGCATGCATCAATGCCTTCCAGGTTGATGTTTAGACGTGATCAATTGTCTGATGTTAAGTTTGAGTATTTTCCTTGCCTTGTTGCAGCTGCTGTTGTGAGCTGCTCTTCTCCGAAATGAAGGACACGAAGTCTCGACTTTGCTCCCAACTCTCAGACCTCCACCTCAGTGACAGTATTCTGTTGTCCACCTCATCCACCGAGTCGGACATTGAAACACTTATTCATGGCAAGCAGCACCAATCGTCTCACTGATCCGCAGGTTTTTTATTTTTTTTATTTTTTTTACTTTAGTGTTCTCGTTTTTCAGTCCAGTCTTATCTTGCCCTTTATTCGAAAAGGTTGCCCGCCCCTGGGCTAAAGCATTTACTGTATGTACGCACGAGACCGTTCAGTTCATTCCTGTCGTTAGGAAGAGGGGTTAAAGGCAATTCTTAAAGCAGGTGACCGTTTGCGTATCAAGTAAAAAGAAATTTGTTCCAGTGACGGATTACTATGATCGAAGAAAAAGACTATACCGATATCCGTACTGCAACGCCTCCCCTAAAGTGGTAGACCGCTATCTTAAGTGTTCTGATCAGTTTAAGAGTTCATCTAATTGAGTCATCTACGTTACTGAAATTATTAAGGTGCTTGAAGACCATTATCAAGTACCTTCTTCGTTGTCTCTTTCAGTCGTTCGTTATACGTCTGCGCCTTCAACGATGGCGTAATATTCGTGGTGTGCCGCCGTACTCGCAGGTAATTCGATGTCGACGTCAGGTAATTTGAGGGGACCAGAACTAAACCGCGTATTCTGTGTGAGGTCTTACTTATATAAAATGAGATGACTACAAGTTACATTCAAATTTCCTCGCGATGAATCAGAGCATGGTATTAGTTTTTTTTTTAAAGGCAGACTTACAGCGTTTCCTAGGAGGAGGAGGAGGAGGAGGAGGAGGAGGAGGAAGACAAAACAATTTCCTGGTGTCAATGGGGGAGAGAGAAAAAAAAAAGCTAACACCCACAAAAGACAGTCAATAAAAGCTGGACAAAGGGAGGAAAAAATTACCGGAACAGAGAGAGAGAGAGAGAGAGAGAGAGAGAGATTTATGGGGGTCATTACGGGGGTAGGGGCGTTATCAAATATATCTCAGGTGTGGCGGCAGAAGTTCACCTTAATTATTTCCCTTCTAAAGATAATTAACGAGCAGGTAAGTAATCCAGGTGTGTGTGTGTGTGTGTGTGTGTGTGTGTGTGTGTGTGTGTGTGTGTAGGTAGGGGGCAGTTTCCTCCTATTTAAAAAAAAGTTAAGCAAGGGAAGAAGAAGAAGAAGAAGAAGAAGAAGAAGAAGAAGAAGAAGAAGAAGAAGAAGAAGAAGCAGGAAAAGAAGAAGAAGAAGGATGAGAAGAAGAAGAAGAAGAAGAAGAAGAAGAAGGAAAAGAAGAAGAAGGAAAATAATAATAATAATAATAATAATAATAATAATAATAATAATAATAATAATAAGAAGAAGAAGAAGAAAAAGAAGAAGAAGGAAAAGAAGAAGAAGAAGAAGAAGAAGAAGAAGAAGAAGAAGAAGAAGAAGAAGAAGAAGAAGAAGAAGAAGAAGAAGAAGAAGGGAGGGATTAGTGTGGTCACTTTACCGGACACGTTAGTGATGACAGGAACGTGAGGAAGGAGGAGGAGGAGCAGGAGGAGGAGGAGGAGGAGGATGTGGTGATAGTGGTGAAAGAAGGAGGAGGAGGGAAGGAGGGAGGGAGGGAAGGTAAGGGACGAGGGTAGAGCACAGATGGGAGAAGAGATGGAATGAGGAGATAGAGGAGGAGGAGGAGGAGGAGGAGGAAGGGAGGAGAAGGAGGAGGAGGATAAGAGAGGTATTAGCTTTTCACCTCCTCCTCCTCCTCTTCCTCCTCCTCCTCCTCCTCCTCTCCTCTCCAATCTTCTCTACATAATCCCTTAAGACAATTTTCTCTCCTCTTGAAGCACATTACTCCTCCCACTCTCCTTTTCTTCCTCTCTTTCCTCCTTTCCTTCCTCCTCCTCGACCTTTCTTCCATTTTCTTCCACTTTTTTTCTTTATCTCTTCCATTGACGGTTTGTATGACCTAGTTTTGTTTAATTTCAAATATTTATTCTCTCTCTCTCTCTCTCTCTCTCTCTCTCTCTCTCTCTCTCTCTCTCTCTCTCTCTCTCTCTCTCTCTCTCTCTCTCTCTCTCTCTCTCTCTCTCTCTTATCTCTTTTATATAATTCTTCCTTTCCACTCTTCTGTTTTCATTTTTCTTTCCTCCATCTTTCCTCCTCCTCCTCTTCCTCCTCCTCCTCCTCCTCCTCCTCCTCCTCCTCCTCCTCCCAGGTAGACACGCCCACCTGGTCATTAGGAAAATACCTGCAATTAGAGTAACAATGGATCTGTCAAAGGCGGGCAGGTAAGGTTGTCAGCTGAGAGAGAGAGAGAGAGAGAGAGAGAGAGAGAGAGAGAGAGAGAGAGAGAGAGATTGGTTCCCCCTTCTTCACGTTCCCATAATTATCTAACATCTAATTAATTTATCTCCAATGTAATTATCAGGGAAATGACACGTAATTCTCTCTCTCTCTCTCTCTCTCTCTCTCTCTCTCTCTCTCTCTCTCTCTCTCTCTCTCTCTCTCTCTCTCTCTCTCTCTCTCTCTCTCTCTCGCCATATTATTGCTTTATGAACCCTTACCTTACCTCCTCCTCCTCTTCCTCTTCCTCTTCCTCTTCCAATCTTCTCCTACTCTTCCTTCTCCTCCTCCACTTTCTCCTTCTTCTCTTCTTCCTCCTCCTCTTACTTTTTATCTTCTTTATGCATTTTCCTTATACTCTCTCATGTCTGTCTTTGCCTGTCTGTGTCTATCTGTCTGTCTGTCTGTCTATCCGTCCGTCCATCTTTCTGTCTGTCAGTGTCTATCTTTCTGTCTGTTTTTCAGCGTGTGTGTGTGTGTGTGTGTGTGTGTGTGTGTGTGTGTGTGTGTGTGTGTGTGTGTGTGTGTGTGTGTGTGTGTGTGTGTGTGTGTGTGTTTTCATAGCTTTCAATCTCTTTCTCTATCCATCTATCTCTCAATCTCTTCCGTATACCGTTACACACACACACTAACTTACACAATATTTCCCTCGTGGCAGCCGAAGATTCACACTCACACAAAACTGATACGCGAATATATAAAAAAAAGCAGCTCTATACATTTATTCACGAACGTATTTTTTTGGCCAGGTGTCCGTCGCCCTGTAATCAAGGTAACTAGGGAAGGGTCTATCAGGCGCGCGAAACTGGACAATACCCGGGAGTGGAGGGGAAAAAGAGGGGAAATTGCAGTATTGTTGATTTTGCACCGCGGCGGAGAGAGAGAGAGAGAGAGAGAGAGAGAGAGAGTAGAAAAAAAGAGAATATTAACTTACTCTTTACATGAGAAATAATAAAAATAAATACCGACTTATTTTTTTTGCTTCGTTTTTTCCATTTATATTTCTTCCTTTCGTAGCTCTCTTGACTTTCCTTCTCCTCCTCCTCCTCCTCCTCTTCTTCTCTCCTTCCCTTTCGTCCCTCTTGTCGACTCCTCCTTCTTTTATTTCCGCCTTTCCTTGCTCAGCTTCCTCCTCTCTTTTCTCTTCCTTTCTCTTCTTCCTTTATTTTGCCTTTGTATAATTTCTTTCCACTTTTATTTCTCTTTCTTTATTTCTTTTACGTTTCTTCCATCTGTATAGTCTCGATATCTTCCTCCTCCACTTCCACCTCCTCCTCCTCCTCCTCTTCCTCCTCCTCCTCCTCCTCCTCCTCCTCCTCCTCTCTGCAAGTGACTGTGTATTCGTGTCCAGATCTACCTACATTGTGCATTACTGAGAGAGAGAGAGAGAGAGAGAGAGAGAGAGAGAGAGAGAGAGAGAGAGAGAGAGAGAGAGAGAGAGAGAGAGAGCAGATCGCTCGGCCAGACTATCATATTTTCTTTATTACTAAATCCCGCGCCATCTCGGGTATTGACACGTTGATATCGTGTTGAAATTTACCTGCCACTCCCCCCCCCTTCACCCCTCTCTCCCCTCCCCCCTTTCCCTCCCCTTCTCTCCCCTGCAGCGCCAAGCCTCAATATATATACACACATAGATACCCAGGTGAGACAGGTAGGGAGGGAGGGAGGGAGTGAGGTATGCAAGCAGCTTAGTGGATTCTGCCTCCCTGTCTCTCTCTCTTTCTCTGCCTCTTTCTCTCTCCCTGTCTGTTTATTTATCTATGTGTGTGTGTGTGTGTGTGTGTGTGTGTGTGTGTGTGTGTGTGTGTGTGTGTGTGTGTGTGTGTGTGTGTGTTATTTTTCTTACTTTTTCTCTTTTTCTCTGCCTCTTTATCTATTGTTTTTTTTTCTCTTAATCTCTCGATCTGTTTCTTTCCTTCTCTTTACCTGTCTCTCTTTCTCCCTATTCTCCCTTCTTTAGTCGACTCCCTTCCCCCTCTTCTTCCTCTTTACCTATTCACCATACATGACCTTCCCATTCTGTCCTCCTCCTGTTTCCTTTCTTTTGCTTTTCCTTTCATATCAATTATATCCACTATGCCTCTCTTTCTCCTCTTTTCTTTCTTATTCCTTCACTTTGTCCCTCTTCTTTCCATTCTTGTCCTCTTGTTTTTCTTTATATATCCATTCCTCCTTCTTCTTCTTTCTCCTTTCTCTTCCTTCTTCTTTTTCCTTTTACTAGTCCCTTCTCTTATCCCTTTCTCTCCATAATCAAGATGAAAGTGAATGAGAGAAAGAACAGAAGTTGATGAAAGGATGCAAAAATAAAAGGAAATATAGGAAAGAGGAAGAAGGGGAAGAGGAATTAAGAGTGTAGAGAGGATAAGGAAGGTGAAAGAAACCACTGAAAAAGGAGAAAGAGGAGAAGAAGCGGAAAATAAAACATAAACCGTAGAGAGGATAAGGAAGGTGAAAGAAACCACGGAAAAAGAGAAAGAGGAGAAGAAGCGGAAAATAAAACATAAACCGTAGAGAGGATTTAAGGAGGTGAAAGAAACCACTGATAAAGAGAAAGAGGAGAAGAAAAGCGGAAAATAAAACATAAACCGTAGAGAGGATTTAAGGAAGTGAAAGAAACCACTGAAAAAGGAGAAATAGGAGAAGCGGAAAATAAAACATAAACAGGAAACAAGAAAAGAGAAAAGAAATATATTTTTTTACGTTCGTCCTTTAGTACCGGTAGGCTCTCTTGGTGGGGTCTGCAGGTCACCCCCATCCAGCGTTACCAAATTATCGTACTCAGCCACGCAGCACATCATTTTGCCCTGTTTCTGACTTATAAATATCGTAAACAAACACCAATAAGTAACGCTTTTAACGATAACTTTAACTGGAATCTCGTTATCCGTGTGGCTACGAGAGTTTTGGGCACTGGAACTGATAAATGCGATGTTCTGAGTACGATAATGTGGTAACGCTGCCCCCATCCCGTTAGTGGCGCAGGCAAGTGTTTATAGCGCCAGTTTCCCAGTCCAATACAGCAAATTTCTAAGCTCCCGAACCAAACACAAAATACCACGAAAATTCTTTGTATAGTGTTTGGCGTTGCTATAAAAAGGAGGAAATCTTAGGGAACTATGCAGGGAATCTCCTTAGGGTCGTATTTTAAAACATTTCGCCTCCCAAGTACACATAATTCACAAGGCTTTCGTATAAGTTGTAGGCATTTTCAGGAGTAGTTTTGTGACCCTGGTGGTAGTTTGACCCTTCTTCTATACCGTGTACCCAAGAAAACACTCATTAGAAGCAGATTGATCCCCTCTATAACCTTTAGAAGTAGCTGACGTAAGAATCGAGAGTGTCTTGTAATACCGGCCTTAAGGTGGGCCGTACTACTAAACATTTTGTCGCTTAACCCCTTGACTGCGGATTTCCTACAAGAAGACATCACCAAGCTACAGGAACGGAGCAAAAAGTGGCTGCTACAATTCAGTGAAGAAAAATGTAAAGTCCTGCACCTTGGGAGGGGATATCCACCACACCAATACCACAAGGGAAACACTCCACCATCCACCAAAGAGGCAGAGAAAGACCTGGGATTATAAGTTTACCAGGCTACCAGTGAAAGCCAAATCCGTGCCAATCGCAGAGGACGGGTTAAGTTCACCTATTTGACAAGGCTTTCCTAGGACGATTGGGCATTTCCAGGAGTAGTTTTATGACCCTGGTGGTAGTTTGACCCTTCTTCTGTACCGTGAACCTCAAGAAACACTCATTAGAACCCGACTGACCCCCTCTTTGACCTTTAGAAATAGTTGATGTTAGAAGCGAAACGGTCTTATAATACCAACCTTGTGAGTCGTATTTTAAAACATTTCGTCGCCCAAGTTCTCATATTTGACAAGGCTTTCCTATGAGTTTTGGGCATTTCCAGGGGTAGTTTCATGTCTCCGGTGGTAGTTTGCAAGTATCTGGTATTGAGTAGAAATAACGGATCATTGTGAAGACAGTTTGGTTTGGGCGCTGGCAATGACACTGTATAGGACTGTCGAACTGGCCCTTAGTGACGCCATATTGCTGGGTTCACGCTGCTCCCCGGAACATCTTTGCTCCACTTTAAAGTTTCGCTAGAGTCCGGGTTGGTGAGTGGTCTTCAGGACAGCATGTGGGTAGTCCTCGGCCACTCGCTGATGACTGAAAATTGCCAGCTCGTATAGCGTCGCTCGGGCCTCAGGTTGGTATTGTCAGATGCTCCCACCCCTCACACCAACTATTTCCAAAGGCCAAAAAGGAGGTTAATCGAGTTCTAATGAGTGTTCTTTTATGTCCACGGTACAGAAGAAGGCTCAGACTACCACCAGGGTCATAAAAGTACCCCTGGAAATGCCCCAAACTCCCACGAAAGACTAGTAAATTACGTGTTCTTGGGCGCAGAAATGTTTAAAAATATGGCCCTTAAACCCGGGTCCTCCTGAACACCGCGCCTGCACGCCGACCCCTCAGTCCCCGCCTCCGCACCGAGAGGACAAAGAAGGTGAAAGAAAGGACAGAAAAAATATGGAAGTTAATAATAGGAAAGTAATATGTAAGACAAACAAATCGGAAGAAGGAGGAAAAGAAGTAAAAGATGGTGATGAGAAACTTTACTTCATTCTTATTTTCTATCTTTTCGTTGGTTTTCTTCCTTTCCCTTCTCTTTTTTTTCCCTTTCCTCCCTGCCGCCCCTACGTCTCCCTTCCACTCCCTTCCTTCACTTTCCCTTCCCTTCCCTTCCCTTCCCTTCCCTTTCCTTCCCTTCCCTTCCCTTCCCTTCCCTTCCCTTCCCTTCCCTTCCCTTCCCTTCCCTTCCCTTCCCTTCCCTTCCCTTCCCTTTCTTCCTTCCTTCCCTTCCCTTCCTTCCTTCCTTCCTTCCTTCCCTTCCTTCCTTCCCTTCCCTTCCTTCCCTTCCTTCCTTCCTTCCTTCCCTTCCCTTTCCTTCCTTCCTTCCCTTACTTCTTTCCTTCCCTTCCCTTCATTCCTTCCCTTCCTTCCTTACCCCTTCCTTCCCTCTCATACCTGTTTTTTCATCCTGTCCAATCCTCCATTCCTTTCCTTTTCCTACCCTGTCCCTTCCCTTCTGTTCCTTCCCTCCCTATTATTTCCTCCTCCTACTTCCCATCCTCACCGTTTCCACTTTCTCTCCCCATATTTTCTCTATCCTCATCTTTCCTTCTCTTCTGTCATTTGTCTAACCTTTCCCTCCTCTTCCCTTTCCCTCCTCTTCCCTTTCCCTCCCTCCCTCATTTCTCCCTCCCTTCTACCCTTCCCTCCCTTTTCCTTCCTCTCTTCGCCGCCTGTCACCCGAAACCCTTCATCACTATTATTATCTGTTATTACGTCTATTATCACCCATCACCACCAATCACCACCACTGCAACCACCACCACCACCGCTGCCACCTCCATTGCAACCGCCGCCACCTCCACCATCACCACCACCTCTGCAGCGCTCACGACCTATCATTACCATTACCATCGCCAACACAACACCTCGGTCATCACCAGCATCACCATTCATCACCACCACCACCATCACTGCCGCTACTACTACTGCAGTCTTGCCTTACGTTTTCAATAGAGGGTGTTGTTGTTGTTGTTGGTGGTGGTGGTGGTGTTGGTGGTGGTGGTTGTGTTGTTGTTGTTATTGTAGTTGTTGTTGTTGTTGTTGTTGTTGTTGTTGGTGGTGGTGGTGGTTGTGTTGTTATTGTAGTTGTTGTTGTTGTTGTTGGTGGTGGTGGTGGTGGTGTTGATGCTGCTACTGTTGGTGTTGTGACGACTTTTTATTTTATTGACCACCTCCGCCATTTTCACCACCACCACACCACTATATAATGCCTCCGTGGTGCAGTGTTTAGCGTCCCTGACTAAGAATCTGCGGGTCTTGGTTCGAATCCCGTCTTGAGCAGTCGGCGTGCAGCCCACCCAACTGTTCATCCTTTCTTTTGGGATGGTCAATAAATGGATACCTGGGGACACCTGGGGAAGGTCAACTGTGGTGACCCGGATGTCACTCTGGTCCTGTGTCGGGTTAAGGATTTCCTCCCAGCACAGACTCAAGGAACAGTGTGACGGAGATGAGCACCACAGCCACGCGCAGCTATAACATATGCTCCAAATTTTACCTTACCTTAACCACCACCCTCAACACCACCCTCACATCACCACCACCTCCACCACCACATCGCCACATCTCCACAAGTACATCACCACCCCCCACCCCCCACCACCACCACAGCCTCCTCTCCCCCTACCCACCCACCCCAATACTTGTGACAGGAGCAACACACAATTAATGACACAAAAAGCCCCGCCCCATTATCGGAGAGGTGCGCCGCCCCCCACATTAGAGTTATTGTCTGGCGGGTGAATTGTGCATTAATGAGGTACGCTGGGGTGAAAAAATGGGAAGGGGGAGGAGGAGGAGGAGGAGGAGGAGGAGGAGGAGGAGGGTTGACGGAAGAGATGATTGTGGGTGGTGGTGGTGGTGGTGGTGGTGAGGGCAAGAAGACAGTGGGTAGGGGACAGGTGGTGGCGGTGGTGGTGGTGGTGGTGGTGGTGACAAGGGGACACTTATCAGCCGCGGCATTGTAATTGGTGGTGCAGGAAGTGGTGGTGTTGGCGGCACCATTATCGTGTGCAATACATGGTGATGCTGATGATAATGACGGCAATAATTACAACAAAAACATATTCATCTTTTATATTTGGTGAACTTTTAAAATCTAATATTAAGAAAAAAACACTTATGCTGTCTATCTTTTTTGTTTTATTTATCTGTAAGGTTTTTATGACGACCATTATTTTTGTACAACGATGAAATTATGCGAAGAAAATTAAAAGTAAAAAAAGAATATTAGGTGAGAAAGGAGAAAGGTACAAAATAAGTTCTGCGAAAAAATGAAGATACAAAAGGAATGTAAAAAAAATAAAAATAACAAGGAATTATGTAAAAAAATACAAAAGAAAGGATGACAAAATCGTGAAAAAAGAAAAGTACAAAAGAAACTATGTTAAAAAGAAAATAGGAGAAAGTATATGAAAAAAATAAGAAAATAAGTTATGTGAAAAAAACAAGAAAGGATATGAAAAAAAAGAAAATACAAAAGAAAGTACAAAAGAAAGGCTACGAAAAAGAAAACACAAAGGAAATCATGAAAAAAGAAAATGCAAAGATATGATCTCGACTTTTCATACATTCTCCATCGTGTTGTTCAATTGTATTCCTTTTATCGCGTGCTTTTTATCTCGCTCTCTTGTCCTGTCTACCGCGATCACCATGTTGTCCCTCCATCTCTTATCAACGTAATTCGCGCCACTTCCTGTACATTGTAAGAACCGACGCTCGCTCTCTCGCCTCCTCGTCTTATCAGCTCCCGACTATTGAGCTCATCGTAAAGCTTCTATTGACACGCTCGGCTCAGGTAGCTTATCTCACACGCGTCTCCAGCTGTGTGTGTGTGTGTGTGTGTGTGTGTGTGTGTGTGTGTGTGTGTGTGTGTGTGTGTGTGTCAGTCTGTCCCATTGTATATCTTAACAACTAATAATGATGCCAGGTGTGTGTGTGTACGTGTCTGTGTGTGTACCTTAGCATCTGTCTGTCTGTCTGTCTATCCATCCGTCGTGTGTGTCTGTGTGTGTGTGTATGTGTCCGTCTCTCTGTCCCATTGTATACCTTCACACCTAATCATCTCAGGTGTATGTGTGTGTACGTGTCTGTGCGTGTACCTTAGCATCTGTCTGTCTGCCTGTTTATCCATCCGTCCACCTGCCTTACCTGAACACCTGTCCGTACTATTACCAAAGCCCCAACCCCCTTTGACTATCCCCTTGCCCCTGCCTCCCATTCCTCAACCCTCCCCATTTTCGTATCGTCCCCAAACCACCACCATTTTCCCCTCCACACAAAACATCACTCGCTGGGCTACAAAAGCACCTCTACCATTTCTATTACACCATCGCATGCACTGTTATCTCCAGGACAGGCTGCATTGTGCTTCTCAGGTGTGTGTATCTTACCTGTTAATCATCCTACCTGGGGATACACTTGCCCCCTGGACGGACTGGTTCTTGGAGAGGGACTGAGGGGACAAGGGGGGGAGGGTCGGTTCGGGAGTAGCGGAGTGGAGTGGATCAGCCAGGTGGAGTATTAGCATAATGGATTCACAGCTCCGGCTACATGCATTCCGACCCCATTTTTTTCTCATCCTGGTAATGTGGAGGCAGGTAGGTAGGTAGGGAGGGAGGGAGGGAGGGAGGCAGGAGGGCTAGGTAGGTAGATAGGGAGGCAGTAGGTAGGTAGGGAGGGAGGGAGGTAGGAAGGTTAGGTAGGTAGATAGGGAAGCAGGTAGGTAAGGAGGGAGGGAGGAAAGTAGGTAGGTAGAAGGGTAGCTATATAGGTAGGGTGGGAGGGAGGGAGGTAGGAAGGTAGACAGATAGATAGATAGATAGATAGATAGATAGATAGATAGATAGTAGGTAGAGGTAGAGACGTTAAGTATTCAGAAATAGATAAATAAATCGGAAATAAATAAAATACAAAGGGGTTAAAGAGAAAGGGAGGAAGATAAGGCTAAGGAAAGAAAAGGAGGGAGGGAGAGAAGTAGGGAGGGAGGAGAAAATAAGTATAGGGATAGCAGATCTAGAAAGAGGGAGACAGGGAGAGAAAAGTTACCCGATGTTGAGATGGAGATTGAGTAGGAGAAAGGGAGAGAAAGGGAAACGGAGAGAAGGAAACTGAGGAAAGGGAGAGAAGGAGGGAAAGAGGTAAGGCGAGAAAGAACAGAAAAGAGGAATAAGATGAAGAAAATAAAATAAGAATGGGAAGGGGAGGAGGGAAAGGGAGAAGAAGGATAGGAAGAAGATAAAAGGATAGTAGAAAGTGAGAAGAAGGAGGAGGAGTAGGAGGTGGAGGAGGAGGAGGAGGAGGAGGAGAGGAAAAAGTGAGAAGAAAAAAAAGATGAAAGTGAAGAAGGAGAAGAAGAAGAAAAAAAAGAAGAAGAAGAAGAAGAAGAAGTAGAGTAAGAAGAAGAAGAACAAGAAGAAGAACAAGAAGAACAAGAACAAGAAAAAGAAGGGAAGGAAAGGAAGTTTAAAAATAGAAGAGTAAGAAGAAGAAGGAAAAGGGAAGAGAGGAGAAGGGCGAGTAATATGAAAATAGGAGAAGAGGAAGAAGACGAAGAAAAGGGGGAGTGAAGTGGAGAGGAACAAGAGTAATAGGATAGGAAGAGAAGAGGAAGAGGAAGAGGAGGAGGGGGAGGGGGAGGGGGGAGGGGGGGAGGGGGGGGTGCAGGTAGATGCTAATGACGCTCTGACAATTGCTAATCTCGTCTAACCTAATTTTAGCGTCGAGTGTCATTAGTTATGTCTTCCCCTCCGCTAATTACAGTGTGCGTGTGCGTGTGTGTGTGTGTGTGTGTGTGTGTGTGTGTGTGTGTGTGTGTGTGTGTGTGTGTGTGTGTGTGTGTGTGTGTGTGATTCTGATTCGTCTTGCGTTTCTAATATTATTGTTTGTGCTTGTTTGTGTTTTATTGTATTTCATCTGTTTGTTTGCCTCATTATTCTCCTGTTTGTCTGTCTGTTTGTTTGTTTGTTTGTTCTCTCCTCAGCATCTCCACTCTTCTTCTCTCCATTTTGATTTCTTTTTAATTCTTTTCTCTTTCATTTTTTTTATCTCAGTTCCTTTTCTCTCTCAATTTTCCTTTCTTTTCCATCTAATCCAGTCTTTTGTTTCCTTTTCCTCTCAATTCCTTTTCCTTCGCACCATTTTCTTTTCTCTTCATCATCTTTCTATTTATTCCTCCCCATCTTTTTTCCTCTTTCCTGGTCGCCCTTCTTTCCGTTCTCCCTCACCTTTTTTCCCATTTCCTCCTATTTTTTTCTACCTGCTCTCAATCTTCTTCTCATTCCTCTTTCTCTGTTCCCCTCTAATACTTCCTTTTTATCGTCTTTCTTCTCCCTCCTATCTTTCTCTCTCGCTTTCCATCCATCCCCCTCCAGCTTTTCCATCTTCCTTCAATCACCCCACTTTCTCTCCTTCCCTTCTCCCTTTCTCTCCCTACTTTCCCCTTCCCATTCCTCTGTATCCTTACCCCTTTTCTCTTCCTTTCCCATCCTACACCACCCTCTTCCTCTCCCTCCCTTCCTTCCCCCTCCCCTTCCACCCATCAACCTTACCTAAACCCCCAACCACACCCCTCCCCCCTCCCCCCTTCACTCCTCCCACCACCTTTCCCGTCGCTAACTGGAGCCATTCGTTAGCGCGTGTTTATGAAAATGTGCAACCCTCAAGATTTAGCGCCGCAGAACACAGTGTTTAGAGGCGCGGCGGTATTAGTGACGCAAAACTAGTGTGACGCCCATGACTTTGTGTGTGTGTGTGCGTCCGTGTGTGTGTGTGTGTGTGTGTGTGTGTGTGTGTGTGTGTGTGTGTGTGTGTGTGTGTGTGTGTGTGTCTGTCTGTCTGTCTCTGTTTCTCCTCTCCTTCTCGACCTCTCTTCCTCCCTCTCTCCTTTCCACTTAGCTTCTCTTCGTCTCTCTCTCTCTCTCTCTCTCTCTCTCTCTCTCTCTCTCTCTCTCTCTCTCTCTCTCTCTCTCTCTCTCTCTCTCTCTCTCTCTCTCTCTCTCTCTCTCTCTCTCTCTCTCTCTCTCTCTCTCTCTCTCTCTCTCTCTCTCTCTCTCTCTCTCTCTCTCTCTCTCTCTCTCTCTCTCTCTCTCTCTCTCTCTCTCCTCCAGGTGTGTTTTACAGGTATGGTCCTCAAAAAAGTCACCTGCCCCGCCCTGTTCCGCCCCTTTCACCTGTCCCCTCCACCCCTCCCTCCGGTCTTTCCTCCATTCCTCCACCTCTTTTTACCCTCCACCCCTCCACTCCTCTTCCTTCTTCTCTCTTGACTTTTTCCCTTCTCCTTCTCTCCTTTTTTCTTTCCTTCATCCTTCTCTCTTCCTCCCATCCACCGCCATTCCACTCCTCCACCTTCCTTCTCTTCCCTCCACCTACCTCTGTCTTTTCTTCTTCCCTCTTGATTTCTTTTTCCTCCCTTTTCCTCCTTCTTTCTTCCTCCTGCCCCTTTTCATCATTCCTTCCTTCTCTCTTTTTCCTCCCTTTTCCTTCCTTCTTTCTTCCTTCTGCCCCTTTTTATCATTCCTTCCTCCTATCTTTCCCTCCACCGTTTCCTCCATGCTTCCTTCCTTCTTGTTTTCTTTTCATCATTCCTTTTCTCGTTTCTTCCTTGATTCCTTGCTTTCTTCCTTCCGTCCCTCCCTTCTCTCTTCTCTCCTCTGTTTCTCATTTCTTCTCTCCTTCATTCAAGTCTCAACCTTTCTCCCTCAGTTCCTCCATCCATTTTTTCTATTCTCTTCCCTTTCTTTCATCTCTACCTCCCTCCCTCCCTCCTTTCAGTCCCCCCCTCCCTCCCCTCCCTCATCGTCACCTGCCCCCATCAAGGTGTTCGCTGCGAGAGGGCGTCTTCACCTCACATGTTTTTTACACATTATAATCAACCATTAGACATGTATCTCACCTCCCTTCCCTCCCTCCCCCCTCCCCCCTCCCCCCTCCCCTTCCCCCACAGAAAATTAAGGGTGACGTACTTCCCTCTCACACACTTCCTTCCTCCTCCTCCTCTTCCTCCTCCTTCTCATCCTCTTTTTCTCTCTCTTCCTCCTGTTTTCCATTTTTACGCTTTTCTTCACCCTCTTTTTTCTTTATTTCCAACTTCATCTCTGGTGTTGTTTTGTATTGTTATTTTGTTTTTGTTCCGTATTACGTTGTTTCCTTCTTCCTTTTCTTTCTTTCTTCCTGTTTCTTTTTGTTCGTGTTGTTTTCTAGTTCTTGTTCTTTTTTCGTTCTTGTTGTTCTTGTTCTTGTTGTTCTTGTTCTCGTTCTTCTTCTTCATCTTCATCCTTGTCTTTATCCTTTCTCCTCCTCCTCCTCCTCCTCCTCCATACTGCGGATCACCTGGAGAGCAGGTTATGGCCGGTGGAGGGGCGTCCATCACCTGCCGTGGGGAAGGGGATTAGAGGGGGGAAAGGGAGGAGAAAGGGGTAGGGGAGGGGAGGGAAGGGAAGGGAGAAAAGGGGAGGAGGTAGAGTACGGTAGGAAAAGGGAAGAGAATGGGACGGTTGGGCAGGGCAGGGGAAGAGGGTAAGGAAGGGGAGGGGAGGGGAGGTAAAGGGAAGGGAGAGAAAAAGGGAACCGCGCCCCCTTATTCTCTTCCTAACCCTTTCTCTTTTCTCTTTTAGTTGTTTCCTCTTCCCTTTCCTTTTCTTCTTTCTCATGTACCCCGTTTTTATTCTTCCTCTTCTTCCCTTTCCTCTCATCTCTAACTCTTCAATGTCTTTTAATTCTCCTTCTCTTCCTTTGATTCTTCTTTTCCTCTTTTTTCACCTTTTCCTCTAACTCTTTAATATCTTCAAACACTTCCTCTCTGTATATTTATCCTTCTACCCCTCTTTTTTTTCATCTTTTTTCACTAACTCTTCAATATCTTCAAACACTTCCTCTCTGCATTTTATCCTTCTACCCCTCTTTTTTTTCATCCTTTTTCACTAATTCTTCAATATCCTCAAACACTGCCTATCTTCATTTTATCCTTCTACCCCTCTTTTTTTCATTCTTTTTCTCTAACTCTTCAATATCTTCAAACACTTCCTCTCTGCATTTTATCCTTCTACCCCTCTTTTTTTTCATCTTTTTTCACTAACTCTTCAATATCTTCAAACACTTCCTCTCTGCATATTTATCCTTCTACCCTTCTTTTTTATCATCCTTTTTCTCTAACTCTTCAATATCTTCAAACACTTCCTCTCTGCATATTTATCCTTCTACCCCTCTTTTTTATCATCTTTTTTCACTAACTCTTCAATATCTTCAAACACTTCCTCTCTGTATATTTATTCTTCTACCCCTCTTTTTTTTCATCCTTTTTCACTAACTCTTCAATATCTTCAAACACTTCCTCTCTGCATTTTATCCTTCTATCCCTCTTTTTTTCATTCTTTTACACTAACTCTTCAATATCTTCAAACACTTCCTCTCTGCATTTTATCCTTCTACCCCTCTTTTTTTCATTCTTTTTCATTAACTCTTCAATATCTTCAAACTCCCCTTCTCTTCCTCTTTTCCTTCTTCCTCCTTTTTATTTCCTCTCCCTTTCCTCCTCCATTCTCTCCTTGCCAAAATGGAGACCTGGGTGAAAACTAGTTAACAAGGTTACTGGAGATTCTTTTTCCCATATTCCTCCTCCTCTTTTTCTTTCTCCTGTTTGCCTGTATCTTCTCTTGCTTCCCGTTTTCTATTCTTCTCCTCCTCTTCTTCATATTCATCCACTTACTTCTCTGTCATTACTTTATTTCTTATGTCATGTTGCTAATTTTGCTTCTCTTTTATTCTGTTTTTTTCTCTTTTTTTCCTTCTTGCTTTTTGGCTTCTATAGTTCTCATCCTCCTTCAGAAGAAAGAAGCAGAAGAAAAGGGAGAAAAAGGAAGATGAGGGAGCGAAAAGAAGAAAGCAGAAATGGGAAAAAGAAGAAAGACTAGGGAGCAAAAATAAAATAAGAGAAGAGTCATTATTATTTCTCTATGTTGCTGCCTCTGCTTCTCTGGTATTCCTGCTTATTTTCTTTCTTTCCTCTCCTCTTGCTCCTCGTCTTCCACTTCTCCTCCTCTTGCTCCACTGTCATCTCATTTTCCTTCATCTTCCTCCTTTTGCTTCTCTTTCATTCTTTCTGCTCATCTTCTTCCTGCTGTTTCTTTATCATCTTCTCACCTTCCTTCATCTTCCTCCTTTTGCTTCTCTTTCGTACCTTCTTCACATCTTCCTCCTGCTGTTTCTTTATCATCTTCTCACCTTCCTTCATCTTCCCCCTTTTGCTTCTCTTTAAATCTTTCTGCTCATCTTCCTCCTCCTGTTTTTGTCATTCTTGCTATTTTTTCTCCTTTCCTCCTCCTCATCTTCATCCTCCTACTTCTTTGTTATAATTTCCTCTAATCTGCCTCCACTTGCTATTATTTTTCCTTTTTTCTCCTCCTTCCCCCCCCCCCCGGTGTACTGTGTTGTCCTGGCCAGATTTACACGAGTTCCCCCGCTAATGTCTGTTATTCACCTCCATCACGCGGACCACAGAGGGGGGAGGGGGGGGGAGTGCTGTCTAAAAGGGGGGAAGGGGGCAGGGGGTGGGTTGTTGCTGCTTCCCCTCCCCTCCCCCCCACTCTCCCCTCTCTTTACTCCCTCGTCTCCCTTCCCTCCCCCTCTTTCCATCCCTCTTCCTCCCTGTTTGTCTCTTCCTTCCCTCCCTTCTTGTTTTGTTGGTTTAGCTTCCCTTTCCTCCCATCCCCCTCTTTTTACTCCCTCGTCTCCCTTCCCTCCCTCTCTCTCCATCCCTCTTCCTCCCTGTTTGTCTCTTCCTTCTCTCCCTTCTTGTTTTGTTGGTTTAGCTTCCCCTCCCTTCCCCTTTCCTCCCTGTCCTTCCCTGCCTAGTTGACTCCCTTCTTTTTTTTATTTCTGCTTCCTAGTCTTTCTTTCTCCCTTTTCTGCTTTCTTCTTTTCGCTCCCTCGTATTTCTTTTTCTCCCTTTTCTGCTTCCATCTTCTGGTTCCTCATATTCCATTTTATACCTTCTTCTCTCTTCTTCTTTAGCCTCTTCCTTTCCCTCCTTTTGTTGGTTTGATCTATCTTCTTCTCTTCCCTCTTTCCCTCCCTGCCTTGTTTAACTCCCTTCTTTTTTCTTTTATTTTTTTGTCCTCTTCCCTCTCTTCTTCTTCAGCCTCTTCCTTCCCCTCCTTTTTGTTGGTTTGGTCTATAGCTTCTTCTTCTCTTCCCTTTTTCCCTCCCTGCCTTGTTTAACTCCCTTCCTTTTTCTTCTATTTTTTTTCCTCTTCCCTCTCTTCTTCTTTATCCTCTTCCTTCCCCTTCTTTTTGTTGGTTTGGTCTATAGCTTCTTCTCTTCCCTTTTTCCCTCCCTGCCTTGTTTAACTCCCTTCCTTTTTCTTCTATTTTTTTTCCCTCTTCCCTCTCTTCTTCTTCAGCCTCTTCCTTCCCCTTCTTTTTGTTGGTTTGGTTTATAGCTTCTTCTCTTCCCTTTTTCCCTCCCTGCCTTGTTTAACTCCCTTCCTTTTTCTTCTATTTTTTTTCCTCTTCCCTCTCTTCTTCTTTATCCTCTTCCTTCCCCTTCTTTTTGTTGGTTTGATCTAGTTTCTTTTCTTCCCTCTTTCCCTCCCTGCCTTGTTAAACTCCCTTCCTTTTTCTTCTATTTTTTTTATCTTCTCCCAGGTGCTCCTATCTCTTTAATCACCCTTACTTACCTGTCTTACCTGAGAAAGCGCTCGTACCTGGTTCCCTATTCTCCCTCACACTATATCACCCACACGTGCCCTTCCATGCCCTAAATCAGCAATCTTTCTTACCTAACAGATCACCGATAACCTTACACCTCCTCCCTTACCTTTCCTTCCCCTTCCCTTCTTGCCCCAAATCACCAATTCTTCTTACCTTACAGATCATCGATAACTTGTACCTCCTTTACCTTTTCCTCCCTTCACCTCCTTTCCCTTCCTCTCTTCCCCCTTTCCGTTCCTCCCTTACCTTTCCTCCATCTCTCCCTCCCTTACCTTTCCTTCCCTTCCCTTCCTTTCCCTACGTCTCTTCCCTCTTTCCATTCCTCCCTTACCTTTCCTCCATCTCTCCCTCCCCTACCTTTTCTTCCCTTCCCTTCCTTTCCCTACGTCTCTTCCCTCTTTCCATTCCTCCCTTACCTTTCCTCCATCTCTCCCTCCCTTACCTTTTCTTCCCTTCCCTTCCTTTCCCTACGTCTCTTCCCTCTTTCCATTCCTCCCTTACCTTTCCTCCATCTTCTCTCCTTCCCCTACCTTTTCTTCTTCCTTCCTTCCTTTCCCTACGTCTCTTCCCTCTTTCCGTTCCTCCCTTACCTTTCCTTCATCTCTCCCTCCCTTACCTTTTCTTCCCTTCCCCTCCTTTCCCTACGTCTCTTCCCTCTTTCCATTTCTCCCTTACCTTTCCTCCATCTCTCCCTCCCTTACCTTTTCTTCCCTCCCCTTCCTTTCCCTACGTCTCTTCCCTCTTTCCATTCCTCCCTTAACTTTCCTCCCTCTTCTCCTTTTCCCTTCTACCTCTCTCCCTTCCCTTCTCCCCTCTTTCCCCCATTTCTCTTCTTTTCTTCCTCCCTATCTTCTTCCTCCTTCTACTATTCCCCCTCCATCTTGCTTCTTCCCTTCCCCTCTTCCTCCCTTCTATATTCCCCCATCTTGCTTCTTCCCTTTCCTCCTACCTTCTTCTCAATCCTTCATGTTTTTCTCTTCATCTCTCTTATCCACCTTCTTATAGAGTCTGTCCTTCATCTCTGTTTCTCCTTCCTGTATTCCCTTCATTCTGTCTCCTTGCTTTCATTCCTTCCTCTTCTTTGCTCTCCCCTCTCTTCTTCCTTCCTCCTTCTTCCTTCCTTCTTCCTCTTCTCCTTCTCTCTTCTTCCACCTCTTTCCTTCTCTTCGTTTTTCCCTCCTTTCCGTCACTGTCTCCTTGCTTCCCTTCTTTGTTCCCTCTCTCTCCACCCTTCCCTCCCTTCCTTCCCTTCTTTCTCCCTTCCCTTCTTTCTCCTCTCTTCATTCTTCCCCCTCTTCGCTTCTGTTCTCCCTCCTTCCCTCCTTTTCGTCCCTCCCCTTCTTCCCTCCCTTCTCTCATTTCTTCCCTCCTCCCTCCATTCGTCCCCCGCTTCTCTTTTATTCTCCCTCCTTCCCTCCTTTTCTTCTCAACCAATAACTAACTCAAGAACTAGAAATAACGGTTTACCCATTCAGTCGAGTCGATGTAACACAGACTTTGGAAGGAGTTTCTTTTCAAACCGAGTCATCCGCCACTGGAACAATCTTCCCTCAAAAGTAGTAAATGCGAATACCATCAACTCCTTCAAATATAGAATCGACCGTCATTTCGCTGCGTCGGGAGTAAACTGAATAACGAGGTGCTTCCATCTGGTCCTCAACATCGAGGTGTTTTCATCTGCTCTTCAGGCCGCAAGTGGCGGTCGAGCAGATTAAATCACCAAAGCGGGCGACCTCGTAATGAGCCAATAGGCTTTCTGTTGCCTGCATTTCCATGTTTCCATGTTTCTCTCCCATCTTCTCTCCGTTCTCTCATTTCTTCCCTCCTCCCTCCATCCCCCCCCCCTCTTCTATTCTCCCTCCCTCCCTCCTTTTCTTCTCTCCCATCTTCTCTTCCTTCTCGCCCTCCATCCCTCCCTCTCTCCCGGGGCAGCCAAGCGGATCTAATACCCGTCCTCAACCTGCATCAAACCCGACTCAAACCCGCTCTTTTAGCCCGCCAATTACAGTCTCGTAGGAGCCCCGGGCCGGGCCAATCAGCTGCCAGGTGACGTAAGGACCTGGCAGCGATCGGCCTCCTGATTGGCTGCTCCCGGGCGCCTTTCAGCCAATAGGGAGGCAGGAGGTGATGGAAGGGTTCAGGTTGTTGGTCCTTAAGGGAAGGTTTTTGGGGCCGCGATGTTTGGTGTTTGGTGAGTTTTTTTTTTTTAGTGTGTGTGTGTGTAGGGAAGGGGAAGGGAGGGGAGGGGAGGAGAGGCGAGATTAAGTTAGGTTAGGTTAGGTGAGGTTTGGTTTGATTTGGTTTGGTGAGGTGAGGTTGGGTAAGGTTGGGATGGGTTGGGTTGGTTGGATAGGTTAGGTTAGGTTAGGTCATGTGAGATGAGGTGAAGTTAGGTTAGGTTAGGTTAGGTTGGGTTAGGTTAGATTATGTGAGATGAGGTGAAGTTAGAATAGGTAAGGTTAGGTTAGCTAGGTGAGGTGAGATGAAGTTTGGTTTGGAGGGGTAAGGTTAGGTTAGGTGAGGTGAGGTGAGGTAGGTGAGGCTAGGTTAGGTTAGGTTATGTAGGGTTGGCTTGGTTAGGATAGGTTAGGTTAGGTTAAATTATGTGAGGTGAGGTGAAGTTAGATTAGGTTAGGTTAGGTGAGGTGAGACGGTTTGGTTAGATAAAGTTAGGTTGTGAGGCGAGGTGGTTAGGTTAGGTTAGGTTAGGCTAGGTTAGGTGAGATGAAGGTTGGTATGGTTAGATAAGGTTAGGTTAGGTTAGGTGAGGCGAGGTAGATGAGGTGAGGTTAGGTAAGGTCATATTAGGTAAGGTAAGGTAAGATAAAGTTCAGATTGGTTAGGTTGTGCTGGGTTAAGTTCGCTTTGTGGTGAGGTGCTGGTATTTATCTTGTTTCCTTTATTTCTCTGTTTCTTCCTTCTGTAATAACTCTTTCCTGCCGTCTTTGTTAGTTTCTTCATATCCTTCTCCTTTCCCCCTCCTCCTCCTCCTCCTCCTCCTCTCTCTTCCTTAACGGTGGCGCAATCATCTTTACTTCCCTCCATATCCTCCTGAATTGCCCTCGTCTTCCTCCTCATCTCATTACTTATATAGGAGCCCCTCATATGCCCCTCATGCCCCTTATAGTCCGCCTTGATCCCATTGTCTCTCACCGGATCCCATTATAGACGATCCAATCCCATTCTATAAGGGATTGAATCTTCTCTAGGAGCCTATTTTGGTGCATCGGTTATAGGAATCTTAAGACAATTGTATACCCTTCTCAATGCTATTATGGACCCTAGTGTTCCCCTTTCTTCCTCCTCCTCCTCCTCTTCCTCCTCCTCCTCCTCCTCCTCCTCCTCTTCCTCTTCCTCCTCCTCCTCTTATGATCGAATCCTCTTTCTGGGCGCGTAACTCCCTTCCTTGACACTTCATTTTCCTTATAGGCGTTTCAATCCCTTATATTATACCTCTGTCTTGCCCGCCGCCTCTTTCATTCATTTTCTCTCTTTCTCTCCTTCTCTCTCTCTCTCTCTCTCTCTCTCTCTCTCTCTCTCTCTCTCTCTCTCTCTCTCTCATAATATTGGCTATCTTTTAATTTTGTTTATTTGTTCACTATTTTTCTTCTTCTTCTTCTTCTTCTTCTTCTCTTTTATAGTTTCTTCTCACTTTTCTTTTTTCTTTTCCTTATTTTCTTCTTCTTTTTCTTCTTCTTCTTCTTCTTCTTCTTCTTCTTTTCCTTTTTCTTCTTCTTCCGTTCATTTTATTTCCTTCATAACACACATTTATGGATAACACACACACACACACACACACACACACACACACACACACACTACCTATTTTCTAAGAAGCGTCGTTGAGTACCTCCTCTTCCTCGACCTTCCTCCTCCTCCTCCTCCTCCTCCTCCTCCTCCTCCAAGCCTCCTATTACATTAGTCGCTCTAAATTACACACTGTATTGCTGCGATTACCAGGGTGGTCTCTCTCTCTCTCTCTCTCTCTCTCTCTCTCTCTCTCTCTCTCTCTCTCTCTCTCTCTCTCTCTCTCTCTCTCTCTCTCTTTCCCCCCCCCTCCCCCCTCGGGCAGCCAATCTTATCTTTTACTACAATGTATTCTCTCCCTCTCTCTTTCTCTCCCTCTCTACTCTCCTTTCCTCCACCTCTTCCTCTCCCTTTCCATTCCCTCCACTATCCTTCCTTACCTTTCCCTCCTCCTCCTTTTTCTCTCCCTTCTTTCCTCTCTTCATTTTCCCTTCTTTCCTCTCTTCTATTTTCTCTCCATCCTTTCCTCCCTTTCCTCCACTTCCTTTCTTCCTTTCCTTCATAGTAGACTTTTTTTTACCTCCCTCCCTCCCTCCTCACCTCCATCTCTCCCCACCCTCACCCCTTTTTTCCTTCTTTAATTTTCTTGCTTCAATACTCCTCCTCCTCCTCCTCCTCCTCCTCCTCTTCTTCAACCGTGTCATCAATGTATGGAATGGTCTGCCTCAAAACGTCGTCGAAAGCGAATCTATTTGCACGTTCAAAAACCGACGAGACAAATATTTAGAAACTAACCCAAACATCCGCTATTTTGCTCCGGTCTAACAGAAAGTAGTGTTAGCTTAGTTGTCGTGTATGATCTTCCTTCTGTCCATGTAAAATTCCATTGTTGTTTTTCTATACTACATGGTATTCTTCCTTTTCGTGCCAGCCTCGGCTGGAGGGACTAGGAGGAGGAGCCTTTACCTTTGCTGCCCTGTGTCTCTGACTCTGCAGATTAGAGTAGATGGAGCGATTCAAGTAGATGGTAGCAACAAACAGCTTAGTTAGGACCAAGGGGTCTGTTTCTGTTTGCGTTTCCTTTGTACTTTCAGCTTCTCCTCCTCTAACTTGACGCCCAAATAAACCGTTGATTAAAGAGTTATTGAAGAGGCGTTCTGAAACCTTCCTCTTCCATGTAGTTACGCGTTATGAGATGGCCTTGGGAGGAGGAGGAGGAGGCGAGAAATGGAGGCAGTGAAAAACATAGAGTGGACATAGTGGTGATAACATGCATAAGTGGAAGAAGAGTAAAAAGAAGAAAAGAAGATGATGAAGATAAAGAAGAAAAAGAAGAACAAGAACAAGAAGAAAAATAAAAAGACATAGAGGAGATAAAAAGAGAAGAAGAAGAAGAAGAAGAAGAAGAAGATGAAGAAGAAAAGGAAGAGGAAAAAGATGAAGAAAGATGAAGAATATAAAGAAAAGAAAAAAGAAAAAAATAGAAAAGATAGAAAGCGAAGAAATAAATGGAGGAAAGATGATAAAGGCGATATAGAGGGTCCAAGAAAAGGAGTTGGAGGAAGAGGAGGAGGAAGAGAAGAAAAAGGAGGATGAAGGAGGAGGAGGAGGAGGAACATTGCTAAAGTATGAGGGGAAGAGAAAAAAAAAGAAGCAGAAGGAGGAAGAAAATATTTGATCATGATACTAGGGCAAGAGGAGGAGGAGGAGGAGGAGGAGGAGAAGGAGGAGGAGGAGGATAGACAGTCTCTCTTGGCCTCGTAAGTTGACCCCTAAATCATCTCTTAGTGGGCAGCTCATCAACCTATCAAAACAACTGTCACCTGCCCCCCACCTCCTCCTCCTCCTCCTCCTCCTCCTCGTAAATTATCTCTCTTCCCCATCTTTCATCTCTAATACACTTCACACGTTCTCTTGTTTCTTCTTTTTTTTTTCTTTCTCTTCTCTTTCGCTTCTTTCTTCATTTTTTCTTCTCTGATTTCTTTATTATTATCTTTATCTACCTCTTCTTTCTACGTGTTCTCTATCCCTTCATCTTTTCTTACATTTTTCGTCTTTTTTTCCCTCTTCCCCTTTCATCTCTTTTTAGTTTCTTCGCTTCTTTCTTTATTTTTTCTTCTCTGATTTCTTTATTGTCTTTCTCTTCCTCTTCTTTCTATATATTCTCCTTCGCTTCATCTTTTCTTATATTTTTTCGTCTTTTTCTCGCTCTTCCCCCTTCATCTTTTTTTAATTTCTTCCATTCTTTTTTTTCCTGCTTTTTTTTTGTCATTATCTTTCTCTCCCTCTTCTCACTTCCCTATCGCCTCATCTTCCTCCACTCTGACTCTTCCTTTTAGTCTCCTTCCTTCTCTCCTTCTATTCTTTCGTCTCCCTTCTTCCCTTTCATCTATAAAAATAAGGAAAAAAGGGAGGCAGAGGAAGAGGAAAATAAGGTGAGGGAGGTGAGGGGAATTTGTGGAAGGGGGAAGGAGGGAGTCAGGCGAGAAAGGAGAAAGAAGGAGAAGAAGTGGAGGGAGAAGGTGGAGAATGGTGGAGAAAGGTGAATAAGATAATAGATAAGGTAAGAAGAGAGGTGAGATAAGCCTTAGGAGAGCAATCATCATCATCATCATCATCATCATTATCCGAGGTGTAGTGTACCCTCACCTGTAATTACCCATCGATACCTGATCAGCACACCTGTCAATAGAGAGGATAAAGAAAGAGAAAGGATGAGGCAGAGAAAAGGAAAAAAAGGGGAGAGGGGAGGAAAAAAAGAGGGAGGAAGAGGGAGGGAGGGTAGAAGGAAGAGTAATACTAGAAGAAAGGGAAGGAAATATGAAAAATAACTAAACACACAAACACACACACACACACACACCAGAAAAAAAACACCATCATCACCACCATCACCAACACCACCAACCACAAATACCCTTCCTTCATAACCATCCCCAACACACCACAACCCAACACAAACAACCATAAACAGTCTCCCATCATTTCCCACCACACACACACACACTACCACTAACCAACCACAACCACCACCACCACAACCCACCACCCCCTCCCCCCCAGCAGTACCTCAACACACCTTAATCGTCATAGAGGGCTCGCCGGAGAGGGTAATTGCCTGATCCGCCATTATCGTTCTCCGGCGGGTCGTTAGGCGGGGTTAGGGCGACCTCTCGTGGCGGACTAATTGTTCCCGCTGATTCCAGGCCGCCCCCATCCATTCCCAATTAACTGGAACCGCGCCCACCCCCCGGGACTGGAATGAGGGAGGAGGAGGAGGAGGAGATAGCGGAGGAGGAGGAGGAGAAGGAGGAGGAGGAGGAGGAGAAGGAGGAGGAGGAGGAGGACGAGGAGGAGGAGGAGAAGGGGTACTGAAGAAAGAAAACTAAAGGAAATAGGGAATAGGAAGAAGGAGGTGAGAGGAGAGGAGATAAAAAAAAGTCATCTATGAAGGAAGGAGGAATAAACACACACACACACACACACACACACACACACACACACACACACACACACACACACACACACACACACACACACACACACACACACACACTTAGAAGGTTCAGATCCCTTGAGGAGAGGAGGAGGAGGATGGTGCTTAATATGATGATGATGTATTATGTTGAATTGTTGATATTACGACTGGGAAATGTTAAAGAAGAAGAGAGGAGGAGGAGGAGAGTCTTGATTTAACCACCCACACCTTTGAATGAAGAGGAGGAGGAGGAGGAGGAGGAGGAGGAGGAGAAGAATAAAGAAGAAATAATATTGAGGAAAAGTAAGGGACAGATGAAGGCGAAAGAAGACGTAAAGAAAGGGAAGGAAGAAGAGAGGGAAGAAGGGAAGAAGGGAGGAAAGGGCAGTAAGGTAAGATAAGGGAAGGAATAACATCAATAACGTTAGGAAAGACAAAGGAAAGGGAAGGTGAGAGGAGGTAAAGAAGATAAGGAAGTTGTAAGGTAGAGGGGAGAAAATGAGGTAGTAAGGTATGGGGGTAGGGCAAGGTATGAAAGGAGTAAGGCAAGGAAGACAAAGGGAGTTAAGGTAAGTGGGAAGTGGAGGAACTGAGAAAGGAAGGAAGGTAAGGAGGCAGAAAGGAAAGTTTCACAAGTTAGGAGGAGGAAAAACATATGAATGACGTGCATTGCGTTGAATTCAGTATGTGAGGGACCTGTGAAAGAAGAAGGAGAGAGGAAGGGAAGAAAGGAGAGGGGAGGAGGAAAAACAGTGATAGTCGTTAGTAAGTAATAGAAGGATTAGAAAGGAAGAAAAAAGAATATGCAGGAGGAGGAGGGAGGAAGGTATGGCAGAAAGAGGGAGGTATAAGAAGGAGGAGGAGGAGGAGGAGAGTCAAGCAGTAATCCTAAGAATGGGCCAGAGGGAAGAAGGAGGAGGAGGAGGAAGGAGGGGAAAGAAAGTGTGTGAGGGAAATGTAAGGTAACGGGGGGGGGGCAGTAAGGAGAGGGGAGGTGCGGGGAGAATGGCCTCGTGTGTCCCCGGGGAGTGCTAGTGTTATGGGAGAGTCCATTGTTCCCGCGTATCATAACCTCCGCCCCACCTGACTCAATAGAGGCCGCTTACTCTCCCTTACGCGCCCTTATTCTCCCTTTTCTCTCTCTCTCTCTCTCTCTCATTTTCTTTATTTCGTTCTCCGTTTTCTTCCTTCTCCTATTTTTATTCTTCCTTTTCTTCTCCCTCCCACTTCTATTGCTACTGCTTTTTTTCTCCCTTTCTTTGTTTTCTTCTTTCTTATTCCTCCTTTCCTCCTCCTTTTTATTTTCCTCTTCCTCCTTCCCCCCTATTTTCTTTTATCTCGTTCTCTTTGTGTTCTTCCTTCTTCATATCTTCTTCCTCCTCCTCCTTCTTTTTCTCCTTGCTTTTCCTTTATCTTATATCTAATCTGTATTCTTCTCTTCACGTGTCCACCTCTTCTTTTCCTCCTCTTTCTCTTCCTCTCTTCCTCTTACCCTTCTCTCTTCTTCCTCTTCTCCCCTCCTCCATCATCATTACACACCTTTATCCTATTCTTAATGATCTTGTATAGTCCATCTTCCACTCCGTATTACTCTCTCCCCTACCACCTTCTTCTCCTCCTCCTCCTGCTCATCATCATCATCATCATCGTCATCATCATTATATACCTTTAATCGTCTTCTCCTAGTCCTCTTCGTCCTCCTCCTAGTTCTCCTCCTAAACCTCTTCTTCTTCCACCACTAAAGTTTAAACCCCTCCTCTTCTACATAATCCTCCTTTTCCGACACCTCTTCTTCCTCTTCTAAAATCTACACACCTCCTCCTCCTCCTCCTAGTCTTCCTCCTCCTCCTTCTTCTCCTACACCCAATTCTCTTCCTCATAGTCTCCCTCTTACACCTCTTCATCCTCTTCTAAAGTCTACACACCTCCTCCTCCTCTTCCTAGTCTTCCTCCTCCTCCTCCTTCTCCTACACCCAATTCTCTTCCTCATAGTCTTCCTCTTACACCTCTTCATCTTATTCTAAAATCTACACACCTCCTCCTCCTCCCCCTAATCTTCCTCCTCCTCCTTTTCCTACACCCAATTCTCTTCCTCATAGTCTTCCTCTTACATCTCTTCATCCTCGTCTAAAATCTACACCCCTCTTTCCGCCCCCACGTCTTCCTCCTCTTCCCCCCACCTCCTCCTCCTCCTCTTCCTCGTCCTCCTCCTCGTGGCCCTGGCGTGGTCGGGGCGTCCATCAAGGGCCTGGCGGGTGTGTGGGCGGCCCTGATTGCTCATTGCGGCCGTAAGAGGCATGGGCCGCTGTCTGGGACCCCGCAACATTTTTCTCAATTACTCCCCAATAACACGAGTTGGCCCGCGACCCAGCCCATCCGTCAGTCCGGGGGGGGGGGGAGGACGGGGGACTGTGCTAGGTTTCCTCTCTCTCTCTTCCTCTCTTTTCTTCTATTTCTCTTCCTTTTTCTTTCTTCCTCTTTCTTTTATTCATGTTTTTATTAGAGGGTTCAATACTAGAAGGAAGGGGGACACTGCTAGGTTTGCTCTCTTTCTCCCTCTTCCTCTCTTTTCTTCTTTTTCTCTTCCTCTTCCTCTTCTTCTCTTTTGTTTGTTTTTCTCTTATCCATGTTTTTTTTGGAAGAGGTTTCACTAGTAGGATCTTTTTTTCCTCTCTTTCTCTTTCTGTTACTCTTTCTTTCTTTCGTTATTTTGCCTCTTATTCTAGTTTCTTTTATTTCTCTCTCTCTCTCTCTCTCTCTCTCTCTCTCTCTCTCTCTCTCTCTCTCTCTCTCTCTCTCTCTCTCTCTCTCTCTCTCTCTCTCTCTCTCTCTCTCTTTCCATTCCATCAGTATAAGAGAGAGATTTGTGCGGGTGGGGAGACGAAGAGGGCGGAGCGGAACGTGGATGTGGGCGGAGGATGGAGGGAGAGGCTGGAGAGGTGGAGGGAGAGAGAGAGAGGGGTGGAGGAATAGAGAGAGAGAAAGAGAGAGGGAGAGCTTGAGGGGTGAAGAGGTGGATGCGTAAAGAGGAGGAGGGGCGGAGGAATGGAAAGTAGAAGATAGAAGTGGAGGAGAAGAATGGACATAAGGAAGAGGGAAGAGATACAGAAAAAAATAAAGGGTGAAGATGTTGGGAGATGGAGGAAAGGAAAGTGGAGGAGAGATGTTGGAGGAAACGAAGGATAGAAAGAAAGTGGAGAGAAAAAGAAAGAACTGAAAAGAGAGATAGGTTGAAGGAAAGGGAGGATAGAGAAGTGGAGAAAGGGAGAGAGAAAGAATTTAAGGGATGGAGAAGTGGAGGAGGGGAATGAAGGAGATGGAGAGGTAAAGCGATGATAAGGTGGAGTATTAAAGGAGTGGAGGGATGTAGTATGGGAGAGTGGAGGAGTAAAGGAATGGAGGGAAGGGGGGGTAGGGGTGGAGGGAGGGTCTGTTGTCAAGGCGGGAGGGGTGACGCCCATCGTAACAGACAGACACCAACAATTACTCAATAATAAGTTGCCTCTGATATAGCCGCGTCCCCCCTCCTAGAAAATGACGAACTGCTAAACTTGCATAGAAAATGGGATGAAGTTGGGGCTGTTTATCTCGCAGCGTCTCTCTCTCTCTCTCTCTCTCTCTCTCTCTCTCTCTCTCTCTCTCTCTCTCTCTCTCTCTCTCTCTCTCTCTCTCTCTCTCTCTCTCTCTCTCTCGCTACCAAGCTATTTATGTATCTCTGTCTCTCTGTTTATCTATCTATCTATCTATCTATCTATCTGTCTGTTTGTCTCTCTTCTGTTTATTTCTGTCTATATTTCTGTTTGTCTGTCTGTCTGTCTGTTTGTCTGTATCTGTGTCTGTCTGTCTGTCTGTCTGTCTGTCTGCCTCTCTCTATATATGACACACACACACACACACATACACACACACACACACACACACACACACACACACACACACACAACCCCCGCCCCCACCCCCCACCTCCACCCCCCACCTGTACCTCCCACCCCCTACCCACCACACACACACAATGCTGTTCCCATAATACCGCTCAGGTGAATGGGCAATAAAGTTGAAGACATATTTCCTGGCGTTGCATTGTGAATCTTACCTGCTGATCAAGGCCAATAAAGGTGAATAAACAGCCGGCCATGAGGAGCAAGAGTCGGGGGGAAGGAATGCAGCGGGTGAATAAAGAGGAAAAATGGAGAAAAATAATGATAAATACAACCACGGAGAATGATAAAGAGGATAATAAAAATGAATGCAGCTGTTGAGTGAGGAGGAAAAAATGAAAAATAATAATGATGCATACAACCACGAAGAATAGTAAAAGGATTGTAAAAAGGAATGCAGTTGTTGAATAAAGAGGAAAAATTACGAATGATAAAATTAAAAACACAATGATGAAAGGACGGTAACTATGAATGCAGCTGTTGAATATAAAGAAAAAAATGAAGGTTGAGTTAAAAGGAAAAAAAACGAATAATAAAAAGTAGAAACACGAAGAATAAAAAATAGGAAGAAGATTGATAAAGACAAACATAAAGAAAAATAAAAGGTTAGTAAATGGTAGTGAAGCTGTAGAGTAAAAAGAAAAAAAAAATGAAGAATAATAAACAGTAGAAATACGAAGAATAAAAAAAAATAGGAATGTAGTTGTTTAATAAAAAGGAAAAAATGAAGATTGATAAAAAAAAACACAAAAAAATAAAAGGTTAATAAATGGTAGTGGAGCTGTTGAGTAAAAAGGAAAAAAAACGAAGAAGAATAAATAGGAATGCGGTTGTTGAATAAAGAGGAAAAAAATGAAATGAAAAGTAAAATCGACGAATGCAAAAAAGAATAATAAATAGATAGGGAACAGAAAGTCTTATTATTGCATTTCGTAAGTTCTTATATCGCTTGAAGGTAAAGAGAAGGAAAAACTGATCAAGTTGTATATCAAGACTTACTATTTTTATTATTAATGTGTCGCTTTTATTCTTATGACCATTATTATTATTTTTTTCATTTTCACCTTAAAAACTTAACCGAGAGGAAAAAAAAGAGAAAGTGAGGGAATGAAAAGGTGAAGTGAAATCTGGGGGTGTGATTGATATGAGAGAAGTGAGGGTGAGGGGAGAGTGATTGGGCGTGTCAAGCAAATGTCGGGCGAGTGAGAGGGAGTGAGAGGTGAGGAGAACACGTGAGAGGGGGGAGGGGGAGGGGGAGAGGGGGGGGAGGGGGAGGGGGAAGGGGGGGCAGGGGGCTAAAAGATGTTGAAGGTGACTAAATTTTGGTGGTGGTGATGGTGGTGGTAGTGGTGATGGTGGTGATGATGATGATGGTGATGAGGGTATTTTTCTACAGTCTGTTTCGTATGTCTATCTTTCTGTCTGTCTGTCTGTTTGTCTCTCTCTCTCTCTCTCTCTCTCTCTCTCTCTCTCTCTCTCTCTCTCTCTCTCTCTCTCTCTCTCTCTCTCTCTCTCTCTCTCTCTCTCTTTTGACCTGTCATTTGACCTTCGCATGGTTCACGGAGGGGTTTGTTTACTTCCTCCTCCGCCTCCTCCTCTCCTCTTCCTCTTCCTCCTCCTTCTCCTTCCTCCTTCTCTTCCGTCTTCCTCATATTCTATTTCACCTTAATTAATACCTGGCAGCCACCTCATTTCCACACCTTGTTATTTTTTCCACCTAATTACCTGTATCTTTCAATCGTCCTAAATACCTGGCTTATATTCCTCCAGTCTTTACTCACCTGTGCATACCTGTCTTACCTGTGTCTTTCACCTTGCTGCCGCAGTGCTGTAGAGGACGTTGATGTTTACCTGCCGTGTTTTCTGAGAATGTTCTCGTTGAGTGTTTGGCGAAGCAACAAAACGCTCACCTCGTCTTTTTGTTCTTCCTCTAACCTTTATCTGTTTTACCTGTGTTTTTTGCCTGGATGGCGCAATGCTGTATAGAGCCTTGTTATTTTCCTGCATCGTTTTAATTGAATGTGCTTGTTTAGGGGTTTTCAATAGAGCTAAACAGTCACCTCGTCTCTGTCCTTCGTCTATCATTTACCTGTTTTACCTGTGTTTTTTTTGCCTGGATGGCGCAATAGGGTAGGCGGTGGCCGAACTGGTAGCGTACTGGATCAACATTCGCCGCGTGATGGACGACGCGGGTTCGAATCCTCACGCTACCACTCGGATTTTTCAGTCACCGCCGAGTGGCTTAAAACTACCCACATGCTGTCCTGAAGACCACCCATCAACCCGGACTCTAGAGGAAGCCGTCCAAGCGAATCAAGAACGAGTTCCGGGGGGCAGCATGAGCCAATGCAAGATGGCGCCACTATAAACACTCGCCTGCGCCAGAACGGGCTGGGCCGACCATCAGGCCCCACCTGGAAGTAGCCTTGGGCCAACCATCAGGCCCCACCGGGAAGATGCCTACCGGCGCAATAGGCAAAAACGTAAAAAAAAAAAAAAAAAAAAAAAAAAAATGCTGTATAGAGCCTTGTTATTTTCTTGCATTGTTTTACCTGAGTGTGCTTGTTTAGGGGTTTTCAATAGAGCTAAACATTCACCTCGTCTCTTTGTCCGTTCTCTATCATTTACCTGTTTTAACCGTGTTTATATATATATATATATATATATATATATATATATATATATATATATATATATATATATATATATATATATATATATATATATATATATATATAGATGATGCAGTGTTGTAAAGAGGCTTATTATTTTCTTCGTTTTATCTGAATTTGCTAGTTTTGTGGTTTTCAACTTATCATAACTGTCACCTCGCCTTTTAGTCTTCCTTTAATATTTGACTGTTTTACCTAGTTTTTTTTCTCTCTCTCTCTCTCTCTCTCTCTCTCTCTCTCTCTCTCTCTCTCTCTCTCTCTCTCTCTCTCTCTCTCTCTCTCTCATTGTTTTCTTGCTTTACTCTCTTTGAATATGTTTGTTTATTGATTGGAAAAGCGACAAAATAGCTGCCTCGTTCTTTGGTTCTTTCTCTAACTTTACTTTTTTTTCTTCTTACCAGATTACTTTCTTACCTTTTTTGATGTGAATGTGTTTGGTGAGCGATTTTCCTTTAGCCACCCTTCCTTTCTCTTTTTTCCCCTCTCAACTTTTTTCCCTTCATTTTTTCCACTTTCTTCATCGTTCTTTCGTTTCCTCCTTCTCATATTTTTTCCCCTCCCTTCCATTCTTATTTATTCCCTCCCTTTCTTTCCCTTTTTTCCCCTCTCAACTTTTTTCCCTTCATTTTTTCCACTTTCTTCATCGTTCTTTCGTTTCCTCCCTCTCTTATTTTTTCCCCTCCCTTCCATTCTTATTTTTTCCTCCCTTTCTTTCCCTTTTTTCCCCTCTCAACTTTTTTCCCTTCATTTTTTCCACTTTCTTCATTGTTCTTCCGTTTTCTCCCTCTCTTATTTTTTCCCTTCCTTCCATTTTTATTTTTTTCCCTCTCTCTTACTCTCATTTATAGGATCAGTGATGGCGGGCTTTTGTTTTATTCATTTTTTTGCCCTTGAGCTGTTTACTAAAAAAAAAGAATACAACGTTTATCTTGTTCTCTCTATAATATCTCTCTCTCTTACCTGTGTCTTTCTCACCTGGACAACACAATGCTGCTCTAAACGCCAATACTTGCATGTTTTGTCCTCTAAGTGAGTGTTTGATAAGAAGGACACTCAGGGAAACGGTCACCTCGTCTTTCTTAATTACCTCTAATATACACCTGTTTACCTGTCTGTTTTTCACCTTTACATCACAATGCTGTATTTAGCGTTAATAGCACCATACTTCGGCCTCTCTGAATATGCTCGTTTAGTGATTAGCAAGACAATGAAATGGCCACTTCTTGTTTCTTCCTCTAATATTTTGCTGTTTTACACGTGTTTTTCACCTCCATTCCATATTGCTGTGTTTAGGGGTAACATCTCCGTACCTTGACCTCTCTGAATATTCTCGTTAAGTGATGAGAGTATCAAGACACTTCTCCACCCGAAATTGACCTCTCGTTCGGCCACTCTCTACTTTTATATTTTTTTTAGGAGCAGCATTTAGAGGGCTTTTTTTCTACACTTTTTTTTATGCCCTTGAGCTGCTTCCTTGTAAAAAAAGAAAAGCAAAACAACTAAACGGTCACTTCATATTTCTTTATTTACCGAAATGTTTACCTGTTTTACCTGTCTCACCTTGATATCGCAAAGCTGTATTTAGCGTTGATATCTGCATTCTTTGTTCTCTTCCAATATATACTCGTTCACTGACAACAAAACAAAACACAACAAAACGGTCACTTCGCCTTTTTCATCTTCTTTTACATTGATCTCTTTTACCTTTGTGTTTTTTCCCCCTTGATGCCGCTATACTGTACTGAACGTTGATATCTGCTTGCTTTGTTCTCTTCGAATATACTCGTTCACTGAAAACATAACAAAACACAACAAAACGGTCACTTCGCCTATGTGATTTTTCCCCCTTGATGCCGCTACACTATACTGAACGTTGATATCTGCTTGTTTTGTTTTTGACTGTGAGCGGTCGATGAAAAGTCCACACAACAAATCGTTCACCTCCCTTTTTGTTCTCTTTTATTTACCTGTTTTACCTGTTTTTCACATCGATGCGGCAGTGGTTATATATTTGCTGCCTTCGTCTTCTCGGATAGCTGCGTTGAGTTATTGACAACACAACAGTTTCATATTATTCCTTCAATATTTACCTGGTTTGTTTTTCCTTTGTGTATTTTTAAAACTCTCTAAACGTTGACTTCGACAGATTTTCTTTACAGCTTGAATAACTTCTTTACGCAATTTATATACATTTGTCCTTTTGCTTCTCTCTTATTTGATGGTTACCACACCTTTTGCATCTTCTTATTTTACTCCCCTTTCTGTGCTATTCTTTTTTGCACTACTTTAATATCGACCCTTTTCCTTGTATCTTTATTTTGCACATATCGAATGCACGTTCAAACTTTTCTCTACCACCGTTTTTTTTTTTTTTTTACTTAATTATTATTTTTACTATGTTTTCTACTTATCTACTTATCTCTTTTCATTCCACTTTACTAAACACCCTTCTACTTATGCACCTTCTCTTTTCATTCCACTTTAATAAATACCCTTCTACTTATCTTATGCACCTTCTCTTTTGCATCTTTTCATTTTACTCCACCTTGATAACTACTCCTTTCTGTGCTAACCCTTTTTTTCACTACCTTAATATCGACCCTTTTCCTTGTATCTTTCTGTTACACATATCGAATGCACGTTCAAACTTTTCTCTACCACCGTTATTTTTTTACCTAATTATTGTGTACTACGTTTTCTAATTATCTTATGCACCTTCTGTTTATATTGCACTTTAATATACACCCTTCTACTTATCTTATGCACTTTCTCTTTTCATTCCACTTTAATAAACACCCTTCTACTTATCTTATGCACTTTGTCTTTTCATTCCACTTTAATAAACACCTTTCTACTTATCTTATGCACTTTCTCTTTTCATTCCACTTTAATAAACACCCTTCTTCTTATCTTATGCACTTTGTCTTTTCATTCCACTTTAATAAACACCCTTCTACTTATCTTATGCACTTTGTCTTTTCATTCCACTTTAATAAACACCTTTCTACTTATCTTATGCACTTTGTCTTTTCATTCCACTTTATAATAAACACCTTTCTACTTATCTTATGCACTTTGTCTTTTCATTCCACTTTAATAAACACCTTTCTACTTATCTTATGCACTTTGTCTTTTCATTCCACTTTAATAAACATCCTTCTACTTATTTTATGCACCTTCTCTTTTTACTCCACTTTAATAAACATCCTTCTACTTATCTTATGCACCTTCTCTTTTTATTCCTCCTTACTAAACATCCTTTTCTATGTTCTCTTTTTTCTTTGCCTATATCACTTACAGCTTCATATTTTTTCTCTGAGACCATTTATTTCTTACCTACCTGCCTTAACCACTACCTTTATTTCTTATTTACTTTTGTTCCATCTTAATTAGAATTGTTACACTGTCTTTTGTTTATTTCACTTTCATCCTTTCCTTCACCACCGTGGATGTGTTACCTGTAGATCTTTTTCGTTACACCTTCAATACACCTTTTTTTTAGTGTTTTATATCGGTAACTACCTTTGTGTCTTGTTCTTATGTATACTCATTTAGTACACTTTGATCCCTTCCTCCATCACCTGCCTATTTCGTTCCACCTATTAACCATTTTTCCTCTTCCACCTAATCAAGTACCTCAGCAATACTGTCTTGTGTACCTCTCATTTATTACACTTTTGTTCTATTTTCTGTCACCTCTATCACCTGCCTCTTTCGTTCCACCTATTAAACATTTTTTCTCTTCCACCTAATTAACTACCCCAGCAATACTGTCTTGTGTACCTCTCATTTATTACACCTTTCTTCTATTTTCTGTCATCTTTATCACCTGCCTCTTTCGTTCCACCTATTAAACATTTTTTTCTCTTCCACATAATCAAGTACCCCAGCAATACTGTCTTGTGTACCTCTCATTTATTACACCTTTCTTCTATTTTCTGTCATCTTTATCACCTGCCTCTTTCGTTCCACCTATTAAACATTTTTCCTCTTCCACCTAATCAACTACCCCAGCAATACTGTCTTGTGTACCTCTCATTTATTACACCTTTCTTCTATTTTCTGTCACCTCTATCATCTTTTTTATTACCTGTCTTCAATATGACCTCGTACGTACTTTTTTTCCCCCATCGTAGTTAATACTTTTGTAGCACACCAACATGTATACCGTTCTCATTTATTGTACCTTTATACTCACCTGTATGTACCAATTGTTATGCACCTTTCCCGTTCAATTCCATCCTTCTTACTTACCTGTTCTTTTTCTTACGTGTGTTCAAACTCCCGCAGCACTAATGAGGTTTACCTGTATGTCCCACTACCCCGCAATACTTGTCTTTAGGAGGAGATTTATTTATATTTTTTTTACAACAAAGGAGACAGTTCAAGGGCACAAAAAAAGGAAACAATAATAAAAAAGTCCGCTACTCGCTGCTCCCATAACACCCATATACACCTGTCTCTTATAGTCCGCATACCTCCTACCTCATACATGCATTCATACATACATACATACATACATACATACATACCTCATTCATACATACATACATACATTCATACATACATTCTTACATACAAACATACCTCATTCATACATACATATATACATTTTTTTTTACAGCAAAGGAGACAGCACAAGGGCACAAAACAAGGAAACAATAATAAAAAAAAGCCCGCTACTCGCTTCTCCTGTAAAGAATCCGAAGAGGTGGCCGAATGAGCAGTCAATTACGTGAGATACATCCTTATTTTCTATCTCAGTCCCTCTTCTGTGCGTTCGGATCGTCTTAATTGCTCCTCATTGCATCCTTGTCTTATCTTTTTATACAGTTTCCTCCACATAAACTCCATCCACCTCTATACCTGCTTCCCTAACTCCACCTCTTTTTAATCAAACATCTGCAATCTATAATCTACCTCAGACCACCATCTATACATCTTCTCCCACATACATTCCAACTCCATACCTGCTCTCTACTTCTATAATTAACTTCTATCCACTTTTCTATACATATTCTTCCAGTTAAACTCCACTTCTATATCAGCCTGCTTGACTCCACCTTTTCAAATACCTGCAATCTCTATTCCACCTTCGTCCACCTTTTCACACACCTGCAATCTACCCATCTGTGCTGTATACTTGCTTATCTATCTTTACCGTCTCATACACGTGCAATCCACCTTTAATATCACCTTTAATATCACCTGCTTGTCTAACTTTACCTTCTCAAAACATCTGCAATCTATAACCCACCTTCGTCCATCTATTGACACACCTGTAATATATTCACCTGTGTACACCTGCTTGCCTTAATCCGCCTGCCCGTGACCCCCAGGCGACGTGCAGGGCGAAATCACAGTCGATCTCTCCCGGGGGAACCTGAGACGGCCGAAGAAGGAACATCAATCTTGCTTTTGCCCGGGAACGCGATGCCATTTTGTGCGGGCTGGCCTGTGTGTGTGGGGGGAGAAAGGGGGAGAGAAAGAGGAAAGGGGAGAATAAAGAAAAGATTGGAGGAGGAAGAGGAAGAGAGTAAACATTGAGAAGGTAGAGGAAGAATAGGAGGGTGAGAGGATAGGAGGGGGAAAGAGGGAGAATGAGGAAAAGATTGGAGGAGGAAGAGGAAGAGAGTAAACATTGAGAGAGGAAAGGCAGGAGGGAAAGGGGGAGGAAGGAAGAAAGGGAAAAGAGGAGGGAGGGAAAGGGGAAGGAATGGGCTCAAGAAGGAGGAGGAAGAGGGAGAAGGTATAAGGGAAAACAGGGAGGAGAAAGAGAGGAAGAAAGGAAGGAGTAAGCAGGGTGAGAAATAGAAGAGAAGAAAGTAAGATGGAGGGGGAAGTAGAGCAAAGAGAAAGTGAAGATGGGGAAAAGTATAGATGGGGAAGGAGATAGGGGATAAAGGAAGAGGATATGTGAAGGGGAAGGTGGGAGGAGGGGAGGAACAGGGCAATGATATATGTGGAGGGGAGGAACAGGGGAAGGCGATATGTGGAGGGGAGGAACAGGGGAAGGCGATATGTGGAGGGGAGGAACACGGGAAGGAGATATGTGGAGGGGAGGAACAGGGGAAGGCGATATGTGGATTGGATAAGCCTTTAAGAAGAAACGAGAGGAAGAGGAGGGATGGGAGGAAGAGAGAGAGAGGGTGGGAGGGGACTTCATGTGTTTAGAAGGGAGAGAGGGAGGCAGGAGTAGGCAAGGAGAACAGGCAGCAAGATGGAGAGGGGGAGAGAAGGAGAAGGGGTGAGAAGGGCGTACTAGGGAGAGGGGGGGAGGGGGGTATGTCTGTGAGGGGGGAAGGGGGGGGGGGGCCAGTTCGCGTGTCCCCGCCCCTCTCGTCCAAGGGCAATCGAATCGTGGGCTCTGCAATTTGCAATAATGAATAATGCCAAATTATTGTCATTGTTCATGCAGCGCTCAGACGTCTGCAGAGAATGAACCATACATGTAATTACCGTGTGTGCGTGTGTGTGTGTGTGTGTGTGTGTGTGTGTGTGTGTGTGTGTGTGTGTGTGTGTGTGTGTGTGTGGATATTTGATGCAGTGGTCTTTCTCTCTTGCTGCCATGATATCTTTCTCCCTCCCTCCTCCTCCTCCTCCTCCTCCTCTTCCTCTTCCTCCTCCTCCTCCTTCTTCTGTTGCTCCTCCTCCTCTCCCTCCACCTCTTCTTGTTCTTGTTTGCTCTTATTATTTTTTTCTCTTAGTTCTCCTCCTCTCCTCTCCTCTCTTAGTTCTCCTCATCTCCTCTACTCTCTTAGTTCTCCTCCTCTCCTCTACTCTCTTAGTTCTCCTCCTCTCCTCTACTCTCTTAGTTCTCCTCCTCTCCTCTACTCTCTTAGTTCTCCTCCTCTCCTCTACTCTCTTAGTTCTCCTCCTCTCCTCTACTCTCTTAGTTCTCCTCGGCTCCTCTACTCTCTTAGTTCTCCTCCTCTCCTCTACTCTCTTAGTTCTCCTCCTCTCCTCCCTCTCTTAGTTCTCCTCCTCCTCTACTCTTAGTTCTCCTCCTCTCCTCTACTCTCTTAGTTCTCCTCCTCCTCTCCTCTCTTAGTTCTCCTCCTCTCCTCTACTCTCTTAGTTCTCCTCCTCTCCTCTACTCTCTTAGTTCTCCTCCTCTCCTCTCTCTTAGTTCTCCTCCTCTCCTCTACTCTCTTAGTTCTCCTCCTCTCCTCTACTCTCTTAGTTCTCCTCCTCTCCTCTACTCTCTTAGTTCTCCTCCTCTCCTCTACTCTCTTAGTTCTCCTCCTCTCCTCTACTCTCTTAGTTCTCCTCATCTCCTCTCCTCTCTCTCTTCTCTCCTCCTCTCTCTCCTCTCCTCTCTCTTCTCTCCTCCTCTCCTCTACTCTCTTAGTTCTCCTCCTCTCCTCTACTCTCTTAGTTCTCCTCCTCTCCTCCACTCAATTTCCTTTCCTTTCCCTTTCTCTACCTTCATATATTATCTTGCACACCTCTTGCACCGCCATTATTACTTTCACTATCACCATCATCTTCTTTCTCATAATTTTCTTCATTGGTATCAACTGTCTGTCATCTCTTTTCTCTCTCCTTCTTTCATTCTTTCCCTCTGCTGTCTTCTTCCTCCTTCCCCCTTCTTCATCATCCTTTTCCATCAACTCCCTGTCACTTCTCTATCCTTTAATCCTTTCTTTCTCTGTCTTTCTCCTTCTTCCCTCCCTTCCTCTTCTTTCCTTCCCCATTACCCTTTCTCTCTTTATTATTCATAATTTTTTTCATCATCTTAGCTTTTCTCTTCCCTTTCATCTTTTCCTCCATCCTTCCCATCCCTTCTCCTTCCCCTCCTTTATCTGCCCTTTTCCTCTTTCCCTTCCCCTTCCTTTCCTTTCTCTTTACCCTTCCTCTTTATTTTTCACCTTTGGCGTTTTCCATTTTCATCATCTCCTTATCTCTTCTCTTCCCTTTCATCATTTCCTCCCATGTCTTTCTCCTCCTTTTCTAACGTTCTCTCTTTCTCCCTTCTCTTTTTCTCTTTATCCTTTCCCATCAACTCCGTATCTCTTCGCTTTCATCCTTCTCTCCCTGGTCTTCCTCCCTTTCTCCTTTCCTCCGTCTCCTTCTCCCTCCTTTTCTCTTACCTTCATTTTCTCCCTTCTTTCTGTTGGTTCATCTTTTCCCAACAGCTGTCTATCTCTCCTCTACTCGGTCTTCCTCCCCCTCTCCTCCCTTCCTCCCTTCTCCCTCCCTCCGTTTACCCTCTTTTTCTCCCTTCTTTCTGTTCGTTCATCCTTTCCCAACAGCCCTCTATCTCTCCTCTCCTCGGTCTTCCTCCTCCCCCTCTCCTCCCTTCCTCCCCTCTCCTCCCCTCCTCCCCTCTCCTCCCTTCCTCCCCTTCTCCCTCCCTCCGTTTACCCTCTTTTTCTCCCTTCTTTGACTCAACAAATTACAGTCAAATATATCCGGAAATAATACCTCCCTGAAATCAACCACCTCCTTCCCTCCCTCCCTTCCTCCCTCCCTCCTTTCTTTTCTCCTACCCTCCCTCTCTCCCTCGTTCCCTCTCTCCCTCCCTTCACCGTCTTGTTCCCCTCTCCCTTCCTCCTTCGCTCCCTTTTTCTTCCCCCTTCCTTTCTCCCTCCCTCCCTCCTTCCCTTTCCTCTCCCTTCCCTCTCTCTCTCCCTTCGCTCATCTTATTCCCCTCTCCTCTCCCTCCACCCCTTTCTTTTCTTCTCCCCTTCTCTTTCCCTTTTACCTCCCTTCCTTTCTCCCTTTCACTAGTCTTATTATTCTCCTCTCCCTTCCTCCTTCACTCCATACCCTTTCTTCTTTCCTCCATCCCTCCCTTTCTTTTCCCCTTCTCACCCTTCCCTTCACCCTTTCTCCTTCGCTTCCTTCTCCTTTTAATCCCCTCCCTTCCTCTCTGCTTCCCTCCCTCCCTCCCTTTCATCCTTCTCTTTATTCTTCCTTCCCTCCCTCAATTACCTGCAAAAATACCTGAGAGAGAGAGAGAGAGAGAGAGAGAGAGAGAATTATAAGGCTAGATTAAAGTTGTTTGACCTTTCCCTCCGTCTTCTCTCCATTTTGAGGGAGGAAAGGAGGGAAGGAGGAGGAGTAAGGAAGGGAGAGAGAGTGAGTGGATGAGAGGGAGAAAAAATGGAGTTGTGGTGGAAGGAAGGAAGGAAGAAAGAAAGAAGGAATGAAAGATAAATAAAGAAAATAAACAAACAAACAAACAAACAAACAAACAAACAAACAAAAGGAGAGAAAAAAAGAAAGAAAGAAACAAAGAAACAAAGAAACAAAAGCAAAGAAAAAGAAAAAGAAAGAAAAAAAGAAACTGAAGAGAAAGGAAAATGGAAGAATGCAGAGGGAGAGAGATAAACACATGAAAGAAGTGGAAGAAAAAAAAAAAAGAAATAGTGAACGAAGAAAAACGAAAAGCTGAAAGTGAAAACATGAAATGAAATAAGAACGAAAAATGAAATAAAGTGGAGGAAGAAGACGAATGAGAAGAAAAAAATAAACACTGGAAAATATGTTAAGTGAATGTAAACCGCAATGGAGGAAGGAAAGAAAATAAGAAATGGAGAGAAAGAGGAAAAGAAGTGAGGGAGGGAGGGAAGGGAGATAAGTTTTTCCCTCCCTTGAAATGATGAGGTCGTGAGTGGTCTGAGCGTGAGAACTTTGGGGAGGCGTTTCTCTCCCTCACGCCGGCGGTGGAGGAAAGAGGGAGAGAAAGAGAGGGAGATAGAGAGAGAGGAGGAGGAAAAAATGGCAAATGAAGGAGACAGGCCTTGGCGGGGAGAAAAGGGAGGAGGAAGGGAAGGAGGGGACTGGGGCAGGGAGGAAGGTTGTGAGGAAAGGAAGGGAGGGAAGGAGGGAGGGAGATAGAGAAGGAGGGAGGAAATTTTGGAATGGAAACGTGGTCAGTGTAAAAAAGGAGAGAAAGAGAGAGAAAAAGATGAGTGTAGAAAGGTGAGAGGAAGAAAGAGAGAGAAAAAGATGAATGTAGAAAGGTGAGAGGAATAAAGAGAGGGAGAAAGAGAGAGAGAAAGATGAGTGTAGAAAGGTGAGAGGAATAAAGAGAGGGAGAAAGAGAGAGAGAAAGATGAGTGTAGAAAGGTGAGAGGAATAAAGAGAGGGAGAAAGAGAGAAAAAGATGAGTGTAGAAAGGTGAGAGGAAGAAAGAGAGAGAGAAAAAGATGAGTGTAGAAAGGTGAGAGGAATAAAGAGAGAGAAAAAGATGAGTGTAGAAAGGTGAGAGGAATAAAGAGAGAGAAAGAGAGAGAAAAAGATGAGTGTAGAAAGGTGAGAGGAAGAAAGAGAGAGAAAAAGATGAGTGTAGAAAGGTGAGAGGAATAAAGAGAGAGAAAGAGAGAGAAAAAGATGAGTGTAGAAAGGTGAGAGGAATAAAGAGAGAGAAAGAGAGAGAAAAAGATGAGTGTAGAAAGGTGAGAGGAATAAAGAGAGAGAAAAAGATGAGTGTAGAAAGGTGAGAGGAAGAAAGAGAGAGAAAAAGATGAGTGTAGAAAGGTGAGAGGAATAAAGAGAGGGAGAAAGAGAGAGAAAAAGATGAGTGTAGAAAGGTGAGAGGAATAAAGAGAGGGAGAAAGAGAGGGAAAAAGATGAGTGTAGAAAGGTGAGAGGAATAAAGAGAGGGAGAAAGAAAAGATGAGTGTAGAAAGGTGAGAGAGGAATAAAGAGAGGGAGAAAGAGATAAAAAGATGAGTGTAGAAAGGTGAGAGGAAGAAAGAGAGAGAAAAAGATGAGTGTAGAAAGGTGAGAGGAATAAAGAGAGGGAGAAAGAGAGAGAAAAAGATGAGTGTAGAAAGGTGAGAGGAATAAAGAGAGGGAGAAAGAGAGAGAAAAAGATGAGTGTAGAAAGGTGAGAGGAAGAAAGAGAGAGAAAAAGATGAGTGTAGAAAGGTGAGAGGAATAAAGAGAGAGAAAGAGAGAGAAAAAGATGAGTGTAGAAAGGTGAGAGGAATAAAGAGAGAGAAAAAGATGAGTGTAGAAAGGTGAGAGGAATAAAGAGAGGGAGAAGAGAGAGAAAAGATGAGTGTGGAAAGCTGAGAGGAATAAAGAGAGAGAAAAAGATGAGTGTAGAAAGGTGAGAGGAATAAAGAGAGAGAAAAAGATGAGTGTAGAAAGGTGAGAGGAATAAAGAGAGAGAAAAAGATGAGTGTAGAAAGGTGAGAGGAATAAAGAGAGAGAAAAAGATGAGTGTAGAAAGGTGAGAGGAATAAAGAGAGAGAAAAAGATGAGTGTAGAAAGGTGAGAGGAAGAAAGAGAGAGAAAAAGATGAGTGTAGAAAGGTGAGAGGAAGAAAGAGAGGGAGAAAGAGAGAGAAAAATTGAAATATAGAAAGAGAAATAAAGAAATAGCAAAGGAGATGACAAAAAGTAAAATATTAGGAAGAGAGAAATATAAACGAGAGGAGAAAATAGTGATAAAATATATGAAGAACACACACACACACACACACACACACACACACACACACACACACACACACACACACACACACACACACACACACACACACACACACACACACGGGTAAAAACAATCAGCCCTCAGGTGAGTCAGTACACGGTAAGATGGATCTCGATGTAGATTCACCTGCTGTCGCCATCACTCACCTGCGCAGGTAACCATCGGGGGCTTTTTGCGCTGCTCCATTTCCTGAGTCCCGGTGGCGCCATCATCATCATCATCATCATCATCATCACTAGTATTTGTATTGTTTCCATCATTGTTTTTTTTTTCGTTATCGTTATTACTTTTCCTTGTCATTATCATCATCCTTATTATCATCATCATCATCATCATTATCATCGTTATTTGTATTGTTTCCATCATTGTTTTTTTTCATTATCGTTATTACTTTTCCTTGTCATTTTTATCATCTTTATTATCATCATCATCAATGTCATCATCATCATCATCATCATCATTATTTGTATCGTCTCCATCATTATTTTTTTTCATTATCGTTACGTCATTTTTATCATCTTTATTATCATCATCATTATCATCATCATAGCAATATCATTATTTCTACTGTCATTATCTTTATTATCGTTTCCATTCTGGTCCACTTTCGCCTCTTCCTCTCTTTTTTTCTTCCCCTCTGACCTCCTCCCGTTTTTCTTCCCTGCAAGCCACTCCTATGGCAAACGGATTGATTAAATCACTGAAAGCAGGCAGCCTAGTAAAGAGCCAACAGGCTTTCTGCTGCCTGCTAGTCCATGTTTCCATGTTTCTATTCCTCCTTCTCCTCCTCCTCCTCCTCTTGCTTCCCCTCTTTTTTCTCCTCTTGCTCTTTCCTTTTTTTTCTTTTCCTGCTACTCTGTCTCCTCCTTCCTCTCGTTATTCTCCTCCTTGTCTTTGTCCTCCTCCTCCTCCTCCTCCTCGTTATCTCTACCATCAAGATCAGTTTCCAGCCACACGCATAATTTTAACAGGACAAGATTCTCCGTGTGATAACTTTTCGTTTGTAGCGGCGACGAAGTGGGACAGGTGAGGCGTGGGAGCTTTGTCTTACCCGCTAACTTCTCCCTAAGCACGTCAATTGAAGTTTGCCTGCAGACTTTTTTTAACTTTTTTAAGGTTAATAATACATTTTGGGGTTAGGAGAACTTTTAATTAATAGTTTCTTTGTGTTCAGAAGGTTTCGATTGATTTTTCGGGGGCAATAATAACCTTTGAACTCTTTTTATGAATATTTACTTTATCTATCTTTATCTATCTTACCTGGGATTTGTTCAGTTAAGGGGAGAAGGGGTGGGGGTGGGGGGTGGGGGGAATGCTGTCGCGAATGATCAGGTGTTTAACAGGTGTATTTTAACTCCTGATATACATACAAAGAAATTCCTGTTAACTAATATCTCCATACCTTAGGGAAGACTTCTAGCAGGAAGGAGTAAAGGGCGATGACGGAGTGTTTAATCCTTCTAATGTACTGATAATTGCCTGTTGATTCCTTTCCGCCGACAGCTTTACCTGAGTGTCACACCTGTTAATGGAAGAAAAAGTGAATTAATCAGTAATAAGGTGTGAGGTATAAATATCTCGACCTCTCTTACCTGTCCTCATCTGAGACAATAGAACCGTCCGCTGACAGGTGAGAACGGTGCTAATTGATCGTAAGCAAGAGTTAAGCAAGTGCTGGCTTTTTAATACGCGTTAAATCTACCTGTCAATTAGCAGCGTAACACCTTTCCCGAGACGTAAGACATAACGAGAAGAAAGAACGGGGTCAGGTGTTAATTAGTTTCCAGGTAAGGGAGGGGAGAGGGGGAAGGGAGAGAGGGGGGAGGTGCTTAAGAGAGAATGACTTTTGTAATGAGTTAAATTGGTGTGACAATTAGGCTTTAAACACCTTACCTGAGGCTGAAGTTGTAAAGGAGGAAAGAAAAGGAGCTGACTAAAGGGGAAAGGGTTAAGTAGTAAATTGCTGTTGCCCTATTAAATACATGACGTTTTTACCTGCTAATTAATACCTGAGGCTCTAGCTGTAAAGGAGGAAAGAAAAAGGAGCTAAGAGGAAAGGGTTAAGTGCTAAATTGGTGTTGGCTTGACTAAACAAACAACGTCTTTACCTGTTAATTAATACACCCCAACACCTTCCCTGAGGCTGTTGTCGTTTAATTTAAAGAGTGTAGGATGTAGGGTGTAAGATTAAAGGATGTGGGAAGATTGGGTGTAGGATGAAAAGGTGTAGGATGAAAGGGTGTAGGATTAAAGGATGAGATGATGAATGAGTTGGTTGCACTACTTAACATGTCATATTCTTTACCTGATTGTTAACACCTGAATTTTTTACCTGGGTCTTGTAGTTGTAATGTAATTGTAAAAGGGAAGGAAACTGAAACTGACTAGCCTTAAAGATGAAAGGATGAGATACTAAATAGGGGCTGGTTCTACTTAACATATGTATTCTTCACCTGATGATTAAGACTTGGATACATTACCTGAGTGTTATAGGTGTTATGGTGCTACTTAACATACGCATTCTTCACCTGATAACTAACACTTGGATACATTACCTGAGTGTTGTAGATGTAAAAGAGGAAAGAAAACAAAACAGGCCTACCGTGATGATTAACACGTGAGGTGCTAAACAGATGGAGTTGTTTCTACTCATTACCCCTTCACCTGCTAATTCAATACCTGTACACTTTACCTAAGGCTGTAGCTCTAAAGGCTGTAGAGAAATAGGAAACGAAGCTAAAAATGAAAGAGTTAACAGGACGATATGATGAACACGGTACACACTTACCTGCTAATTACTACATGGACACCTTGCCTGTGTTCTACTTAAAGAGGACTAAATTAAAAGGAACCGACTTGCCGTAAAAGTGAAGGGTTGAGGTATGCGAGATTGGAGTTGATTATTTTTTAACCTGTTAGTCAGTTCGGTCCGTTGTGATGCGTCGGAACACTTTGCCTTTTTTGACGCCTCTTATCATCCTTCAGTTTGGCTCCTGTTGCTCCCTGGTGCCTCCCTTGACAGGAGTCGTTGGGTAGGGATGAGGAGCAGACAGGTAAACACGGATACAGCCAGGTGTTTTATCTCGGTAGTTAGTCATGCCAATTCCTTTCTAATAACTAAAGTCTGAACTCCTTTCCTAAGACACGTATTTGGGAGGAAAGGAGAAGGGGACAGTCTCTCTCTCTTGATTAATTCTGAGATAAGTTGATATAGTTGGCCATCAATGATATGTACTAATTTATATCGGTGCATGTTTAATAAGTCGTGTATATGTAAGGAAAGAAGGGGACAGGTGTTAAGTCCTCTTGATTAATTTTGAGATGAGATAAATTGATATAGTTGCCCATCAATGATATGTATTAATTTATATCGATGCATGTTTACTAAGTCGTGTATATGTAAGGAAAGAAGTGGACAGGTCTTAAGTTCATGTTGACTATCTTCGGCATGCGTTGACCTGTCTGTTAACAATCGAACTAGCCAGGTGTTTGAATACGCCAATTAATCTTGTTCAGTCTCGCGAAAGTCATGTGTGCGTCAGGCGGGAGAAAGGAACAGGTGTTGGGCCACTCTTGATTACCTGGAGAATGCGTAAACTGATAAGGAAACTCGTATCTCCTCATCTTCTTCCTCCTCCTCCTCTTCTTCTTGGATCTCCTTCTCCACTCCTTTACTTCCATATCCCACATTGTTTTCTTTCTCCTTATTCATCTTCTTCCTCCTCTTCCTCTTCTTGGATCTCCTTCTCCACTCCTTTACTTCCATATCTTACACTGTTTTCTTCCTCCTTATTCATCTTCTTCCTCCTCTTCCTCTTCTTCTTTGATCTCCTCCACTCCTTTACTTCCATATGCTACACTGTTTTCTTTCTCCTTATTCATTTCTTCCATTTTCCTCGTCTCTGTCTCTCCTCTCCGTCCATTTCTACTCATATTTGTCCACTTTCTCCACTTTCTCTTCATAAATGTTCTCTCTCCCTCTATCTTCCACTCTAATCTTCCCTGTTTTCTCTCTCCCTTCCATCCACTTCTATTCTTCTTCCTCCTCTCCATACTTTCTTTCTCACTATATAAATCTTCTTCCTCTCTTCTTATCTCTTCCTTCCATTCCTCTTCTTTCTCCTCACCTCTCTCCGTTTCTCTCTCTTATCCTCAATATAATTTTTTTCTCCGTCTATTTATCTTCAACTCTCCATTTCTTCCTTCCCTTTTCCTGTCTTCCTTTCCTCTTCGTTTTTCTCCTCAACACCCTCCATTTTTCTCTCCTCTTCTCCACACATTTCCCTCCCCTCGCGTCTCTCTCCCTCCCTCTTTACCTCCTCTGACATTCACCATATCTCTCATCATAACGCCTTCCCTCCCTCCTTCTCTCCCCTTTTCTCTCCCTTTCTCCCTCCATCTACGCCCCTCTCACATAGGCACTCTCTCCAGCCGTAACCTCTCCCCCTCCCTCCTTTTTCCTCCTCACTCACCCTTTTTCTCTCCCTCCTTCCTCCATCTTTCCTCCCATAACCGCATAACCTTCCCTACCTCTCTCTCTCTCTCTCTCTCTCTCTCTCTCTCTCTCTCTCTCTCTCTCTCTCTCTCTCTCTCTCTCTCTCTCTCTCTCTCTCTCTCTCTCTCTCTCTCTCTCTCTCTCTCTCTCTCTCTCTCTCTCTCTCTCTCTCTCTCTCTCTCCGTTTTCCTCCTCACTCACCCTTTTTCTCTCCCTCCTTCCTCCATCTTTCCTCCCATAACCGCATAACCTTCCCTACCTCTCTCTCTCTTTCTCTCTTTCTCTCTGTCGTCTTAACTACGCCCCCAAATTTCTGACTCCTCCTTTCTCCCTTCCACCTCCATCACCACCACCACCACCATCACCACCAAAACATCACCAGCTCACCAAACAAACATCAGTGCAGGCTCGTGTGTGTTTAGCCCTGCACCACCACCGCTCTGATCACCACTAATCACCACCAACACCGCTAACGACACCACCAGAACTGTCACTAATTGCCCCTCGTGTCCCCGGGCCGCCCAATGACTGTTTACGCCCCCCGGAACCCGCCACGGAACACCTGTAATTAAAATGGACTGTTTGAATGTTACCTGGTTGATTTGTTCCCCCCCTCCCTTTACCCTTCTATCGACTCCACTCTCCCACATTATCCTCCTCCCTTTCTCTGCCCCCCACTCATTCCCCCTATCCCCCCTTCTTTTCCCTTTGTCTCCCTGTCTTCTCCCATGTCCCCTTCTCATTCCTACCTCCTGCCTCTCTTCCTATCCATTCCTTCTTCCATTTTCCTTTTCCTTTCTATGTCTTCTTCCTGTCTTCCATTCTCCACCCATTTCCTCCTGTCCCATTTTTCCTACTCATCCCTACTTCTGTCTCCTTTTCCTTTCAGTCCCTTCTTCCTGTCTCTTATTTTCGTCTGATACCCTTTTTTTCTATTTCTTCTGTATCTTTTTTCTTCTTCCTCTTTCTTCCTTGCTTCTCTCCTCTACTTTCTCCCCTTTCTACTCAATCCTCTTTCCTTTCTTTTGTTTCCTGTTTCATTTCCCGTCTACCTTTCTCTCTCCTTCTCCTCTTCTTTATTTTCTTCCCTTTCTACTCAATCCTCTTTCCATTCTTTTATTTCCTGTTTCATTTCCCTTCTTCCTTTCTCTCTCCTGTTCCTCTCCTCTACTTTCTCTCCTTTCTACTCAACCCTCTTTCTTTTCTTTATTTCCTGTTTCATTTCTTCCCGTCCCTACTTCCTATTTTTTTTACCTCCTTATCCATTCCTTCTTCCATTTTCTCCCTGCTCTTGTTTCCTTACTTTCCTTTCTACTCAGCCTTTTTTCCTTTTCTTGCTTTCAGTCTCCTTACTTTCTCCTCCCCTTTCATCTCTTTTTTTTCTCCACCTTTTTCCGTCTCCTCTCTTCCTTTCTCCCCTCCTTTCCCATCCCCCTCATTCGCTTTTCCCTGTCTTTCTTCTTTTCCTCTTCTGTCCTTTCTTCCTTTCTTCCCACCCTTTTCCATCCCCCTCATTCGCCTTTCCCTGTCTTTCTTCTTTTCCTCTTCTGTCCTTTCTTCCTTTCTTCCCCCCTTTTCCATCTCCCTCATTCGCCTTTCCCTGTCTTCTTTTCCTCTTCTGTCCTTTCTTCCTTTCTCCCCCTCCTTCTCCATCCCCTTCATTCGCCTTTCCCTGTCTTCTTTTCCTCTTCTGTCCTTTCTTCCTTTCCCTATTCATCCTGTCTTCATTTCACCCTTTTCTTCCCCCTTTTTTTTGCCTTATCTCCCTGGCCCCACATTGCCCGTTCCCCTTCATCCCTACTTTTTTGTCCATCCTTACCTGATCATCTATCCTCCCTGTCTCATTTCCCTCCCTCCCTACCTGACTTCTGATTCCCCTTTCCCCTTCTCACCTGTCCCCTTACCTATCCTTACCTCATTTATCCTCCCCTTGTCTCATTTCTCTATCTAACTGCCTTCCCCCTACCCTTCCCTACCTTCTTACCTATCCTTACCCCATCGATCCTCCCCTTGTCTCATTTCCCTACCTAGCTACCCTTCCCCTACCCTTCTCTACCTTCTTACCCATCCTTACCTCATCTATCCTCCCCTGTCTCATTTCCCTACCCACCTACCTGGCCCCAACTCACCTTTCCCCTGCCTTCCTCCCCCCTTACCTGTCCCCCGCCCCCTTGCTGACCTTCCCACCTGTTCTACCTGCCTCTCCCCCACGCCTCCTCTAATTGGATTAATGTGCTCACAGATGGTTGATGGAGGTGACCTGACAGATTACCGACAACTTGGTCTGTATTTACCCTTCCCCCCCCTTCGCTTCCCTTCACCTCCTCTTCCCTCATCTGCCTCCGTCTCCGCCTCCATTCCGGCTCTATCCCCTTCTCTTCCCTTTCATTTCTTTCCCTTCCATTATCTTTCCTTCCCATCCCTTCCCTTCCCTTCCCTTCCCTTCACCCCTCTCCCTTCTCCCCTCCCTTCTCCTCCTCTTCTCGTCTACATCCTCATTTGCCTCCACCTCCGCCTCCACCCTTTTTTCTTTTCTTCCCCTTCCTTTCCCTTCCCTTCCTTTCCTTTCCCTTCCCATCCCTTCCCTTCCTTTGTTTTCCTTTTCTTTTCCTTTCCTTCCCTTTCCTTCTCTTCTCTTTTCTTCTCTTCTCTTCTCTTCTCTTCTCTTCTCTTCTCTTCCCTTCTCTTCCCTTCCCTTCCCTTCCCTTCCCTTCCCTGCCTTTCACTCCCTTCCCTTCCCTTCCCTTCCCTTCATTCCACACCCCGTCATTCTGTTTCGTCTCTCTCGCCCTCCGTTTTTTCTGTTTATTTTTTTAAGTTTCTGTTTAATTTTGTATTCCTGGTGTTATTTTTATGGGGAGGGGGGCGGAGGGGGGGCGGTGTGTGTGTGTGTGTGTGTGTGTGTGTGTGTGTGTGTGTGTGTGTGTGTGTGTGTGTGTGTGTGTGTGTTTTATTGTAGTTTTATTCTCCCTCTATTTTTCTTTTCCCTCATTTTCTTCTTTTTCATAATCATTGTCCTCTTTTTCTTACTCTCTTCCTCCTCCTCCTCCTCCTCCAACTCCTCCTCCTCCTCCAACTCCTTCCCCTCCTCCTCCAACTCCTTCTCCTCCTCCTCCTCTTCCAACTCCTCCTCCTCCTCCTCCTCCTCCTCCTCCCGTTTTTCCTCATATTTCCTATTCCGGGACGTAATTACACCCGGGTCGTCCTCTGCTGTATAATATAAAACCAGGTAAGTCGCCTTTTGCTTACCTTTACCTCGTTTCCGGCCCCCCCCCCCCCTCTCTCTCTCTCTCTCTCTCTCTCTCTCTCTCTCTCTCTCTCTCTCTCTCTCTCTCTCTCTCTCTCTCTCTCTCTCTCTCTCTCTCTCTCTCTCTCTCTCTCTCTCTCTCTTCACTTTTTGCTTCCTATTAATGATACGATTCAACTTTTGCTCCACCCTGTTTGCCTGAAGGTGGAGGACAGCAAGAAGAAAGAGGAAGAAAATAATATAAAAAAACAACAACAACAAAAAAGAAAAATTAAGAAGAGAGCAAGCAAGGAAGTGGAAGAAAGTATATATAAGAAAAAGAGCAATGAGGAAGAAAGAGGAAGAAAGAGTAACAAAAAAAAAGTTAAAAAAAATCTAGAAATAATAGGGAGAATAAGACAAACAAGAAGGAATTGGAAGAACGAATACCATATAGTAAAAGTGATAAATAGGAAGAGAAGAAGAAGAAAAAAAGATGAAAGCATGTTAAAAGAGGAAAATTTAAGGAAGACATAACAGAAACGAAGAATATATATCAAGAAACCAAAGGAACAAGAAAATAATGAAGTAAGGCGTGAAGTGGTTTTCTAATAATAATACATGACATCAAAACGATTCACTATAATTTAAATGAAAGACAAAGTGGATGAACCATTATATTTATTCTCCCACCCCTCTCACTAGTGACCTCGTGAACAGCTATTTTTCCTCGGCTTTTTCTACTTTTCATGTCTTACCTCCTTCAAAAGTGGGGCATCTAATACAAATTGCTAACATTATTTTGTCATCTATACTGTGTCGTGGGAGTCGCGAGTTTCATCGTTTTCCGTTTTTCTTCTACTTTGCTTTGTGTCTTGAATTTTATTTTGCTTCCTCTTTTCGTTTTCCTCTTTTGTTTTGCTTCCTGTTTTCTTCTTTGATTTGTTTTGCCGGATGAGAGGGGAGCAAATGGTAAATCTTAAAAATAAAATTGAAAAGACTTATTTATATTCACATTGAAATAAAGGAAGGAAAAAAATCTACATCGAAGTAGAAGAAGAAAAACAAAGCACCGAATTACAAAAAGGGGGAAAAAACATCGAAGAACAAGGAGGAAAAAATCTACATCGAAGTACAAGTAGAACAATGCATCGAATTACAAGAAAGGGGAAAAAACATCGAAGTACAAGGAGGAAAAAATCTACATCGAAGTACAAGAAAAGATAACCGAAGTAAAAGAAGGAAAAAAATATACAAGTGAAAAATAAAAATCCAATTAAGAAAGTCAGCTAATATTTAGACTTCATCAAGAGCCTCCTGATCCTTGGTGTTTACGTCTGTCTACCCCTTCCCTTTGTGCCTTGCTGATGGGGTGAGGGGGAGGATAAAGGGGTGCCTATTAGGGGTGTTGGGCCCTCCCTTAATGTCCCCTTATGGAGAGTTTGTAAATACCGACCATTAGTTTACTTCCATTGAGGGTTTGTGTAAATATACGCAAGGAAAGTGGGAAGCATTGGGAGAAGGAGGGAGGGAGGGAGGGAGTAGGAAAGAGGGAGAGTGAAGAAGGAGTGAATCTAAGGAGGGAAGGAGGGTGGGAGGGAGAAGTCGGAGGCACTGGATATAGGAAGGGAAGTAGGGAGGGAGACATGAGAGGTAGGAGGGAGGAAGAAAAAGAGGAGGGAGGGAGAAAAGAGGAGGAGTGATGGGAAAAGGACAGAAGGAAGGGAGGAAAGGAGGGAGATGATAAAAAGGGAGGTAAGGAGGGAGGAAACTAATGAAGGAAGGAGAGTGGGAGGGAGGAAGGGAGGGAGTAGGAAAGAGGGAGAGTGAAGAAGGAGTGAATTTAAAGAGGGAGGGAGGGAGGGAGGGAGGGAGGGAGAAATCGGAGGCACTGGATATAGAAAGGGAAGTAGGGAATGAAACACTAGAGGTGGAGGGAGGAAGAAAAAGAGGAGGGAGGGAGGGAAAAAGGACAGAAGGAAACATGGAAACATGGAAATGCAGGCAACAGAAAGCCTATTGGCTCATTACGAGGTCGCCCGCTTGGGTGATTTAATCTGCTCGACCGCCACTTGGGGCTTGGTGAGCAGATGAAAGCACCTCGATATTGAGGAGCAGATGGAAGCCCCTCGTTATTCAGTTTACTCCTGACGCAGCGAAATGACGGTCGATTCTATATTTGAAGGAGTTGATGGTATTCGCATTTACTACTTCTGAGGGAAGATTGTTCCAGTGGCGGATGACTCGGTTAGAAAAGAAACTCCTTCCAATGTCTGTGTTACATCGACTCGACTGAATGGGTAAACCGTTATTTCTAGTTCTTGAGTTGGTTTGCAGTTCAAAGAATTTGGAGTAATCGACGTTATTGAACTTTTTTAGATACTTGAAGACTTGAATCATAGTCCCTCGTAGGCGTCTTTTCTCCAATGTAAAGAGATTGAGTCGCTTGAGTCGTTCCTCGTACGGTTGAGCCCTTAAGGTTGGAATCATCTTTGTGGCGCGTCGTTGAATCCTTTCCAGTAAAGCAATGTCCTTTCTGTAATTGGGAGACCAGAACTGCACTGCATACTCAGTGCGGTCTTACCATGGAATTATACAAGGATAGCATCACGTCTGGTGTTTTACACTCAAGTTCCTCGCTATGAACCCGAGCATAATGTTGGCCTTGTTGTATGCTTTTTACAGTGATTCGCGTGTTTCAGGACACTGCTTATAGTGAATACAAGATCTTTATCCTCCTCCATCGCTTTCAGAGCTCTCACATACATCATGTATGTGTGGTTACTATTTTGGGACCCAATGTGCATGACTTTGCATTTGTCAACATTAAAAGACATTTGCCATTTTTCCGACCATTCGATAATGTGATTGAGGTCTTTCAGAATGATTTCGCAGTCGGTTTTTGTGAGGGCATCTCCACCCACCTTGGTGTCATCTGCAAATTTCGATATTGTGGATTTCAGTCCTGATTCTAGGTCATTGATATATATGATAAAGAGGATGGGTCCCAGCACTGACCCTTGAGGCACTCCACTAGTGACTGGTAGCCAATCGGAAGGCTGTCCGTTGAGTAGTACTCGTTGTTTTCTGTCGGTGAGCCAATCTCTTATCCACGCGATCAGATTGGCTCCGATGCCCGCCGAATGCAGTTTCTTAAGGAGTCGCTCGTGCGGTACCTTGTCGAAGGCTTTCTGAAAGTCCAGGTATATAACATCACTGGGGATGTGGGCATCCCAGTTCTTATATATACCTTGGAAGAAGTCTAATAAATTCGTTAGGCAGGAGCGCTTGTTTCTGAAGCCATGCTGGGTGTCGGAGATTACATTATTGTTTTCTAGAAACTTAACAAGTTTATCTCTAATAATCTTTTCGAGTATTTTTCCTGCCACTGATGTCAAACTTATGGGCCTGTAGTTTAATGCAACGCTTTTGTCTCCTTTTTTTGAAAATCGGTGTTACGTTCGCCATCTTCCAGTCTTCCGGGACCTTGTTTAGTTGAACTGACCGGTTGAATATGGTAGTGAGTGGTTGAAGTATTTGTTGTTTAAGCTCTTTTAATAACCGCGCGGGACAAACTGTCGGGTCCCGTTGACTTGTTCGTGTCGAGTTTGTCCAAGTACTTTTTACTTCTTGGTCGCATATTGAGTCAATTTCCAGCGGCGTGATCTCACTCGGCGGGCAGGGCTCTCGGAATGGTTTCGATGTCCTCGACTGTGAATACGGATGCGAAGTTACTGTTGAGGATTCTGGCCATCTGTTTACTGTCCTGAGTTACAGATCCAGTCTCGTCTGTCAGGGGACCAATATTGTATTTTACTTTCTTTTTCGATCTTATGTACGTGAAGAATTTCTTGGAGTTAGTTTTGATTTCGCGCGCTATTTGCTTTTCATAGTTGCGTTTGCTACTCCGAATAAGGCTGCGGCAAGCTCTGAGGCTGTTGTGGTACTGTGTGCTGGCTTCGGCCGTAGCATTCTCTTTCATCAAATTATAATTCCTTTTTTTTAGGTTTACTGCCCTTTTTATTTCTCTGGTCATCCACGGTGGATCTACGGCCCCATTTACTCGCCTGGATTTCGTAGGCACTGTAGCCTTCTCTACTTGCAACAGCTTATCTTTGAAGACGTTCCACGCGTTGTCGATTGTATTGTCGGTGATGCCAAGTTGGTCCCAGGTCGTAGGGGGAAGCAGTGCACGGGCTAAGTTGAAATTTCCTTTTTTGTAATCTGGTATCACTGATGGATTATCTACGAGTTTGTGACATATGTTGATATTAAAACGGATTAAGTGGTGATCGCACCCATTAAGTTTCTCACCAACTGTACAGTCGCGAATGAGGTCTGGGTCGCTTACTAATACCAGATCCAGCAGATTGTTTTCTCTTGTTGGTTGAGTTACAACTTGAGTGAGGAACGAATCCTCCACCATTTCTAAAAGCCTGTTACCCTCTTGATCTCCAGTCATCAGTCCCCAGTCAATGTTAGGGCAATTAAAGTCCCCAATTATAATTGCTTCCTTGCTTTGTGTTAGAGAGTGAATCTCTTCGTAGAGGGCAGTGTCATCGGCTGTCTGTTGTTTCGGAGGCCTGTATACGGTTGCAAGTGTTAGTTTCTTGTTATTTGCGGTTATTTCCACATAGACAGAATCGTATTTCTCTGCGTCCTGTTTGTCTATTTTTTTGGCCGGGTGTACTTTTTACGTAGCAAACTTCTCCTCCTCCTTTCTTGTGCTTTCGACTTTGTGGAAGCTTTCGTACCCAGGGAATGACATTTCGGATTCTAGATGGGTAGAGTTGGCCCAAGTCTCTGTGATGGCTACCACATCTGGTTTCTCTGTTGCAATATACGCCCTAATTTCGTCCTTTTTGGGTATTAAACTACGTGCATTTGTGTACATGATAGAAATGTGGCCGTGACGAGTTGTACCAGTTCGCTTGTCGGAGGCGTGGTTAGTTACACAGTTTCTTGTGAGTCGCACTGACGCTACGGGTTGGTTGATCAAGGGCTGCCTTTGCCCCGTCCTCGCCCGCCGTTTTTTGAAAGGCTTTTCGAAAAGCTTTTCACTGCCTCGTCCAGAAGCCTCCCGAAACGCGCCGATCCAACCTCATTCAGATGTAGTCCATCGTTCCAAAACAAGTCTGGGCGCTCAAGGAAGTGGTGCCAGGCGTTTGTAAACGCCACGCCTTCGTCGTCACAAATTTCCTTCTGTTGAAGGAGGGAGATGATACAATGATACAATGGGAGGTAAGGAAGGAGGAAACTAATGAAGGAAGGAGAGTTGGAGGGAGGGAGGGAGAGAGAACATCAAGGTGGAGAGAGAACATCAAGGTGGAGAAAATGAAATCACTCGTTGAGGTTCTCCCTGTATTCTTGAGGTCATGTGTGTGTGAGGGGAGCTAGTGTGTACCTGTATGTGTGCTGACCCTTTTCTATCTTCAGTTACGCTTCTCCCTCCAAAGTCACAACTGGGAGGGAGGGAGGGAGAGAGAACATCAAGCTGGAAAGAACAAAAACACTCGTTGAGGTTCTCCCTGTATTCTTGAGGTCATGTGTGTGTGAGGGGAGACAGTGCTGACCATTTTCTATCTTCAGTCACGCTTCTCCCACTAACGTCACAAATTTCCCACACTAAGTTTAATCCTTCCAAGACTACCTTAAGCCACTCACGTAACGAACCAGGCCTCTTTTTAAACGTTACTCGCCTCCCATGATAGGTTTTGCGTCTTCCAGGACAAATTTAATCTCTCCCATAGTTAAAAAAAAGACCCTATTGATTCTTATCCTCCCTCACACTCACATTTTTCCCGTAGTTGTTTAAGACTCTCCCCACGACTATAAATGACTCGTAGCATAATAGCTCTCGCCCCCAGTGTCACAGCCCTCCCATAGTACGTTACACCCACCTATAGCATTAACTGTTAGCCGCGTTAATACTCCCCCAGCATAGTTAAGTCTTGTTACAAATCATGCTCCACTCACACTAAGTTATCCCTTTCTCCCATAGTAAGTTATCCCTCTCCCACACTACGTTATCCCTTTCTCCCATAGTAAGTTATCCCTCTCCCACACTACGTTATCTTTCTCCCATAGTAAGTTATTCCTCTCCCACACTACGTTATCCCTTTCTCCCATAGTAAGTTATCCCTCCCCACACTACGTTATCTTTCTCCCATAGTAAGTTATTCCTCTCCCACACTACGTTATCCCTTTCTCCCATAGTAAGTTATCCCTCCCCACACTACGTTATCTTTCTCCCATAGTAAGTTATTCCTCTCCCACACTACGTTATCCCTTTCTCCCATAGTAAGTTATCCCTCCCCACACTACGTTATCTTTCTCCCATAGCAAGTTATTCCTCTCCCACGGTAAGTCATCCCTCTTCCCACACAAAGTTAATCTTCTCCAACACTAAGTCATCTCTCCCACACTAAGTTATCCCTTTCTCCCATAGTAAGTTATTCCTCTCCCACACTACGTTATCTTTCCCCCATAGTAAGTTTTTCCTCTCCCACGGTAAGTCATCCTTCTTCCCACACAAAGTTAATCGTCTCCAACACTAAGTCATCTCTCCTGCACTAAGTTATCCCTTTCTCCCATAGTAAGTAATTCCTCTCCCACACTACGTTATCTTTCTCCCATAGTAAGTTATTCCTCCCACCTTAAGTCATCCTTTTCCCACACAAAGTTAATCGTCTCCAACACTAAGTTATCTCTGCCACACTAAGTTATCCCTTTCTCCCAAAGTAAGTAATTCCTCTCCCACACTACGTTATCTTTCTCCCATAGTAAATTATTCCTCTCCCACGGTAAGTCATCCTTTTCCCACACAAAGTTAATCGTCTCCAACACTAAGTCATCTCTGCCACAATAAGTTATCCCTGTCTCCCATAGTAAGTTATCCCTCTCCCACACTACGTTATCTTTCTCCCATGGTAAGTTATTCCTCTCCCACACTACGTTATCTTTCTCCCATAGTAAGTTATTCCTCTCCCACACTACGTTATCTTTCTCCCATAGTAAGTTATTCCTCTCCCACACTACGTTATCTTTCTCCCATAGTAAGTTATTCCTCTCCCATGGTAAGTCATCCTTTTCCCACACAAAGCTAATCGTCTCCAACACTACGTCATCTCTGCCACAATAAGTTATCCCTGTCTCACATAGTAAGTTATCCCTCTCCCACACTACGTTATCTTTCTCCCATAGTAAGTTATTCCTCTCCCACACTACGTTATCTTTCTCCCATAGTAAGTTATTCCTCTCCCATGGTAAGTCATCCTTTTCCCACACAAAGCTAATCGTCTCCAACACTACGTCATCTCTGCCACAATAAGCTCTCTCTCTCTCCCACCGTAAGTCACCTCCCTCCCACACTAAGTTAATCGTCTCCCACATTACGTTCCGCCGCGCCGGGCATCGGAAGCCGTGCATCAAGACCCAAGCATCGCCGTCATTACCGCGAAGAGGCCGGCTTCCTGTCATTACGTGAAAAACGAGACACGCTCCTCCTCCTCCTCCTCCTCCGCCTTCTTCTTCTTCTTCTTCTTCTTCTTCTTCTTCTTCTTCTTCTTCTTCTTCTTCTTCTTCTTCTTCTCTCCTCCTCCTCCTCCTCCTCCTCCTCCAACATCGACGCACTATGAAAATGATACCACCGTTGACAGCAGAGCCATATATAACTACTCAAACGACCCTCTTTTTACGCTAGAGAATGGATGAGTACAAGGATATTTAATGCAGGTTTTCAAGGACCAGGACAAGTTTGCTTACGCCGATCGTTCCAACCTTTTTGAACTCCAGACTAGAGACTTGCCAATCGTATCAGTATCGGAAGTATCTGTCTCCTCTTAATTCTTTTTTTATAGGAGCAGTGATTTGCGGGCTTTTTTTTTTTTTTTCTTATTTGCCCTTGAGGTGTTTCCTATACTGTAAAATAAATGTAGTATCGGTATCGGTATCGGGAAGGTGAAAATCTGGCCGACACACCGACACTTTTCTCATTTTCCGGTTTGTGTGTACTGTTTTTTTTTATGTCAAGTGAAGAAAAAATATCTGCACATTTTTTATTTTTCTCACGAACGGCTAAATTACTCAGCCAAACATATGATTATTCCCACTCTCCAAGGTCATGATTGGTAGCTGAAAACTGTCTAGCTGAGAACACGGACACTGCCCTCAGCTCTGTACTGCACGAGAAGGTGCTCTCCCAGGACTGCTGTTCGGCATGGGCTAAACAAACAGGTCAGCGCTGGATAAAGGCTCACGCAACTATATAATATACCACTGTAATTTCGACTCCATGACCTATATTTTTTTATCATCAACTTTCAAGACTATCCCAATCAGAGTTATTCCCAAATTCCTCAATTTCTAATTTTACAACACAAGTAATTCTATATTTTTTAATCTTACAAATATGTAATCAAAATAAAAAGGATCGGTTTCGGTATCGGTGACGGCAACATATCGGCCATTTGTTAATATCCGAGTAGCGATATAGGTATCGGCTGGAAAGTGCACATGAGTATCGGTATCGGCCACCATCACATCTCTACTCCAGACTAGTAGCGGTCATCACAGATATCGGTTGGCGGTTTTTTTCTTGTTTTTTTACTCTCACACCGAGTTAACCGCTTGTGAAACAACCTTCCCGCAGGAACAGTTAATGCGAACCTGTGCATTGACTATTGCTTCAGTGGGACAGGAGTGAAATGAATGCTGCTGTATGTACAGAATATGCTCTAATCTGTCCCGTAGGTACACATAGGACACACAAGGACACAGGGAGACTACAAAAGGCCAGACGGCTACACAAGGCAGCTCCTGAAGATCGGTTGCTCACCAAATTCCCTTCCCGTCCATAAATGCATCTAATGTCCTTTTACAGGTTTCAATTGTGTTTGCCTCAACTACATACCTATTCAGTTTGTTCCACTCGTCCACTAATCTGTTCGTGAACCAGATTTTCTATTTCTTTTCTAAACTTGAATTTATCCAACTTATTCTCGTTACTGAGTGTTCTCACATCAGTTTTAATATGAGTACTTCATGTAGATCTCCCTTGTTGATTCCCTTAATCCATTTACACACCTCAATCAAGTCTCCACGCAGCGGCTACAAAGGCCGACGAACTGAGTTGACATAGCAGACTGTCGAGTTATAATTCATCCTGTTTTCTGTTGCCTTCTCTGTCATGTTTTCGTGTTTCCTCCATATGTCATGTCTCATGCTTCGGTGCGCGTACATAATTCTGGTGAAACGAGTGTGTGTGTGTGTGTGTGTGTGTGTGTGTGTGTGTGTGTGTGTGTGTGTGTGTGTGTGAGAGAGAGAGAGAGAGAGAGAGAGAGAGAGACATAAATAACACAACATTGCAGAATAAACATATGCGAACAAACAGAATAACACGAACTAAATCACAGCGGACCATGAAACATACAAAGCGGGTGACTAAATCAGCGGCGGGCACACCAATAACAACAACGATAACACTAACAGTAAATAACAGGCGGCTCGTAAAATCGCCCCCGCCGCCCGCCGCCAACACTCGCGCCGCCGCCCGCTCAAGCACACAACACCCGTGACAAAAAAACTTTAAAATGACTCCTAACATAAATCGCAGAAATTGGTTCCCTCTCCCTCCTCTTCCCCCCCCCCTCCATCTCCTCTTCCTACTCGTTTTCTTCTTCTTCTTCCTCCTCCTTCGCCTACTTGTATTCATTTTCCTCCTTCCTAATTTTGTTTTTTCGTTTATCGTTTTCTTATTCTTCTTTTCCTCCTTCTTCCTCTCCTCCTCAATTTTCTTCAACATCTCCTTCTTCACCTCCTCTTTCTTCTCTTTCTCTTCTCTTTCTCTTTCTTTTCCTCCTCCTCTTCCTCTTCGTGTTCCTCCTCCTCCTCCTCCTCCTGAACTACTCCTATTACTACCACCAACACCATCACTACTATCTGTTACTACTACTACCACCACCGCCACCACCACTCCCTCCTTCCCCCCTCCCCTACCCCCCTCCTCACCTGCTAAGTGGAGGTAAACGCTCAACAGGTACCTGAGAAGCGGAAGTCCCGCCCCACCTGTAGTATTTCTTGGCCAGACTCACCGGGGAATCGACCTGGAATGAGTGAGTGCAGGTGCGCCCTCACTCTCCATCACCTGTGTCGAGGAGGAGGAGGAGGAGGATTGGAGGTCGAGAAGTAGTAGTAGCAGCAGCAGTAGTAGTAGTAGTAGTAGTAGTAGTAGTAGTAGTAGTAGTAGTAGTAGTTTAGGAGGAGAAGGAGGAGAAGGAAAGGAGAAAGACGAGAAAGAGGTGGAAGAAGAAGGAAAAGAACAACTCAATAAACGAAGAAAACTAAATCATGGAGGAATAAAAAGACGAGGAGGAGGAGGAGGAGGAGGAGGAGGAGGAAGAAGAAGAAGTATGAATAGTTTACTTTTATATATTTGTGTGTGTATATAGAAGTGTGTGTGTGTGTGTGTGTGTGTGCGCGCGTTATGTAGGTTCGGCGTGCATTATTTAGCGCTACAGCGTGTGACACAAAGGTTTACATAGAGAGAGAGAGAGAGAGAGAGAGAGAGAGAGAGAGAGAGAGAGAGAGAGAGAGAGAGAGAGAGAATTGGCACTCTATTACTTGGCCGCAGCATTAAGAGGCTAAGCGACAAGAATAAATGTTTCCGAAAAAGAGATTGTTATTCCATTTTGTTATTATTGTTATTATTGTTATTATTTTATTAATATTATTTCTTGTGGTTGTAAAGAACGTAAATTCAACTACAGTTCCTCCTCCTCCTCCACTACATTATCTTTCTCTTTCTCTTTTTTTTTCTTATTTTTTGTTCTTGTGCATATATTCTTATTTTTTTCTTTATTTTCTCCTCCTTCTCCTCCTCCACCTCGTCTTGATAGATAGATAGATAGACATAGATAGATAAATAGGTAGATAGATAGATAGATAGGTAAAGAGAGAGAAATAGGTAGTTTATAGGTCAGGAAGTCGACACAGAAAGGGAATCCGATCCTTCTAAATAGTTCACTACGTCTCTGATTCATTAAAATTCTCCTCTTCCTTCTTCTCTTCCTACTACTGTTACTACTTCTGCTTCCACTCCTCCTCCTCCTCCTCTTCCTCCTCCTCCTCCTCCTCCTTCTTTCCCTACAACTTTTCGTTCATTTTTCTGCCTCTCAATAAGTGAGTGTGTAGGCTTGACCCGATCACTAAACCAGGCTGTGACGTCCAAGGTTTATAGTGGAAAAGGTTTTTGGTTAGCCTCTCCTCCATTATCTATTCTCCTCCTCCTCCTCCTCCTCCTCTTTCTCCTCCTCCTCCTCCTCCTTGTCTCCTCCTCGTCTTCGTCCTCTTATACCTTACTCTTCTATATCTCTTAATTTTTGTTTGTCTTTTTCTTGTTTCCTTATATTTTTCTTTTTCCTCATTTTTTCTTTGATATCTAGTTGTTGTTGTTCTTGTTCTCCTTATTACCTTCTCATCCTCTTCCTCTTCCAGCGCCACGAAGATGATACCATCACTGAGGACGAAACCCTATGAAGAACGACTCGAGCGACTCAACCTCTTCACGTTGGAAAAGAGACGACTGCGGGGAGACATGATACAAGTCTTCTTTAAAGTACCCTCAACAACGTTGATCACTGATCACTCTTCACGCTAACAAACTAACAACAAGAACTGAAAACAAACAACAACAAAACAATTGAAGCAAGCGCGATGCATCGGACACATCGGAGTTATATATCGAATAGTTAGTTGTTCGCCTGGAAAGGCCTTCCCTTCATGCAAGCGTACTAGACCATCAACTCCTTCAAGAGAAACGCAGATCGCCACCTGCTGCAACAGGAGTGCCGAAACTTTCCAAGAGTAGAGAGTTTAATCCTCCTCCTCCTCCTCCTCCTCCTCCTCCTGCCCCACCACCTTCTCCTGCTCCACCTTTTCCTCCTCCTTCCCCCCACCTCCTGCCCCCAACCTCCTCCTCCTCCTCCTTCTCTTGCTGCTGCACCAAAATTAACGTCTCTAGCAATGCAATTACCTGCCCAACGAGGAGGGAATACTCACTGCTTTATTACACCTTTACCTGCCTGACCCCCCTCCCTCCTCCTCTCCTCCCCCCCGCCAGGTGTGTGTTTCTCCAGGTAATCAAGAGGAAGGGAGCGCCGTGCCGTGCAGAAAGGAGGCGAGAGCTGCCGGGCCTCAGATATCAAGAGGAAAGAGGAAGGAAGATGTGATGAGTTAACTTGATTGGGGTCGCCGGTGGAAATGTGTTGATATTGTTTTTTTGTTGTTGTTGTTGATTTGTTGGGGGGATTGACTGTGAGGAATTTATTATGGGTGAGAAAAAGTTTGGTCCTTCTCCTCGTCTGTTTCATTATTTCTCGTTTTTCATCTTTTTTTTTATTTTTCTTCATGGCTTCCTATTTTTTTGCGGCTTGATTTTTTTTCGTTGATAGTTAACAGTTTGTAGTTTTAGTATAGTACAGTTTTTTGTTAGTTTATGTAAAGTAATAACGAGGAAAACTCTACACCTGAGAAGTATTATGTTTGAACCCCGTGCCATTCATATTTAGACGGAACTCTTTTAAGTACAAAGTAACGCGAAATGCTTACCCAAGGAAACAAAATTGTGTGTTTAGTTTCCTTTCTTGAATTGGGGTACACGTGGAACTAAAATGACACGTTACTATGGATTTCAGAGGCTGTGTTATATCGTTTTTTTCTGGAATATCTGAGTAAGTATCAATTGGGTCACTATGATACTCTGCCACAGTTTGTTTCACACCCACCGCTAATATTTGTCAGCATAGTCTAATCCGTGTGTTTATCTGCTTTCGTGTCATAATATATCGTCGCAAATGTCACCGTGTAATCGCCTGACAAATACGGGGCTTGGCGTAATGAGTGTTAAATCTTCAGGTGAGCTTTTCGTTCTTCACACTAAGCTACTATTTTTTTTCAATCAAGGATATAGTAAGAAGAGGAAGTGAGTTACTGGTGAAGGTACAGGTGGGGGAGAAGGAAAGACAGTAGGAGTGTACAGTTGTATGGTGCATTATAAGAGGGGTGTGAGTAAGGCACAGACTCTTGACACTTGAAGGGAAATAGCGAAATGAATCGACAGTAATCGGTTGTTGAAATATATACTGCAGAACGTTTATGTGTGTTTGTATCCACGTCTGTTCTTTATTAGGCGGTCTGACACGTTTGGAGTGTTATCGTGACTCTGGCTTCCTCTTCTTTTGCTTGTGTCTTACTTGTGTTGCTTGTGTCTTACTTGTGTTGCTTGTGTCTTACCTGTGTTGCTTGTGTCTTACTTGTGTTGCTTGTGTCTTACTTGTGTTGCTTGTGTCTTACTTGTGTTGCTTGTGTCTTACTTGTGTTGCTTGTGTCTTACTTGTGTTGCTTGTGTCTTATTTGTGTTGCTTGTCAGGAAGGATGTCATTAGGTAGGTGGACAGACGAGCTGGAAAGACTGCTTATTTTGTTCTGTTTTGTGTTGCGTGGCAGTGTTTGTTGTTCTGCTAATTGACTGGTAGTTTATGATGCGGCGAAAGGAAGCTGTTGATGTGTTTGTCTGTTTATTATTGATGTATTTATTTATCTATTTACCAATCTAGCGTTCAGTTATCTCATTGTGTATCTATTATTCGTTATGTTCAGTTCTTAATTTACTCTTTCTAATTATTACTATTATTATTATTATTATTATTATTATTATTATTATTATTATTATTATTATTATTATTATTATTATTATTATTATTATTATTATTATTATTATTATTATTTCAGAAACGGGAGGATCGCCGTCGTCTGCGTCTCTGTAAGTGTTGCTTGATTCTGTGTTTCTTTAGTTGCTCCTGTTCCTTTGTTTCTCTAATTGCTTCTGTTTATTTGTTACTTGTTACTTTTTCTTTAGTCTTTATTCGTCCCTGCTTCTTTGGTCTACATTTGTCCCTGTTTCTTTGTTTATTTAGATGTTCCTGTTTCTTTGTTTATTACGTGTCCCTGCTTCTTTGTTTACTTGTCCCTCCTCCTTTATTTATTTACGTGTTCCTGTTTTTTGTTTTTTTCATGTGTTCCTGTTTCTTTGTGTCTTTATACTTGTTTACCGTTTTTAGTCAGATGGTTTAAGACGCCTTATCATCGTATCGGTCACTAAGATGCACCGACCAGCCACACCGTTAATTCATCACCACTATAAAACACCACACACATAAGCACACCATATTTCAGCGCCCCACCCCACACAATACCATACAATATCACAATAACTCACTACCATACCACACCACATCTTGCTACACCACGTTCATCAATCACACACACACACGCACACTAATTCCACCCCCCCCCCCGCCCACGCACACCTCGCAGGAGAATCCGGACGAGAAGTTTTGGCAAGTGAAATTCATAATGAAATACGCGGGAGATTTGCCCACTAGATGCATATTGTATCATTCAGGAACGAAATGTTTTGGACCGGCTTGGAATACTATATGAAGCTCTGTGGCCGAAGCTGATGGTGTTGGTGGTTGGGGTGGGGGTGATGGTGGTGGTGGTGGTGGTGCGAAATTTTGAAAAACGTAAAAGACACACGCGCTCACCACAAGGGGAAAAATGTGATCAAGAATAATAGTGAGAGTTTGGGTTTTAAAAGGCGCCGAAGGAAAAATAAAATGTGTGGAGGTGTTTTTTTACTATAGGTCACCGGTATGTGTGTGTGTGTGTGTGTGTGTGTGTGTGTGTGTGTGTTTGTGTGTGTTCCGTTTTGTGGTCTATATTATGTTGTTACTCATATTAGCAATAGTATTAGTAGTAGTGATAGTAGTATAAATAGTAGTAGTAGAAGTAGTAGTTTAATTTTGTCTCTTCTTTGAAAATGCTGAAAAATCTTGAGTGTAAGGAACAGAGAGGCACCTTATAAGACTAATGTATTTTCTCCTTTTTGAATAGTGTGGAAAGTATGAAGGGAAAGGAAGGATTAATATCACTACGAGTCTTGAGTTTGTTCATTATTTGCTACTATTTATAAAAAGAAATTCGTGTAAAAATAACGTAGTGTGGAGTTACATGATGCTTAGTTTTTTTTTCATATTAAATTAAGCAGCAGCGAATAGATGACCCAATACCTTTATTTCATCTATTGCCTCTTGGGATATTTGTAAAGGTTCCAGTAATACAGAGGAGAGCCGTGGTATATGTTTCCCCTCTCCAGTTTAGTCGTTTGTGTTGGTAATAAAAGATAAGGAGAGGCATTACGTGGAGCATTAAAAACAGAAACTCATATTGAAGGATTCCCTCCGGAGACTAACGGCTGCCTTACTCTTTTCATACCTTATTGGCGAGCACACTACTGAGGTCTATCGTTCAATATGTTAGTGAGCGTAGAGAGCGATGGGGGAGAAGACACGAGAGTAAAATGCTGTTGTAAGGAAAGTATAGTGGAAGTGATTTATTTATTTTTTTATTTTTAGGGAGAGAGAGAGAGAGAGAGAGAGAGAGAGAGAGAGAGAGAGAGAGAGAGAGGGAGTGTGGGTGAGAGGAAAATATTGTTTTTAGGCGGGTATTGTGTTTTTTCCCTGTTTTAGTTTTTCTTTTTTCTATAGAGGTCAATAATGGAAGGTGAAAATATTGTAAAATGCTGTTCTTAGGTCATCGGGAGGTTTCTGTTTCTGTTCTCTTTGTTTTCTATTTCCTACTGAGTTCTGTTCTTTAATATGCTATAGTGGACGCAGAGGAAAATCATGTTCGAGAGTATTGTTAGTTTTTTTTCCCGTTTCTTGTTTTCTATTTTCTACAGAGGTCTATCTTTTACTGCTATAGGAAGTAGATATCGATAAAGCAATGTTAATGAGAGTAAAAGCGTATATCTAAAGTATTGTAAGTCTTTTTTCCCCTGTGTAGGCTGTATTGTGTACGTGTAGACTCTCGCGGGCTCTAGTGGTTGGCTCCTGTCCTCTGATGGCGCGGCTGGGCATTATTTTAGTGATGCCGAAGTGTGAAGAGATGTGTCGGAAATATACAGTGGAAACGTCAAGGCGGCAGTATACTGCTTCCCTCGATTTGGTGTTCCCCTTCCAATATCGTGTTTCCCTCTCACTATAGTGTTTCCCTCTCAGTATAGTGCTCCCCTCAATACAGTGTTTCCGTCTCAGTGTAGTGCTCCCTCTAAATAGTGTCTCCTCCTCAATATAGTGCTTCTCTCAGTAGGTAGTTGTGGTAAAAAATATTAAAAGAAAAACACGTCAATTGCTGTCGGAGTAGCGTCGCTCTGAGGTGTGAATAAGGAATAAAGGCGTGGAAAGTCACCTGCCTACCCGCCGCTTCGCTTTAAACAGGTGAACGCTGTTTGGAGGGAGTGCGGGGAAAGTGGTCTTAAGAGAAGATTTCCCGGACTGATGAACGCTCATTGGGCCGTAATTGCCGGATGAACAGTTGAGGCGTATGAACAGTGTGGATGATGTTTGTGTTTAGTGAAGCACGTAAGCTGTGGGGGATAATGAGGAAAAAAAGGTGTTTGTCGTACTGATAAACATTCGCCTGACCAGAATTATTAGAATATTTACTCCTACTGATATTGTTAAACAGCTAATGAGAAGACTAATGAGAAACTAATGAGAAAAAATAATAAGGAAAAAAGGTGTGTCTTGCACTGTTTAACATTTCCTTGGCCAGTATTATTAGAGGAATACTGACTCTTTTGTTACTGTTAAAAACCTGCTAATGAGGAAAACTAATGAGAAAAAATAATGAGGAAAAAAAGGTGTCTCGTACTGGTTAACATTTCCTTAGCCAGTATTATTAGAGGAATACTGACTCTTTTGTTACTATTAAAAACCTGCTAATGAGGAAAACTAATGAGGAAAAATAATGAGGAAAAAAGGTGTCTCGTACTGGTTAACATTTCCTTAGCCAGTATTATTAGAGGAATACTGACTCTTTTGTTACTATTAAAAACCTGCTAATGAGGAAAACTAATGAGAAAAAATAATGAGGAAAAAAAGGTGTGTCTTGTACCGGTTAACATTTCCTTAGCCAGTATTATTAGAGGAATATTAACTTTTGTTACTATTATAAACCTGCTAATGAGGAAAACTAATGAGGAAAAATGTGTTTCTCGTCTTCCTAAACATTTGCCTGTCAAGTATTCCTTGAGAAACTTTTACTTTTTAATCACTCCCATTTGGCAACTTTGGTAATGTTTGTGTTTATTTAAGTTGCTAATCTGTGGAAGCTAATTAGGAAAAAGTATGTTTGTTCGTTGGTCAGTATTATTAAAGGAACATTTACTGTTTTAGTACTATTATTTCTCATAAGTTTAGCTCATTACTACTATTTGCTCATATTTCCTTCAAAGCTATCATAGTTTATTGCTATTATTAGACTATTATTATTATTATTATTATTATTATTATTATTATTATTATTATTATTATTATTATTATTATTATTATTATTATTATTATTATTATTTTTATACATGTATTTATCAGTGAAGGTAATATTACGAAGGAATCGAATAAGTAATCATTTTAAGATGAAGGAAGGCTTGCTCATAATGATACACGCTTTTTCATCAGTATTATTGGAGGAACATTTTAAAGGCGAATAAAGAGTGCAGTTATTAGGTAAGCTCGGTAGAACTGTAGGATTATGAAGAAAAATCAGCATATTTTTCAATGATAAACGCTCCATCATCCGTATTATTTGAGAAGCATTTTAAAAAGGGAAATTTGAAGTTTATTAATGAAGAACGTATTGGAAATCAGTAACATCATACGTATATTTATCTTACACAGCTTAAACTCGCTGACCAATACGATTCAATATACATTAAAAAGAAAAATTACTAAGCGTTGTGGTAGATACTTTGCTCTTGTAAGAAAATCATTTAAAAGGAGAAATAGAAAGTAGAAAGAAAGAGAAATAGAGAAAAGAAAAGAGAAAAGAAAAAGAAAGAAAAAATGAGGAGTTATGCAATCAGAAAACATTATTCGTGTATTTAGCCAACAGAGCTTAAACACAACTTGACCAATACACCATTAGATAAACATTGAAAAGAAAAAATATAAAGCCTAGTTGCAGCACATAGTTAACTTAGTGAGTATTGTTAGAGAAGCATTTAAAAGGAAAAACAAAGTGTAGTAATAAAGAAAGGATTGCAGAAAGGATTGATCTCTCTTTTGGCCGCTCTTTTCTATTTGCTTTTATAGGAGTAGTGCTGAGAGGGTATAGGAGTAGTGCTGAGAGGGTATAGGAGTAGTGCTGAGAGGGCATTGTTGTTTTCTTTTTGTTTTTGCCCACGAGTTGTTTCCTGTTCAGTAAAAAAAAAAAAAAAAAAAAAATCAAACTGTACATATATTTAGCTTTCACGTTACCGGTATTACTAGATAAACGTTTAACAGGAAAATCATAAAGCGTTGTCGTACCGGGTGTGTCCCTTTAGTAATTAAATAGGTAAGCAATGTGTGTGTGTGCCTGATAAAAAAAGTAGATTCCCAGCGCCAATAAACACTCGCTCCAGTATTAGCGGCGGGCAGCGTTTGAGGTGTTGGGAGGCAGTGTGTGTGTGCGTGATTAAACAGGCGCGCTTTGTGGAAGGAAAAACATTTAGCGATAAGACTAGGATTGGGATGGGGGGATGGGGGAGAGAGAGAGAGAGAGAGAGAGAGAGAGAGAGAGAGAGAGAGAGAGAAGGCTCATGTGTACTGTTATTCTTTCACTACTGCTACTATTCTTACTGGTTTTACATAATACTCATCGTTAATATTTTTCATTACTACTGTCCACAACTATTATCTGGTCCTTTTAGATTCCCCAGTATCATAGTTAGCTATACAATTACTTTTACCATCATTCATCCTCTATGCATTTATCAGTAAAAAAAAAAGAGAATAAAATAATGAACGAATAAAAACCGAAAGCTCCCATGCACGCAGAATCTCTCCCACACACCGGCAAGCAAGACGAGCGCGTGAGAGGCGGCGGACAAAACAAATAAAAAAAGCTACAGAGAGGGAGGGCACAGGTTAAAAAGAAGCGGTCTTGGAGTAGAGTGAGTGGGTGCAGGCGACTCATCCACTATTGACCAGGGTTGAGGGGACGCGGCCGCCAGCCCTCCCCTCGCGGCCGCCGTGTGTGTGTACGGAGGAGGAAGAAAGCCAGCGCTGTACGGCTCTGTATTCTTTTTTTTTTTTTCTTTATGGACGGTAAGGTGAGGTGCAGGTGAGGCGGGTAATTAATTCACCTGGATCTGTAGTACGACAGGTGTTTTATTGTGTCCTACCTTTAGGGACAATGTGAAGTTTTTGATGGGTGGAATTAATTGTATTTTTTCTTACAGTATAGGAAGCAGCTCAAGGGCAAAAATAAATCAACAACAAAAAAAGTCCGCAAAACAGTCCTCGACAAGTATATAAGTAGATAAATAGAGAAAGTGATCAGTAGTTTTTTAATGGAAGGTGAAATAAGGGTGTAGAGAGACAATTAAATGCTCCTGGTCTTCTAGATTGTTTTTTATCTTTAGGGAAAATGTGGTTTCTAAAAAGGGGTTTAAATTATTGGTTGTGATACGTTTATTTATTTATTTATTCTTTGTTATCGAAGGTGAGCTATAGGTGGAACGAGATAATTAAATGCACCTGGCCTACTAGATTATTGTTTATGAAAAATGTGGTTTCCAAGAAGGGGTTTAAAGTATAATTTGTGATAAGTTGAGTCTTTTGTTATTGAAGGTTACCTGTAGCTGTGGCGGGGTAATTAATGCACCTGGATTTGTGGGCAGGCTAGGAGACGGTTGTTTATCTTTAGGTGAAATATGGTTTGAATTGGTGGGTTTGATTATTGGTGATAGGCAGATTTTTTTTTCATAAGAGGTGAGCTGTTGGTGAGACGAAATATTTAATGCAACTGAACTAGTAGATTGTCGTGCATCTTTAGGGGAAAGTGTTTAGTTTCTAAGAGATGTTTTAAAAGACTGATTATACTTTGTGATAAGTTGTTTTTGTTTCGGAAGGTAAACTGTCGGTAAAGCGAGCCAATCAATGCACCTGGGTTTGTAGAGGAACTAACATGGTTATTTTTAGGGGAAATGTGAAGCGACTGCTAAAGGTTTGTGATAAGTTGATATTTTTGTTTTGTTTTGGAAGGCAGCGAGTAGCGGGCTTTTTTTTTATTATTGTTTCCTTTTTTGTGCCCTTGAGCTGTCTCCTTTGTTGTAAAAAAAAAATGAAGGTGAGATGAGGTCATTAATCCAGTTGGACTTACAGAGAGACTTATAGATGGTTAATTATCTTTTGGAAAAATAAAACACCTTGATTTGTTGAGAGTTCAGGTGTAAATAATTTGGGTTCTTCAGACGGGTGCGGGTTTCTTTTTTGCAATATAGGAGGTAGCTCAAAGAAAAAAGATAAGGATACAAAAAGTCCGTTGACGTGTGAATGATGAGGCGAGAGAGGATGAATAACGCGCTTGATTTATAGTGCGTCCAGGTAAGAGATGCTCGTGATTCCACGGAGAGACGTGCAAGACTGCCTGGACTGCTTGGTCTGGAGTGGACTGGACGCTGTTGTTCAAATACGTTATTACATTTTCTTTTAACGAGACGAGGTAAAGACGGTTGAGGTCAGTTTAAGACTTGACTTGTAGTGAGCTCGAAGAAGAAGAAGAAGAAGAAGACGACGACGACGACGACGACGACGACGACGACGACGACGAAGAAGAAGAAGAAGAAGAAGAAGAAGAAGAAGAAGAAGAAGAAGAAGAAGAAATAAAAAAAGACAAAGAAAGAAAGAAAAAAGAACAAAAAAAGAAAAAAGAAAAAAGAAAATAATAATAATAATAATAATAATAATAATAATAATAATAATAATAATAATAATAATAAGAAGAAGAAGAAGAAGAGAAAGAAATGACAAAGAAAGAAAGAAAGACAAAGAAAGAAAGATAGAATGAAAGAAAGAAAGAAAGAAAGAAAGAAAAAGAAAGAAAAGAAAAATGAAGTGGTAGAAGAGTAAGGAAAAGAAAAAAGGAATACAAAATGAATAAGAAAATGAAGGAGAACAAGAAGAACAGGAACAAGAAGAAAAAATAAAAAGAACGTGAACAAAAAAAAAGTTACCAAATAAGAGGAAGACGACGAGGAGGAGGAGGAGGAGGAGGAGGAGGAGGAGGAGGAGGAGGAGGAGGAGGAGGAGGAGGAGAAACAGGAAGAAGAAGAAGAGGATGCTAAGTAGATGACTGTGTTTCTCCTGCCAGGTGAATTAAAGGTGAGAGGGGATAATTTGCACCTCTCGGAGTGTAATGAGTTGTCTTTTGTAGCGGCGTTCCGTCTTCTCTGTCTCCTCGGCGTCACGTGTGGCAGGAAGGGGCTACTATTTCGTTTTCATTCTCTTATCTTTTCTATTCTTGGTGTTCGTATTCTCGCTTCTTCTAATTTTGTTGCTTATTGTGCGCTTTTTCAAGTGGTTTGGGTATATATTTTTTCTTTTTCATTCGTTTTATTTTGTTTTCCTTGGCCCCTTTTGTTTTTGTTTATATCCATGTTTTTGTTTATCATCACGTTTATCATCACGTCGGCGTTACGTCTTGCAGGAAGGGGCTATCATTTCTTTTTTTCATTCTCTATCTATTTTTGCTTCTGGTCTTTGTTCGTATTTTTGCTTCTTTCTAATTTTCCTGTTTATTATTATTGTGTTTTTTTTAAGTGGTTTGGGTATATATTTTTTTCTTTTTCATTCGTTCTATTTTGTTTTCCTCGGCCTTTTTTTTGTTTTTGTTTATTTCCATGTTCTTGTTTATCATCATTTTTTTTATAGTGGTATTGTTTCAAAAGCAGGAGGAGTTAGATTGTTATATTTTTTATACAAATTTGTGTATTTTTCTTTTTTTTTGAGTGGTTAATGAGGACGATTAATGAGAATATGAATTGTGTTTTCTCTTCTTTTTTATTATTAATTTTTAGAATGAAAAAAAAATACACCCAAGTGAGTTTGTGAGCTTTTTTCTCTTTCAAAGTGCTTCGTTGCAAACAAGAACCTTTTTCCTTTTAAACTCTTTTGGTGCTTTTGTGCAAGTTGGTATTTTTCTTTCTCGCCCGGATCGGTTAGGTTAGTGGAGGTAATATTTTTTCCATTCCTCTCTGGCGGCGAGTTATTGCAAGTGAGTCGAGTTCTTTTTCTCCTCTCTTTTTGGTCAATTTTTTTTTTTTTTTTTTTTTTTGCCACGCTGCTGGTCGACTCCACTTACCCACATTGTCCTCCACCCGTGTAAGTGTTTTAAGTGGACACAGACACACACACACACACACACACACACACACACACACACACACACACACACCTCTACAACATTCATCCTCGCCTTTCTCGCTCCCGAAACTGTCCTCGCTTTTTTATTCATTTTTTTCCGAAACACGAATATACGTACACGACTTTTCTATTTCCTTCCCTGTAACTTCCCTCCCCCCCCCTCTCCCATCCTCCCCCTCCCCCCACTCCCCCTCCTCGCCAACCTTCATCCCACTTCATTTTTTTTTTCTCTATCCACTCGCCTGATCCCAGTCTCTCAACTCCTCTCCTGATCCGCTTCTCCAAAATACTTCCACTTTCTGCTTCTCCCCTTCTCTGGCCCTTCTCCGTACCTCCCTTCTCTGCCTCTCAACCCTTTGCACCTTTCTTTGCCTTCTGTCTCCGCCTCCTCCTCCTTATACATTCTCCCTCTCAAACCGTCCTCTCCCCATGTCCCCCCTACCCTCCCTTACCTGTCTATTTTTAGAGTTTATAATGAGAAAAGGTTTAGGTTGGTATTACAAGACACTTTCGCTTCTCACATCAGCTATTTCTAAAGGTCAAAAAGAGGATCAGTCAGGTTCTAATGAGGTTTTTTTAGGCTCAGGGTACAAAAGAAGGGTCAAACTACCACCAGGGTCATAAAACTACTACTGTAAATGCCCACAACTCCTACGAAAGCCTTGTCAATTATGTGTTCTTGGGCGGCGAAATGTCTTATAATGCGACCCTTAAGTTCTATGTCCTTCCTTTCGTCCCTTTACCTCCTATTCTCAAGGCACTTAATGATGAAAATAAGGGGAGGTAAAATTTTTGGTCTTATGAGTGGATGTGTTTGTAGTGAATTGCTGATCAGTAGGTAAAGCTTCACACGAGTTACCTGACCTCATCTTTAATCTCTCCTGGATACAAAAGACTCCATATCTACGACCCCGCGATAGTTTTCAGTCCACTCAGTCCACCTGTCCTCAGTGTACCCTGATGTCCTGTCACTAATCCTTGTTTGATCGACAGTATTATTTATATTTTCAATCAACTCCGTTCTTGTATGCTATTACGTAGTGTTGTGTTTTACGTTGCTTAGGCGCTAACACATAAAAAAAAATCGTCAACCTCATAAAATAATTGCCTAAGTCATTTTCAGCGATTTCCAGGTTTTTGTCTACATCAATTTTTCAACACGTGACGCCCATTTTTGTAAGTTGCCTTCGTCATTCAGGGTTTGAGTGTTCTAGAATTTACCTTTTCATTTCTGCCTAAATCTTAAGCCCAATGAGATAATGACTTATGTTCTGATTTGTGTAAAGTAAAAAAATAATGACAGGCGGTTTGTTTACGAAGGTGACGAAATGATGATAGATAATAAAAATGACCAAGTGAATACAAATAAAGAATGATGACCAGAAATACTGATGACGATAGATAAAATAATAATGATGACAAATAATAAAACTTAGTCGTGATAAAAAAGATAAATAATAATAATAAATAATAAGTAATAAAGATGGCCAAGTGATAAATAGCTGTAATAGTCAAGTCCCATTCAGTATTTTTTTTTTCTGTAAGTCTTCCATTATGTTACAGTAAACGCGTTGGAGGTTAAATTAGCGTAAAGCGACGTGAAAACCAGCCGAGGCGTGGGTTCGACTCCTGCTGAGGGCGGCGAGTGTCAGGCAGGTGTTAGCGCCGGGATAAATATTTACGGTGGCGGCCTGACGGAGGAGGAGGAGGAGGAGGAGGAGGAGGAGGAGGCTTTTACTCATCATTATTACCTTCGTCACAACATCATTAGCACATTCGTCTTCTGGCTCCTCTTCCTCTTTCTTCTCCTCCTCGTCTTTTTCTTCCTTTTTCTTTTCCTCCTCGTCTTTTTCTTCCTTTTTCTTCTCCTCCTCGTCTTTTTCTCCCTCTTCTTACTCCTCGTGGTTCTTCTCTTTCCCTCCTTATCTCTTTTTTTTTTTTTTTCACTCTTTGTACTTTCTTCTCTTCCTTCTCCTCTTTCTCCTCGTCTTTTTCCTCATTCCTCCTCTTCTTTTTCCTCCTCTTCTTACTCCTCGTGCTTCTTCTCTTTCCCTCCTTATCTCTTTTTTTTTTTTTTACTCTTTGTACTTTCTTCTCTTCCTTCTCCTCTTTCTCCTCGTCTTTTTCCTCATTCCTCCTCTTCTTTTTCCTCCTCTTCTTACTCCTCCTGCTTCTTCTCTTCCCCTCCTCATCTCTTTTCTTTTACTCTTTGTAGTTTTTTCTCTTCCTTCTCCTCCTTTTCCTCGTCTTTTTCCTCATTTCTTCTCCTCCTGGTCTTTTCCCTCCTTCCTCTTCCTTACTCTCTATCGGAGCAATAGGATACTTGGATACTGCAAACAACGGAAACTTATACAGAGAACCAGATATACTCAAAATTGCTGTTATCCTATGCTAACACACACACACACACACACATATACACACACACACAAAGGGCCTGAGAGCAAGGGGATGATTCCAAACGAGGGAAGCTGAAGTACTAAATGGGGTTAAGAGATGTGTGTGACAGGGAGGCTGGTATTGTGCAGAGCTTGTGTGTGTGTGTGTGTGTGTGTGTGTGTGTGTGTGTGTGTGTGTGTGTGTGTGTGTGTGTGTGTGTGTGTGTGTGTGTGTGTGTGTGTGTGTGTGTGTGTGTGTGTGTGTGTGTGTGTGTGTGTGTGTGTGTGTGTGTGTAAAGATTAGGAGACAAAGAAAATGCGGTGGAGATAAGAAAGAAAAGAAGAATAGAAAAGGTGAATGAGGAGAGATTGAAGGATGTCGAGATGAAGAAAAAAAAAGAATAAGAAGATGAAAGAAGTCTGAGCGTGCGGGAAATAGATACTAGATAGAATTTAGGTGAGCGACAGGAGGAGGAGGAGGAGGAGGAGGAGGAGGAGAAAGTGTGTGTGTGTGTATATTTGACGCCTGAAGAGTGAAGGCAAAATGTCTGGATAATTGGCGGGGTGTTGTGGAGACTGTCACCACCTGGCTA
>NC_066521.1:12859262-12926762 GCF_024679095.1 Eriocheir sinensis
AGTTTGTTTTTTCGACTATTTCAAGGGAGTTTTGTTTTCAGAGAGAGAGAGAGAGAGAGAGAGAGAGAGAGAGAGAGAGAGAGAGAGAGAGAGAGAGAGAGAGAGAGAGAGACTAACAACTATTTTTCTCTCCTGTTTCTTCCTCTTTCTTCTTCTCTTACTCCTATAAACTCTACCGATCCAGTCTCACATAACTCTCCCTCCCCCTCCTTCTCCTCCTCCTCCTTCTTCCCCTCCTCCTCCTCTTCCTCGTAACTTGCTCTCCAAAGATCTTTGTCCTCCTCTACACTAACCTTCTCACCTTCCTCCTCCTCCTCCTCCTCCTCCTCCTAGTAAAGTAACTGCGACACTCGACGAAGCTTTACAATCAGATCTAGATCGACTTGCACGTTGGGCCAATCAATGGCAAATGAAATTTAACGTTGACAAATGTAAAGTGTTGCACATCGGAAAAAATAACAATCGCGTTCGGTACGTAATGAATGGCAAACAACTTTCTGCAGTAAGTAAAGAAAAGGATCTTGGAATCACTATATCAAGCGATTTAAAGCCCGGTCAGCATTGTTCAGAGGTAGTTAAAACTGCAAACAAATTGGTTGGCTTCATCGGACGAGTCTTTAATAATAAATCGGAAAAAGTAATATTAAAACTGTATAATTCGTTGGTTCGACCCCGTCTAGAGTACTGTGTACAGTTTTGGTCTCCCTACTACAGAAAAGACTTAGAAAAGTTGGAACGGGTTCAACAAAGAGTAACAAAGACGATTCCTAGGTTGAGAAATTTATCGTATGAACAAAGGCTTAAAGAAGTAAATTTATTTAGTCTATTAAAACGAAGAATGCGAGGCGAGCTAATAGAAGTGTTTAAAATGTTTAAAGGATTCAGTGATATTAATGCGGAAGATTACTTTACAATTGATCGATCAAATAGAACAAGAAGAAATCACAATTTGAAGATAAGTGGTAAAAGATCCTCGTCGCATGAAGCTAAACACTTCTTCTTCAATCGAGTTGTTAACGTTTGGAACTCTCTACCCTGTGATGTCGTTGATAGTACAACAGTTACGGCCTTCAAGAATAGATTAGACAAGTGTTTTGAATCCAACCAGCAACTAAGATATTACTCATTGTCGTAATAACGTTAAGTTCTTTCGAATACTGGTGTCCTTGTCCGCTTTTATCGCCCGGTTAGTGGTAGCAGTAATGGTAGTTCTTTCCTCTTTCCTACATAATTTCCATGCAGTTTTTCCATGCTGCATGGTTCTTTTTCCTTTCCTGCCAGCTTTGGCTGCAGGGATGGGGGGGTGGGGAGGAGCCTTCGCCTTTGCTGTCCTTCATCTTCCCTTTGATTAGATAGTTAGTGTAGCTTGTCACAAACAGCCTCGTAAGGACCAGTAGGTCTGCTGTCGTTTGTTCTTTCTTTGTGTTCCTCCTTTGTGTTCCTCCTCCTCCTCGTCGTCTTCGTGTCCCGCGGGAGGAGGAGGTACAAGAAGTCCATCATTATCTCCTTCTCCTCCTCGATCCTGTCCTCATCTCTTCCTAACAGGGGCCGGAGGACAACATGGATCTTGGCCCCGAAGGGCACAGTTTGCCCTCGTATTTCCGGGTCCACTTTATGGAGGCATAAAAGGGAATAAGGAAAGGGAGGAATTGAGAAAAGAAGGGGAGTGGAGGTTTAGTAAATGAGGGAAAGAAGGAGACATGAAGGGGAGGGTTAGAGGAAGGAAAATTAAGGCTCAGTGGAGAAAGAAAGATTGGTACAGGAGGCATGAAAGAGGGAAGATTGGGAAGGGAAAGAAAAGCATGATGAAAGGGAAGATAAGAAAGGGAGGAAAAGATAAGCAGAGGGGAAGTGGAGATAAGAAAGGCGGGGAAAGAAGGGAGAAGAAACGTAGAGAAGAGGAAGATAACAAAGGAAGGGAAAGATAAGCAGAAGGGAAGTGGAGATAAGAAGGGCAGGGAAAGAAGGGAGAAGAAACGCAGAGAAGAGGAAGATAACAAAGGAAGGGAAAGATAAGCAGAAGGGAAGTGGAGATAAGAAGGGCAGGGAAAGAAGGGAGAAGAAACGCAGAGAAGAGGAAGATAAGAAAGGGAGGAAAAGATAAACGTAGGAGAAGGAGAGCTAAGAAAGGAAGGTGATGGAATGTAGAAGGGAAATGGGGATATGAAAGGGAGAAAAGGAAAAAGAGGAAAAGAAGTGCAGAGGAGAAATGAAGGTATAGAAGGGAAGAGGAATTAGAGAGAATATAAAGGAGCAAAAGAAATATAATAATTCTTAAAAGACGGAAATGAAGGATAAGAAAAAGGAGCAAGTGTAATGTGAAAAAAAGGGAAGTGGGAAGGAAAAGTCTGGATTGGAAAAAAGGAGAAAGAAAAATTGAGAAGAATAAAGAAAAAAACGGGAATGCTTAAAAAAATAGAAGTGAAAAAAAGGAAAAAGTTAAAAAAAGAAAACTGAAAGAAAAGGTGAATGAAGTTTTAAATAATAGTAAAAGAGAAACATGGAGCGGTGATGACGGAGGGGAGAGGAAAGGTGCAACGAAGGATAAAAAAGAAACAAAAAAAAAGTGTAAGAAAGAGGGAAAGGAAATAATAAGTAAGGTTGATCTTTAAAATACTAATCGTTTTGTGTTTGTATAATTCTGGTGCTATTATTATTATTATTATTATTATTATTATTATTATTATTATTATTATTATTATTATTATTATTATTATTATTATTATTATTATTATTATTATTATTATTATTATTATTATTATTATTATTATTATTATTGTTATTATTTTTATTATTATTATTACTATTACTATTATTTTTATTTCATTACTATTTTCCTTACTACTATTTCATTTTGGCCGCGCTTCAGACTTTGGGATTAAACTCGAGAATGAATTGTAATGTTGCACCAGGAGGAGGAGGAGGAGGAGGAGGAGGAGGAGGAGGAGGAGGAGGAGGAAAAGACACACACCGGAGAAATGCAACGAAAGTGGAGGAGAAAGAGCCCAGAATTTTTGGCAACGGGGTGTGTTAAGGATATTCTCTCTCTCTCTCTCTCTCTCTCTCTCTCTCTCTCTCTCTCTAACGTGCACCCTTTTAAGCATCTTCTCTAGTGTGTCACCTTAACAATAGCGTGAAGGGTTGAGCGTGTGGCGGGAGAGAGGGAGGGAAGGAGGGAGGGAGAGAGAGAAAGGGGGGTGAGGGAAGGAGGGGTGAGGGGAAGGGATGGGCGCGTGCAGGCTGAAAGGGACATGGAAAAGGGATAGCATGTGACTAGAAGGGAAGGGAAGGGAAGGGAAGGGAAGAGTTAAAAGAATAGTAAATGAGGGAAAAGGAAAACTGAGGGAAGGGAAGAGGTGGAATGATAGGTATGAATGGATGGATAAGGAAGGGAAGGAAAGGGAAGGAAAGGGTTAAAAGAATAATAAATGAGGGAAAAGGAAAACTGAGGGAAGGGAAGGGATGGATGAAGGAAGATGGAAACGAAGGAAGGAGACAGGAGGGAAGGGAATGGAAAGAAAGAAAAGGAGAGGAAAAGAGCAATGCCGATAAGAAATATATAAAGGAGGAATGGAAAGAGTGGTAAAGAAAGTTAAGAATGACGAGAGAGAGAGAGAGAGAGAGAGAGAGAGAGAGAGAGAGAGAGAGAGAGAGAGAGAGAGAGAGAGAGAGAGAGAGAGAGAGAGAGAGAGAGAGAGAGAGAGAGAGAGAGAGAGATGAAAATGAGGCTGGTTTACAAGAAGAAACGATTCCACCCGACAACTTCTTATCAGCACCCGAGCAGATGGAAAGAGGGAGAGAGGGAGAGAGAGAGGGGGGAGCAGAAAGGAGACAGGAGGTGAGGGGAACAGACGCCGCGGGAGAGGGTGAAAGAAGGACTGGGAGGAGGAGAGAGGGGAGAGGGGAAAGAGGTGGCTGGGGAAGGAGGGGAAAGTCCAGGGTTGGTGTTGACTTATTCATGAGTAACACGCGACCCCTGTTTGGAGAGATCAAACATTCAGGGCGCTAACTTTCCAGCAGAGAGCTATTTTCCTCCTCCTCCTCCTCCTCCTCCTCCTCCTCCTCCTCCTCTGATAGTGACCTTATCTCCTCCGACTCTACCTCCTCATCCTTCTTCTGTTCCCACTCTTCCTTACACGATTGCTACTACTTACTCTAATATGTCTTCTACCTCCTCTCCTCCTCCTTCTCCTCCTCCTCGACTCTCACTCTGTCTCCTCCTCCTCCCCCTCCTCCTCCTCCTCCTCCTCCTACTCCTCCTTTTATTCGTTTCCTTCCCTATCTTTTTCTTCCTTTTCTTCTTTTTCCTCATATTAGTACTCTTTTTTTTCATTTTCTCCCTTTCCGTCCTTCTCCTTTCAGTCTAAAGTGCTTGAGATCGTCTTTTGTTTGTCTTCCATTGTCTGTTGTTTTGCTGTTTTCCTTGTTCGGTTTGCCTCATTTTCCTTGCCTTTCTTTACCTTCTTATTTTCCTTGCCTCCCTTTCCTGTTATTCTTGCCGTCATCCTCCTCTTCATTTTCCTTGCCTCCTCCTCCTCCTCCGGGAGTGAACTGAACGTTCCCAAGAGTAGATACACAAGTGCTTTAATCCTTCCCTGCAAGCCACTCCTAGGCAGGCAGCCTAGTAAAGAGCCAACAGGCTTTCTGCTGCCTACTAGTCCATGTTTCCATGTTTCCTCCTCCTCCTCCTCCTCGTTTTCCTCGCCTCCTTCAGTCGGAAATATTCGTCAAACGCGTCCTGAAGCATTATCATATTCTCATTATATATATATTTAATTTTCTTCGTATTTTCTGTCGGGAGCAAATCCGTTAAATGATAATGAAGATGATGATAATAATAACAACAACAATAATGATAATAATAATAATAATAATAATAATAATAATAATAATAATAATAATAATAATAATAATAATAATAATAATAATAATAATAATAATAATAATAATAATAATAATAATAATAATAATAATAATAATAATAATAATAATAATAATAATAATAATAATAACAATGATAATAACGGTAATGATTTTCAGAGAGAGAGAGAGAGAGAGAGAGAGAGAGAGAGAGAGAGAGAGAGAGACGGCGGGACTGCAGGTATAAACATCCTAATCAGTTTTTACAGCCAGGTGCGAGGGAGGGAGGCCAGGTACATCAATAGCCTCTTTACCGCCTAACTACTTCATTAGCCCGTCTGCTCGTTAGGGGGGGCAGGGGGGGCGGGGGGGGGGCGAGAGTCAGAAATAGGATGTCACACTTAATTGTTTTCCGTTTACACTTTTAAGAGGAGGAGGAGGAGGAGGAGGAGGAGGAGGAGGAGGAGGAAGTAAGAGAGGTAAAGAGGAACTAAATTTGGTGCTCTTAATTGTTTTGCCTGTGTGTGTGTGAGAGAGAGAGAGAGAGAGAGAGAGAGAGAGAGAGAGAGATCCTTTGAAGTGTATACAGCGATTGGACCTTTAAGAAAAATATGAATAGTCTTTTGTAATGCACACACACACACACACACACACACACACATACACACACACACACACACACACACTCTCTCTCTCTCTCTCTCTCGATCACTCACCTGGCACACACACGCTTCCAGGTAACGTGAGGGCGGGCCGCTATTACTTCCGCGAAAATTTGCATGTAGGAGGGACGCCCACAAAGACGGCGAGGTGAGTTATGGCACCCGGGACGCAGCTTACAAGGAAAATAGATCGCCGGGTTTGATTGTCGTCTGGGCGCTTGGATCGTGTTGTAATGGAGGAGGAGGAGGAGGAGGAGGAGGAGGGGTAAGGTAGTGGTATAAGTCAGTCTTCCCGTGTATAAGCGCATAAATCAACTCCCTCAATAACACTAACTTCACATTCCTTATACACCGTTTGCTCTAAGTGTCGTGGCTGGGGGGGGGAGGGGGGGGGGAGGAGACGTGGGATCAATTAAGATTACAAATTGGACGTTTTTCTTCGCTATTGATATTACTTTACCTGCAGCCTTTAATTAAGCACGCATAAGGCACTGCAATTATTAGTATCACATTTCGTTAATCACAGGGCCAAAGTTTACTGTGCATGTATGATGAGTGAGTGTTTGTTAAGAGTTACACGCCTTCCTAGTATTGTATTGTTTGTTGAGAGTAACACACAGTAACGCACACCTGTGATCATAATAAGTGTTGGCAGTAAAACACACACACAACACCTGTGATTAATGTTTGTTGACTTCCTGACCCTCTCTTTTGCCTACTCTATTTGTCGTCTATTTGCAGGAGCAGTGTTTACCTTTCTTTTGTGTCTTTATTTATCAATCTAAATTTATTTAATTTAATCTTTTGCTGCCTCGTTTACTTAAAAACAAACCTGATTATCTTTAAGAGTAACATTCCTGGATAAAATGTTTCCTCAGAGGGTCTTTGTTAGTAATAGAAGTCTTTTCTTAAAATTTCCCTACCTGGCATTACTTATGAGATATGAAGGAGTGACAGAATATGCCGAGTACCCTTGGAGACTTTTATTTTTGACAAACTACATTAGATCACACATTATCTCTTCAGTGCACCTCGAAGTCCCATTACGATAGGGATATATTGATTAGCCTTAATGATTGTGGATACCCTTACAAAATTTCATTATTGACGAGCAAACCACATCACTTATTTCTCTTTTATTCAACTCAAATTACCATTACCATAAGGAATATATTGATTGGCCCTATATACAGTTGACCACAGGTACCATTGTAAACTTTCCTTATAGGCAACAAATCACATTAAGTTCTTTGTGTGAATCATAATCTTGTTTACTCTTACTTCCCAGAATCACCCTTCAAGTATAGAGGAAATAAAGTACTGTATAGGGTGTGTGTGAGGAAATAAAGTACTGTATGGGGTGTGTGTGAGGAAATAAAGTACTGTATGGGGTGTGTGTGAGGAAATAAAGTACTGTATAGGGTGTGTGTGAGGAAATAAAGTACTGTATAGGGTGTGTGTGAGGAAATAAAGTACTGTATGGGGTGTGTGTGAGGAAATAAAGTACTGTATGGGGTGTGTGTGGGGAAATAAAGTACTGTATGGGGTGTGTGTGAGCGACTCTTTGTGCGGTGAAACACGATCCTCTCTGCCTCATAATGCTACCTGATGCTCTTGTGTTCGCCTCCTCGACCCCTGGGGAACATTATCTCGTAAGTATGCTGGGATGATGACGTGTAAAGAGAGAAGTGTGCCAAGGATAGACGGCGCTATGGCAGTAGTTCACGTTTCTCTAGTGAGCCAAGTTTAAAGCGTGCAAAGGGAAGAGGAAGTTATGACGATCTTTCAAATTTCTCTGCAAAGTAATAAGTAAAGTGAGAAGTGTGCCAAGGAGGTGGGCGTTATGACAGTGGTTCACGTTTCTCTAAAATAATGAGCTAAGTTTAAAGTGTGCAAAGGGAAGAGGAAGTTATGACGATCTTTCAAATTTCTCTGTAAAATAATAAGTAAAGTGAGAAGTGTGCCAAGGAGGTGGGCGTTATGGCAGTGGTTCACGTTTCTCTAGTGAGCTAAGTTTAGAGTGTGCAAAGGGAAGAGGAAGTTATGACGATCTTTCAAATTTCTCTGTAAAATAATAAGTGTCGTATTAAAAGACATTTCGCCGCCCAAGAACACATATTTGACAAGGCTTTCGTAGGAGTTGTGGGCATTTCCAGGAGTAGTTTTATGACCCTGGTGGTAGTGTGATCCTTCTTCTGTACCGTGAACCTAAGGAAACACTTATTAGAACTCGACTGACCCCCTCTTTACACATATTTGACAAGGCTTTCGTAGGCGTTGTGGGCATTTCCAGGAGTAGTTTTATGACCCTGGTGGTAGTGTGATCCTTCCTCTGTACCATGAACCTAAGGAAACACTTATTAGAACTCGACTGACCCCCTCTTTAAACATATTTGACAAGGCTTTCGTAGGCGTTGTGGGCATTTCCAGGAGTAGTTTTATGACCCTGGTGGTAGTTTGACCCTCCTCCTGTACCGTGAACCTAAAGAAACACTCATTAGAACTCGACTTTACACATATTTGACAAGGCTTTCGTAGGAGTTGTGGGCATTTCCAGAAGTAGTTTTATGACCCTGGTGGTAGTTTGACCCTCCTTCTGTACCATGAACCTAAAGAAACACTCATTAGAACCCGCCTGACCTCCTCTCTGCCGTTTAGAAATAGCTGATGTGAGAAGCGAAAGTGTCTTATAACACTAACCTAACTATTACGTGTGATAAGGAAAAAACAAATTATAGCTGTCTCGAGTTCCTCTATAAATATCCTTTTTCTGAATCCGGGGGAATATAGAGGTACAAAAAGAGCGGCTATTGGCTTATGGATGTACGAGCCACAAACCTATACACACGTAGCATGGCATCTTGGGCAACTGGAAAGGGAAGTATAGAAGGTCTTAGGGCCATATTTTTAAACATTTCTGCGCCCAAGAACACGTAATTTACTAGTCTTTCGTGGGAGTTTAGGGCATTTCCAGGGGTACTTTTATGACACTGGTGGTGATCTGAGCCTTCTTCTGTACCGTGAACCTAAAAGAACACTCATTAGAACTCGATTAACCTCCTTTTTGGCCTTTGGAAATAGTTGGTGTGAGAGGCGGGGGCATCTGACAATACCAACCTTAGCCCACATTCAGAAAAGATAGACGAAGAAGAGGAGGGAGAGAAGGAGTGATAGGAGAGAAAGAGGTCATGTAACTTCTCTTAAGAATCAAATACTAGTTAAGTCCATACCTGACAACCCTATACAAGTGACATGTTACGAAAGAGACATGGAAAGCTAGGTAGAGAAGTGAGGGATGGATAGAAGGAGGAGGAGGAGCAGGAGGAAAAGGAGGAGGTGGAGGAGAAAGAAGAAAAAAAGAAAACAAAAAGGAAAAAGAACAGGAAGAAAGAGAAGAAAAAAGAAAGCAGAACAAGAACAAGAACAAAAAAAAGAGTAGAAGAGGAGGAGGAGGAGAAAGAGAAGGAGAAGGAGGAGGAAGAGCAAGAGGAAGACAAAAAGGAGGAGGAGGAGAAGGACGAGGAAAAAGAAGAAGAAGAGACAGCCAACACCTCTCATAGGAATTAAATATCTCACGTGTCTTTTCTGCATATTTCCTGGGCGGTCCATCAAGGTGTGAGCGGCGCCGTGCATTAGTGAGCACCTGCCCGTACACACCTTGTCCCGTACACCTTTAATCGCGCCCAAAGTACCGGTGTGCAGCTGACGAGGCGGCCGACAGGTATTCAACTTTCACTTTCTCTATAAAATTCTCGTTCTTCTATTACGGATGGTGTGTCTTGCTTTATGTATTGGAAGTGTTTCACGGCGGAGGTTCATATAGAGGAGTGTTGGATAAGACTGAAGGAGGATGAAGAGTGTTTGATTGGTATTCGTCACTGAGGATTTAGATTTTGAAGAAGGGGTGGGGGAGGAGGAGGAGGAAGAGGAAGAGGACGAAGAAAAAGAAGGAGAAGAAGAAGAAGCAGAAGCAGAAGAAGAAGATGGAGAAGGTGAAGAAGAAGAAGAAGAAGAAGAAGAAGAAGAAGAAAGAGAAAAAAAAGGAAAAGAACAAGAAGAAAGAGAAGAAAAAAAAGAAAGCAGAACAAGAACAAGAATAACAAGAAGAAAGAGTAGAAGAGGAGGAGGAGGAGGAGGAGGAGGAGGAGGAGGAGGAGGAAGAGGACTCTACAACTCTGATACAGTTTTGATGCATTTAAATATCCAGATTTTTTTATTCTCCTTATTCTCCTTCCAATAACACACAATATGTATACCATTCTACAGTTTAAAGGATCATGTAGATTTTCCTTAATACTTCTTACTCATATTTCTCTACATACACAACTTCGATATATTTCTCTACAAAAACAATTCTCTTCACCTCCTCCGTGCAGTGATAAACAAAACACTAACTTCTATTCTGCATATAATCTTCTCTCTTTCTCTGTCCTCCTCCTCTCATCTCTCACGCCTCTCACCCCTTCCTTCTCTCCTTCATCCTTTCTTCTACGTAGTTTTTTTTCATCTTCGGCATTGTCATTTTTTTTCCCTTCCTCCTTCTCTTCTCCCTCTATTCCTTTCCTTTCCTCTCCTCTCCTCTCTTCTCTTGTCTTCTCTTCTCTGCTCTTCTCTGCTCTGCTCTGCTCTTCTCTTCTTTCCTCTCCTCTCCTCTCCTCTTCTCTTCTCTTCTCTTCTCTTCTCTTCTCTTCCCCTCGTCCTTATCCTCTTCATACAATTCATTTTTCATATTCACAGATAAATAGATAGATAGATATATAGACAGATAGATCCAAAAAGAGAAGAGTCCATTATGTAAGGAATATTCTTGTGGGACAGCATAAGGCCATCGTCTGGGCTCCACTATGCATCGCCTCCCCTCCATGATGCACAAAGTAGGACTCGCCTGCATAAAGGATACCCGCGCGTCTCTTCTGTTTTATATTCATAGGAAACCCGAGTCCTGTAAGGCTGTTAGTGATACATGAACGGCCTTGAAGAGAGCAGAGAGAGAGGGTTGGTGTTTTTTTCTCTTTTTTGGGGGGTTGGGGGGACTGAAGGAAGAGGAGGAGGAAGACGAAGAGAGAAGATGAAAGAATAAAAGCGGAGAGAAGGAGAGTAGACGAGAGTAGAGGTGAAGGAAAAGAGAGATAAGGAAAGAGTGAAGTGTATGAATGAATGAATGAATGAATGAATAAGGGGGGAGGAAGGGAAAGGAGAAAAAGATGATTCAAAAAAAGAAAAAGTAAGGAGAGAGGGAAGGGTGAGGGGCGAAAGTGAAGAGGAGAGTAAGGAGGAGGAGGAGGAGGAGGAGGAGGAGGAGGAGGAGGAGGGGGGATGGGGGAGGGAAAGGGAAGGAAGAAAAGGGAGAAAAAGAAAGAATTAAGGGAGCGAAAAGAGAGAGAGAGAGAGAGAGAGAGAGAGAGAGAGAGAGAGAGAGAGAGAGAGAGAGAGTGCGCCAAAGAACCCCCTAAGAGAGAATAATTCAACAACTAACGAATTTGACCTAAAAATTAAGGGAAAGTTTTCAAATATCTTTACACGGTTATTCCACGTGTTACATATTCAATTAGCAGGTGAGGGAGAGAAGGGAGAGAGGGAGGGGGAGGACGGGGGGGTGAGGGGGGAGGAGGGGGAGGTGAGGGGGGAGGAGGAGGAGGAATAAGGAACTAGATAAACCTTCCCCTCGTCTTGTTTTCATTAATTGTTTTTAAGTATGATTAAGGAGAGAGAGAGAGAGAGAGAGAGAGAGAGAGAGAGAGAGAGAGAGAGAGGATATAGAAAAGCTGATTAAGGCAAAAAAAAAAAAGAATGAAGTAGATATATTAATACCCAATACACTACTACTACTACCATTACTACTACTACTACTACTACTACTACTACTACTACTACTACTACTTCTATCAGCCCCTCACCACCACCACCACACCATCACCTCACTCCCACCACCATCACCACCCCACATCACCCAACACCCAATCCCCCCTATCACCTCCCCTTCGCCCTCCCCCCCTCCCTCCCCTCCTCGCTGCATTATTCGTGGCCTCTGTCATACTAACTTTGCACTAACAAGCTCCCGCAGCACTCAATCGATAAATCAAGGGGATGACAGCGCCTAAAACTCCACTCCAGAAGTTTTCGACACTTTTCCACGCCGGTAATTTGATAACGTCCCGAGAAGTGATATGCCGAGGGGGGGGTGGGGAGGGAGAGGGGGGAGAAGGGAGGGAGGGAGGGGAAGGTGAGGGAAGGTAAGGTAAGAGGGAGGGAGGGAAGGGAGAGGTAGGTGAAGGTAAGAGGGAGAGAAGGAGGGACAGAAGGGAGGGTAAGAGGAGGGAGATGAGGGTAAGAGGGAAGGGAGGAAGGGAGGGAGGGAAGGTAAGAGGGAGAGAGGGAAGGAGGGTGGGAATAAGGGAAGGGAGAGTAGGGAGAGGTAGGTGAAGGTAAGAGGGAGAGAGGGAGAGGAGGGAGATGAGGGTAAGAGGGAAGGGAGGAAGGGAGGGAAGGAAGGGAAGAAGGAGAGGGAGGGATGGTTTGGTATAGAGGAAGACTGATGGTGGGATAAGTGTTGAGAGAGAGAGAGAGAGAGAGAGAGAGAGAGAGACTTATAGTTTCTACTAAAAGGAAAATGGTGCCAGCCTTATAAAGAGAGAAAAAATAATGTTCGTGTGTGTGTGTGTGTGTAATTCACCACGGCCTGATCACGAGTCGAGCTCGCATTCGCCAGCAGGTACCCTCCCGACACGATCAAGTGCATGCTCTTTATCGTCGATCTCTGGGTACTGCCAGGACCTACATAAGAACATAAGAACGTAAGGAGTCTGCAAGAGGCCGGCTGGCCTCACACACCACACACCCCATCCCCCTTGCTCAAGGGGGGAGAGTAACCACTCCTAGTCAACGGAAAGAATCCGGCCTGAGCGGGGCTCGAACCGCCGCCTGTTTGGCCGTGAATCTTTGCAGCGCGACGCTCTAGGGCCTAGGCGATTGAACTACCGGAGTGTGTGTGTGTGTGTGTGTGTGTGTGTTGGTTTCGCTGTGATTATGCATGAGTGTTAATCTGTCACTCTCTCTCTGTGGTAATTTGGCTGTCACGTCTGTTACTGCACCCTCTGGGCTTCCTCTCTCTTCACAAGCCCAAAAGTTCAAGAGACGAAGGTGAACACAGTACCAATGTGAGTTAAAGGTCACCTAAATGATTTCACCTTCACCTGCCTCGCCCTCCTCACCATCACTATCCTCATCAGCATTACGAACGTTCTCATCGTCATCACAATCATCACAGTCATCATCATCATCATCATCACTGTTATTGTTGTTGTTATTTATAGAGTGCGATGCTATTAATTAATATTACAACTTGTATGTACTTAATCACACACACACACACACACACACACACACACACGCCGTAACCGTCCCCTTTATATTCTCTCTCTCTCTCTCTCTCTCTCTCTCTCTCTCTTAACCTCCTCAACCTCAACACCACCTCTTTCCCCTTCCACTCCCCCCTCCTTCTCCCCCTTCCCTCCTCTCCCCTTCCCCTTCCCTCCCCTCCCCTCCCCCCAATCGCTTCAAACGAGCGCAGCATTAGCGGCTTAGTAGTATTCGATGCTTCTGATTGACTCCGCTAATCCGTGAATCAATTGGCCGCTATTTTATGAAGCTTCGAAACAAATATATTAACATGCTTCACCTCCTCCTCCTCCTCCTCCTCCTCCCTACCTCTTTCTTTCTTTCTTCCTCCCCCTCCTCCTCCTCCCTCATTATGGAAAGCTCATTAGGTTCATCCACTACTCCGTGTATTACAACTCAGCTCCTCTTTTTTTTTCTTATTTTTATATATATATATCTATGAATGATCTCATTGCTACGGTTGCCAGGTTTTAAATTTTTACCTGGGTCTTCTTGAATTCTAAAAAAAAAAAAAAAAAAAAATGCCCTTGTATATTGATTTATTCAACCCATCGTCAGTTATGTCATTCTATTAAACGGACCTATATAATTCATTGCTACGATTAACACTTTGAATTCTCTGATCGGTCATTTATCCCACAAAAAACATGGTCCTTTCCAGAGCAAGTTACTCATGCTGCCATTATTTGTTATGATATGAAACGTGGGTATATTAGTTCATTATCTCGTTTGCCAGAGTTTAAATTCTTAGCTGTTTCCTTAATACTCCAAAAAATGTATATGCCCTTAAACTTACACTTCTACAGCAAGATGTTCAACCCATCATTGTTTCAATCTTAATCTTAAAGACGTGTAGTTATTCATTGCTACCGTTATCAGCCTTAAAATTCTCAGCTGGGTCCTTAATCATTCACAAAAAAGAGGGTCGTCTAACTTATCCCTCTATAGCGTCTTAACCAACCGTTATATCTGTCATAATCTCAAACGAAGGTGAATTACTCTATTGCAATACTACGGCTTCATCTCTAATATGGTTGGCAGGCTTTAATTTCTATTAATTTCCGGCCGTTCTATCTCTGCGGTGGTAGACGGTCACTGCTCTTCCCCTAAACCTATCAACAGTGGCGTTCTACAGGGCTCTGTCCTATCACCCACTCTCTTCCTGTTATTCATCAATGATCTTCTTTCCATAACAAACTGTCCTGTCCACTCATACGCCGACGACTCCACTCTGCATTATTCAACTTCTTTTAATAGAAGACCCTCTCAACAGGAAGTACACGACTCCAGACTGGAGGCTGCAGAACACTTAACCTCAGACCTTGCTATCATTTCCGATTGGGGCAGAAGGAACCTTGTGTCCTTCAATGCCTCAAAAACTCAATTTCTCCACCTATCAACTCGACACAATCTTCCAAATACCTATCCCCTATTCTTCGACAACACTCAGCTGTCACCGTCTTCAACACTAAACATCCTCGGTCTATCCTTAACTCAAAATCGCAACTGGAAACTTCATATCTCCTCTTTCGCTAAATCAGCTTCCTCGAGGTTGGGCGTTCTGTATCGTCTCCTCCAGTTCTTCTCCCCCGCGCAGTTGCTATCCATATACAGGGGCCTTGTCCACCCTCGTATGGAGTATGCATCTCATGTGTGGGGAGGCTCCACTCACACAGCTCTTCTGGACAGAGTGGAGGCTAAGGCTCTTCGTCTCATCAGCTCTCCTCCTACTGATAGTCTTCTACCTCTTAAATTCCGCCCCGACGTTGCCTCTATTTCTATCTTCTATCGATATTTCCACGCTGACTGCTCTTCTGAACTTGCTAACTGCATGCCCCTCCCGCGGCCCCGCTGCACACGACTTTCTACTCGTGCTCATCCCTATACTGTCCAAACCCCTTATGCAAGAGTTAACCAGCATCTTCACTCTTTCATCCCTCACGCTGGTAAACTCTGGAACAATCTTCCTTCATCCGTATTTCCTCCTGCTTACGACTTGAACTCTTTCAAAAGGAGGGTATCAGGACACCTCTCCTCCCGAAATCGACCTTTCTTTCGGCTACCTCTATTGATTCTTTTTTGGGAGCAACGAGTAGCGGGCTTTTTTTTATCATTATTTTCTTTTTTTTTGTGCCCTTGAGCTGTCACCTTTGTTGTAAAAAAAAAAAATCTGTCTCCTTAATATTTCGAGGTAAAAGATTATCGTTAAACTTATCCTTCTACGGGCAGTTATTCAACCTGCCATTGCTGTCATAATATCAGAAAAAACGTGTATATTAGTTCATTGCCACGATTCTCAGATTGAAAATTCCCAACGATTCCCAGACTGAAAATTCTCAACGATTCCAAGACTGAAAATTCCCAACGATTCCCAGACTGAAAATTCTCAACGATTCCCAGCCTGAAAATTCTTAACTACAAGAAATATGATATTTTAGTTTACCTTTTTATACCAATCCAAATTCCAAACGTCATTTCTGTCATTATTTCAAACAAACTTGTATATTATTTCATTGCCACAGTTGCCAGTTTGAAAATTCTCAAATACATAACAATATGATCTTTCCATGGCAAGTTATTTACACGGCCATCATTCCTGTCACAATCTTAAACAAACACGTGTATTAGTTCTTCCAAGAGGCGACCAGCAGCGCGGAGCAAGTCAGGGCGCGGCGAGAGTATCAATAAGCAGAGAATTACAGCCGCGGGCACTTGTATTATTCACGGCGCGGCGATAAAACCTGATGTAGTGTTGCCTTCCTTAGTCCCGGCTTGATGTACGGGCGATGAGGTTAGGGAGGTTAGACAGGCAGACAGACAGACAGACAGACAGACAAATAGGCAGACAGACAGACAGATAGATAGAGAGATAGGTAGGTAGGTAGGTAGATAGAGAAATAGAGATAGATAGATAGATATAGAGATAGATAGATAGATAGATAGATAGATAGATAGATAGATAGATAGACAAACAAGAATACCCACCCACACCGACACACACACACACACACACACACACACACACACACACACACACACACACACACACACACACACACACACACACACACACACACACACACACACACACACACACACACACACACACACACACTTTTCCTAGTTGAGCAAGAAGCATCAGAAGTTCGAGTAAGTTTGTCCCAAGTTCTGTATCAGTGTGATGACGTCCATTACTGACTCCTCCTCCTCCTCCTCCTCCTCCTCCTCCTCCTCCTCCTCCTCCTCCTCCTCTCTCGTTCTTCAATCCACTCTTCTGTCTCGTGTTCTTATCCTCATCTCAAAATCAGCCTCCTCGTCCTCACCACATCTGGCTTGTTTGTGTGTGTGTGTGTGTGTGTGTGTGTGTGTGTGTGTGTGTGTGTGTGTGTGTGTGTGTGTGTGTGTGTGTTAACTTTCTACCCTGGTGCAAATTATGAAAAAGAAGCTCAATTATCTTTTGCAATGAGAACAATTATGAGAGAGAGAGAGAGAGAGAGAGAGAGAGAGAGAGAGAGAGAGAGAGAGAGAGAGAGAGAGAGAGAGAGCAAAACTAAACAAAAAGTAGAAAGTTATGGTAAAATGGAGAAAGGGAGAGAGACAAAGAGAAGAAGAAGAAGGAGAAAGAGGAGGAGGAGGAGGAGGAGGAGGGAGGAGGGAGATGAATGTGCAATTTGGCAACAAGACGTCCGGGTTCTTGGTCTTCTCTGAAAAATGAAATGGCGAGCAAGACGATGAAGAAAAGGCGAAGAAAAGGCGAAGAAAAGGCGAAGAAAAGCGAAGACAAAGAACGGGAATGAAAACTAGAAGAAGCAAGATCATTGGGAAGGCGATGGTGAAGAAGAAAAGAAAGAACAGAGGAGGATGAAAAAGCATAAGAGAAAGAAAACACAAAAGGATAACAAGAAAAGTGTGGCAGAAGAAAAGAAGAAAATCAGAATAACAAGGACAGAGGAAGATGAAAAAGCATAAAAGAAAGGAAACACAGGAGGATAACAAGAAAAGTGTGAAAGAAGAAAAGAAGAAAATCAGTATAACGAAGACTTAAAAACAAAAAAAAAAATAATAATGCAAAGAAAAGGTGGAATAGACATTAAGAAGAAAATGGAAGTGGAAAATAAAAAAGAAAAGATAGAAATATGAGTGTTAAAAAGTAAATAAAAAAAACACACAACTCTGGCCTTTGTTTTTGAGAGAGAGAGAGAGAGAGAGAGAGAGAGAGAGAGAGAGAGAGAGAGAGAGAGAGAGAGAGAGAGAGAGAGAGAGAGAGAGAGAGAGAGAGAGAGAGAGAGAAGGGGAGAGAAAACAGGGGAGACATTTCGCTCGAGGGGAAAGAGAAGGAAGAGCAGGAGGAGGAGGAGGAAGAGAGGAGGAGGTGCAGGGAAAGGGGGAGAGGGGAGAGGAGAGGAAAAGATTGAGAGAGGGGAGGAGGGGAGAGACTCAAGACGTGTGAGGCGTAAGATATGCAAGAAGAGAAGGGAGAGGAGCAGTGTCGGAGGTGGTCTCGACATGGCTAAGAAGGAGGAGGAGGAGGAGGAGAGAGAGAGGTGGTAGTAGAGGTGGTGGTATTGGCTGCGGTATAGGTGATGGAGGAGGAGGAGGAGGAGGAGGAGGAATGCCTTGAGACAGAATATGCGATTTGGTTGGTCAGGAGGAGAGAATTATGACGCTGAGGGAAGAACACGGAGAAGGAAGGGATGTCTCTCTCTCTCTCTCTCTCTCTCTCTCTCTCTCGTTTTTTGGGACCTTTATTTGTTTTTCATTGTTCTTGTTATTGTTTGGTGTTGGTCTTCCTACTGGTGATGATGTTGTTGTTGTTGTTGTTGTGTTAAGGTGTATTTTGAGATTATTGTGGAAATCTAAATATGTCTTTTTAGTTTGTTTCTTCGTTTGATTTTTTTTTCCTTATGTCATTTTTAATTTATGAGCAAAGCGTCACTTAGTTAAGTTATCGCCACGAGCTAAGACTAACCTCAACGTGTTTTTCTTACATAAGCATCAAACAGGCAGGTAATCCAGTCCAGGTGCAGATGGTCATTATTAGTGGTGTGCCTGGTAGTGGTGGTTGTGTGTGTGTGTGTGTGTGTGTGTGTGTGTGTGTGTTTATAATTTATCTTCCTTCTCTCTTCTCTATTTTCTCTGGCAATAGTAAAGAAAAATTCAGATTACACGGAACTGACCTAAAACAATAATTAAATGTGTACATATTCAATTTTCTCTCTTCTATTTTTTGTTTATCTCTACTATTATTTCTCTCTCTCTCTCTCTCTCTCTCTCTCTCTCTCTCTCTCTCTCTCTCTCTCTCTCTCTCTCTCTCTCTCTCTCTCTCTCTCTCTCTCTCTCTCTCTCTCTCCTCTCGATACACTCCTCCCTCCGTCCCTTCCCTCCCTCCCTCCCTTCCCTCCCTCCTCCCTTCCTCCGTCCCTTCATCTCTCCCTCCCTTCTATCTGTCCCTTCCCTCCGTCTCTCTTCATATCCCTTCGCTCCGTCTGGCTTCCTCCTCCTCCTCCTCCTCCGCCTCACACCTTCGACGTTGATTGATATTCTCTTTATTATCAATGTAAAGCCCTTTTAGTGAACATTCTTTTTTATATTGTAGAAAAAGTAAAAATTCCATCCCCAACAACTTTCTTTTTTGCGTTTTTTCCTTCCATTATTTATTTTCTTCCCCGGCTAAGAGGAGGAGGAGGAGGAGGAGGAAGAGGAGAGGGCGATTGAGACTCCCCTTCTATCGTTTTATTTCTATTTTCTTTTTTATTGTAGTGACGAGCAAACGTTGAATTTCTCTACTGACTTATCCTCGTGTTTAATATTCGGCGTTTCAATAGTAAGTTATTTTTTTATGATTTTTTTTCTTCCTCTTCTTTTTTTGATGGGGGTCTTGCAATGGTCATGGAGGAAGGAATGATTGAAAACGTCACGACTCGGCACCAGAAACGTTGATCCTTTAGTTGACGTTTCTTCTTTTTTCGTTCTCTGTCTCCACGGAAAAGCGAGAAAAAATAAAGCAATGACAGATAACGACGCCAACGGGAACTTCAGAAATATTAATGATGATAGGAATAATAATAACAATAATAAAAATGATAATGATAATAATAATAATAATAATAATAATAATAATAATAATAATAATAATAATAATAATAATAATAATAATAATAATAAGAAGAAGAAGAAGAAGAAAAAGAAGAAGGAGAAGGAAAAGGAGGAGAAGGAGAAGATGGTGACGATTAAGCAGAACAAGAAGAAAAAGAAAAAAAAGATGAAGAAAAACAGCAAAAATAATGACATCATCACTATCATCAACAACAACAACAACAACAGCAACAACATCAACAGCAACAACATCAACAACAACAACAACAACAAAAACAACAAAAACATTTTTCAAAGGAATCATGCACATCAGAAAATAAAGAAAAAGAATAACTAACTAACACCATCAGTAGCAGACAATAAGACAACATCATTTTCATCAACATCTACAACAACAGCAACAACAACAACAACAACAGCACCAGCACCAGCACCAGCGTCGACAGCAATGATAAGAGATTAAGAGCATTACACGAATATTAAATTGCCACTAACGCGCTAATCCCTGAAATTTGTACAGAATCACGAATTTTGCAAACTAATAAATTGGATGCGTTAGATTTTTGCGCCTGCTTGCATGTGTGTGTCCTCGAGAGCTCATTTTTTGGTTGTTATTGTTGTTGTTGTGTTTTGGTGAGAGAGAGAGAGAGAGAGAGAGAGAGAGAGAGAGAGAGAGAGAGAGAGAGAGAGAGAGAGAGAGAGAGAATTATGGATAAACGAAGCAGCATCAAAGGAAACTATAAATGTACCGTTGTTGCGAAGTTTAAAGTTTCTTACACGCATTTCGTAACGGTTATTTTTAGGGAGTGAAGAAAAGTAACAAAAACAAAATAACAATAGATCGAAATAAGGTCACTACAGGAATATGCTAGAAAGTAGAATAGTAATAGTAATAGTAGTAGTAGTAGCAGTAGTAGTAGTAGTGGTAGTAGTAGTAGTAGTAGTAAGTAGTAGTAGTAGTAGCAATTGTAGTACTAGTAATAATAATAATGATGATAGTAGTTATATTGTAGTAGAAATAGTAGTGGTAGTGGTGGTGGGTGTGAGTTGGTGGTGGTTGTGGTGGTGGTTGTCATAAAAGGGGAACACGCATAGATCTCACCAGGTAACAGGTACGGACGGATCCATACATCGCCCAGGTAAACAGGTAAAGTATACATGTGCCTGTGGGAGGAAGGGAATCAATTTTACGCTCAACACAGCAAACACGGGGGTATTTACTTTACGAGGAGGAGGAGGAGGAGGAGGAGGAGGAGGAGGAGGAGGAGGAGGAAGAATACTTTACTCATGGTTGTATGGAGTGATGGGTGAGAGGGGGGTGATGGTGTAGCGGAAACTCAAGTAAAAGCACATGAGGAAGATTTGCAAACTCTCTGATTAAAGGTTTTGGAAGACTGAAAGAAGAGAAAGGATTTAAAGAGCGAGGTGGCGTTGGTGAAAACATGGGTGGTAGTTGAGGTGGTGGTGGTGGTGGTGGTGGTGGAGGTGGTTGTGGGAGTGTATGGTAATATGTATAAAGAGAAAGGATGATTTTTATGACATGTTTGTGGTGGTGGTGGTGGTGGTGGGGGTGACATTAAACAACTACGTATGGAAGACATGCAGAGAAGAATGGTTTGGGTGGTGGTGGTGGTGGTGAGGGTGGTGGTGTTGAATTGATGTAAAGAATGGTGATTTAATATTACTGTGGTGGTGGTGGTGGTGGTGATAAATTTATATGAGAAAGGGTCGTTTGAGGAATAATGGTATAATGGTGACTTGAGCAAAAGAATATAAGGATGTTTTGAAAAGGTGGTGGTGGTGGTGGTGGTGGTGGTGGTGGTAGTAAATCTGCATTGAAATGGGTGATCCGAGGGAGTAATGGTGACAGGGTAAATACATATGAAGGCGTGCTTTTGAATAGGGTTTTTGTTGGTGGTGGTGGTGATTGTGATGAAGGTGGTGGTGGTGGTGGCGGTGATGGTGGTGGTAGTGGTGGTGGTGATGGTAGTGGTGGTGGTGGTGGTGGATTTTGCAAGATAAACGTGAAAAAGAAAGAGGTCAGGATGGAAGTTGAGCTGACATTGTACTGAAGCTGATTATTATTTTTTTTTTACTCTATTTTGTTTTATTTATTTATTTATTTGTTTATTTATTTATTTATCTATTTATTTATTTATTTATTTATTTATTTATTTAGTTAGTTAGTTAGTTAGTTAGTTAGTTAGTTAGTTATTCATTTATTTATTTATTTATTTATTGTATTTATTTATTTATTTATTAATTTTTTGCATGTGTTGGTGTGCTGCTGTATTGAACTCTCATATATTTGTCTATCTTGCTCTTTCTTTCTCTGTGTGTATGTTGATATAGCTTTTTGTGGCATGGATATTTGTATTTATTTATTATTATCTTTATTTGCCTCTGTGTGTTTCTGAAGAACCAACTTGAAAACGCAAAGCTGCCAGTGGTCGGTCAATCCCAAGCCGTTAATGGTGTGGGCTGTTTCGTTTTTTTCTTCCTACAAGGATATCAGTTTCTCTCTTCCAACTTTGTGCTCTTCGTGTTTTTTTTTTAATGTGTTTTCTTGGTGTTGTGCTTCATCCTCTCTCACTTTTCTTTTTTGTTTTGTATTTTCTTAATCTATATTATTTTTCTTTGCTAGTTATCATCCTCTTCGTTTTCTTCTTGATTTTCTTCTTCATCTTCGTGTATTTTTTCTTCATACACTTTTTCTTGTTCTTCTTTTTCCTTGCCTACTTCTCTGTTGTTCTTGTTCTAGTTCTTTTGATTCTTGTTATTTTTATCCTTGTTCTCGTTCCCTTTGCTCTTATTGCTCTTGTTCTACTTCATCTTCGTGTACTTTTATTTCCTGTTCTTTTTCTTTTTGTTCTTATTTTTCTTTTAACCTCCTCCTCCTCCTCCTCCTCCTCCTCCTCTTCCTGCTTCTCCTCCTCCTCCTCCTACTTCTCCTCCTCCTCCTCCTCCTCCATCTTCTTTCCTCTTCCTCCTTTTATGGAAAATCGAACTATTGGTAATAATCATCTTTAGACACGTCACTCACAGGTAACGAGTGTGTCTGATGTAGATTGATTCTCTCTCTCTCTCTCTCTCTCTCTCTCTCTCTCTCTCTCTCTCTCTCTCTCTCTCTCTCTCTCTCTCTCTCTCTCTCTCTCTCTCTCTCTCTCTCTCTCTCTCTCTCTCTCTCTCTCTCTCGTTCTTTCTTTCTCTCACAACCAATAATAATAATAGTATTTTTTTAAGATTAATGTTTCCTTTTCTGCATTTGCCTTCATCTTTAATTCCTTCCCCATTATCATTCCCTCTTTGCCTTCCTCTCCTTCCTTCCCTTACGTCTTCCTTTCATCCTTCGTTTCTTTCTTCCTTCCTCTCTTCTTGTTTTTCTTATGCTTTCTTACTCATTCATAACCTTTTTCCTTCTTATCTTCTCTCTTTCTTCCTTACTTTAATTCCCACCGTCCCTTCATTTTTTCCTTCCTTCCATTCTTTTTTCCTAGCTTTTCTCCTTTTCTTCTGTTTCTTTCTTCCTCTCTTCATACCATTCTTCTATCTTTGTTATTTTCATTAGTCTTCTCCTACCCACTTCCCTTCCTTCCTTCCTTCCTTCCTTCCTTCATCCCTTCCTTCCTTCCTTCCTTCCTTTCTTCTTCCCTTCCTTCCTTCCTTCCTTCCTTCTTTTCTCCCTTCCTTCTTCCCTTCCTTCCTTCCTTCCTTCCTTCCTTCCTTCTTCCCTTCCTTCCTTCCTACCCTCCCTCCATCCATCTTCGGACACGCAAGCGGCCAGCAGGGAAGAATGACGGACAGATTTTAGTGATTTGTTGAATATTTGAGCAAAGGGTGGACGAGAGAGAGAGAGAGAGAGAGAGAGAGAAAACGGACAGAATCAGACATACAAACAGACAGACCAACGGAAAGGAAATTAAAATCCTGTAGGAAATATATCTGAGAAGTGTCTGTTGGGAAATATACAAACAGGAAGACAACAATTGAGAGAGAGAGTTGGAGTGGGGTGGGGTGGGAAAAAACCCGGATATTACATATTAATATTGTATAATGGCGACTGTGGGTCTATTGGTAAGCTGAGCCGGAAGTATGGGGGGGGAGGGAGGGAGGGAGGGAGAAAGGGAAGGAGGAAGGAAGGGAAGGAGGGAGGGAGGGAATGGAGGGAAAAAGGGGTAGAGTGTCTTGTAGTTGAAGGGTGTCATTTGGAGAGGAAAGAGGAGGGGCCACCACTGAGAGAGAGAGAGAATGGAGGACGACAAAATAAAGAAAATGAGAAGAGAATGACGATTGAAAGTTAGTCCCGTCACACACACACACACACACACACACACACACACACACACACATACCGGATTGAGACATGAACGTATTGAACGAATGGACAAGCAGTGTGTGTGTGTGTGTGTGTGTGTGTGTGTGTGTGTTAAAATCGACTATGGAATCACTACTATTGCTATATTTATTTCCTTTCCCTACACAGATTTTATTTATTTATTTTATTTATCTATTTTATTAATGTATGTGTGTTCTCGTATCTAAATGTTCTGTATTGCTTTATTCATTTGTTTGTTTATTCATTTATTCATTCGCTCAATCCTTTACTTAGTTATTCATATTCAAGCGAAGTGATTAAGTCGTTACCAATCTGATTTATTCATATCCAGTAACTTACATATTCTCTCTCTCTCTCTCTCTCTCTCTCTCTCTCTCTCTCTCTCTCTCTCTCTCTCGCTACGTGTGACGAACCATTTCCGGAAGACACGTATAATTTTGGTGCCGGATTCATGTCACTTGAAACCCCCCTCCCCCCTCCCCCCCCTCCCCCTATCCCCCTCCTATCCTCCCCCCCTCCTTTTCCCCTACCCCCTTTTTCCTCCTTCTCTGTTCCCCCTCTCCTCTTTAGACACGGTAGAGGAGGAGGAGGAGGAGAAAGAAGAGGAGAAAGAGGGGGGAAGAAAAAGGTAAAGGGTTGGTATTTGAAGGGAAATGATGGGGGGTTGAGGAGGAGGAGGAGGAGGAGGAGGCATAGGTGTGGGAGGATTGGTAACTCTGATGGTTTAATAGGCAGTGATGCCACCTAGATAATTGGTACCCCTGTGTGTGTGTGTGTGTGTGTGTGTGTGTGTGTGTGTGTGTGTGTGTGTGTGTGTGTGTGTGTGTGTGTGTGTACTAAACCTGCCTTTTAGTGTATTCATCATCATCATCACCATCCTCTTCTTCTTCTTCTTCTTCTTATTATTATTATTATTATTATTATTATTATTATTATTATTATTATTATTATTATTATTATTATTATTATTATTATTATTATTATTATTAGTTATTATTATTATTATTGCGCTTAAGTGGATTATTACTTCTTGATTCTTGATATAAATGATGATTAATTATGCTCATATTAATGTTATTGTTATTCTTTTGTATTAACCAGAAGGGGAGGAGGAGGAGGAGGAGGAGGAGGAGGTAGATGTAGACAAACAACCACCACAACACACACACACACACACACACACACACACACACACACACACACACATACACACGCGCGCGGGCCAATCAACGCACAGGAGTCTGCCGGAGCCTCCCAACCAGTCATTACCGCTGATGCATCGACCCCCGCCACAAAATGGGTTCTTCTTACCTGCTCTTCTACCTACCTGCTTACCTACCTACTAACCTTCCGTCCTACTTACCTACCCATCCTATCTTACTACCTACCAATCTACCTACCTTCTTATCTACCTGTCTTTCTATCCATCTCTCTACCTACCTACCTACTGGATACTACTATTTGTAATTATAACATTGCTACTCCTACTATTACTTTTATTACTACTACTATTACTACTACTACTACTACTACTACTACTACTACTACTACTACTACTACTTCTACTACTACTCTTTTATCACTGTTTTATATTCCACTGTTGTTACTGGCCTTTTTTTTTTTTTTTTTTTTTGCTTCATTTTTATCTTCGTTATTGTCCTTGTCGTGAGTCTCCATATGTCATCTTGTTTTTGTTTTTGTTGTTGTTTGGTTATTTTTTTTTTTAGGGTACCAGGATGTGACTTTTTTGGGGCCATAAAGCATCTTCTTCATCTTGCATCATTATCCTCTTCATCTTATTTTTCTTGTTCTTTTCATCATCTTTGTTTGTTCTTCCTCCTTCCTCCTCCTCCATCTCTTGTATTCGTTCATATGTTCTTGTTTTTTTTATTCCCTTCCTTTATCTTTTCTTTTCTTATCTTTCTTCTTCATTCATATTCTGTTTCGTCATATTTGTTCTTTTCGTCATCTTCCTCCTCCTCCTCCTCCTCCTCTTCCTTCTCCTCCTCTCCTCCTCCCTTTACACAACAGTGAGCCCAAATCTCTTCATTCCCTTTTTTTCCCTCCAAATTCCCTTCATCTTCTCTCCACGCTGCTAACTTTTCCTCCATACCTCTCCTCTCCTCTCCTCCTCTTCTTACGTTGATGGCTTAACCCCCTTATCTGCCCTTATCTTCCCTTCTTTCCCTCCCTGCTTCACCTCCTCTTCCATTTTCTTTCTTCTCTCTCAGTGCCCTTTTTTATATTTTTCTTTCTTTTTTTCTTATTCCTAAATCATCTTGTTTTTATGTATATTTTCTTCATCTCTTGTTCCACCTTCCTTGTTTTCTTTTAGTTTCCTTTATTATATTTATTTTCTCCTTTTTATCAGGGTTTTTTTTCTTCATCTTTTTCATTTTCTTACTTTTACTTTTCTTAATTATTTCCTCTGCGTTCCATTTTTTTCTTTCCTTCATTTTCCTTTATTCTATTTTTTTCGCTTTTTCTTCCTTTTCATCCACCTCATTCGTCTTTCACCCTCATGCCTTTCTTCTTTTCCCCCTTCTCCTCTTCTCCTCTTCCTTCGGTTCCCTGATTTCTCTCCTCCTCTCCCCTTTAACTTTCCTCTTTATTCCTCTTATTCCCTTTTCAAGTTCAACCTTCGTCGCCTTCTCCAGTCTTCATTTTATTTTTATTTTCCTTTCTTCACATCACGTCTTTTCCTCATCTTCTTGCCTCTATCCTCATCTTTCTCCTCATTTTCTTCCTCTGTTTCATCCAACTCCCTTCTTCAGTCATTTCCTCCACTCCTCTTCCTCCTATTCCTCCTTTCCTCTTCCTTCTCAGTTTTAACTTCTTCCTTTCCTCCACTCATTTTTCTCTTCCTTTTTTTTCGTTCTACTATATCTTTCTATCCTTTCCTCTTCTTCTTCCTCCTTTCCTTTTCTTTCTCAATTTTAACTTCTTCCTTTCCTCCACTCATTTTTCTCTTCCTTTCCTTTCCCTCTCAACTATATCTTTGTATCCTTTCCTCTTCCTCTTCCTCCTTTCCTTTTCTTTCTCAATTTTAACTTCTTCCTTCCCTCATCTCATTTTTCTCTTCCTTTTTTTTTCGCTCTCAACTATGTCTTTCTATCCTTTCCTCTTCCTCTTCCTCTTTTTTTTCCTTCTCCCTTATCTACCTACTTTACTTTTCCTTCACTTCCTCCTTCTCATTAAACGCTTTCCTTCCTTTAACTCTTCTTGCTTTCTCTTCCATCCTTCCATACTTTTCTCTTCCTCTTCTTTACCTTCTTCCTTCTCTTCCTTCTTCTTCCTACTAATATTCTTTCCTTCCCTCCGCTTTCCATCCCCCCACTCCCTTCTCTCCTTTTTCTCTCCTCCCTCTCCCTTCTCCTCTCTCCCTCTCCTTCTTACCCTCCCTACCTCTTCCTCTCTTCTACCTTCTCCCTTCTCCACCTATTCTATTCTCCCTTCTTCCTACTAATACTCTTTCTTTCTCTCCGCTTCCCCCCCCTCCCTTCTCTCCTTTCTTTCTCCTCCCTCTCCCTTCTCTCTCCCTCTCCTTCTTACCCTCCCTACCTCCCTCCTTCCGTCTTTACTCTATTCTCCCTTCTTCTTCCTACTAATATTCTTTCCTTCCCTCCGCTTCCCATCCCCCATTCCCTTCTCTCCTTTCTCTCTCCTCCCTCTCCCTTCTTTTCTCTCCCTCTCCTTCTTACCCTCCCTCCCTCCCTCCCTCGCTCCCTCCTTAGCCCTGATAGCTCCTCTGATTACAGTCCTGAAGGCCACAATCAGGGAAATGCAATCAGGGTTTAGCCCCGCTTCTGCACCGCACTCCATCCTATTCTTCTTCCTCCTCATACTCCTTCTCCTCTTCTTCGTCTTCCCACTCTTCTTCCCGCTTTTCTTTATTCCTGCTATTCTTCTTTCTCTTCTTCGTTTTCGTCTTTGTTCATGTTTTTCTTGTTTATTCTAATTTTTGTTCTCTTTCCTTCGTTTTCTTTATTTTTCTGTTTGTCTTCTTTCTTCCTCCTTTTCCTCTTCCTTTCTGTATTCATGTTTTCGTTGTTTTCTTGCTTTTTTTTCTTTTCGTTCTTCTTTTGTTTCCGTTTCCTATTTTTTTCATCCTCTTACTCATTCTCGTCTACGCCTTGTTTATGTTCTTGATTTTGTTCCTGTTCTTTTTTCCTTCGTTTTCGTCTCCATGTTCTTGTTTGTTTGTTTGTTTTTTTGTGTTTGTTTTCTTTTTCTTGTTAGTCTCTTTCTGAATTACCACAAACTACCTACTAATTTTTACTTTTTATTTCTTCGTTTCTCCACACTTTTTTCCCTTTATTTTCTTCTTTCATTCCTTCATCCTCCACTTTTTCTTCCTTTTTTCCCTTCTTCCCTTTCTCTGTAATTCTCTTTTCCCTCTTTCTTTTACTCCTCTTCCCTGTGCTCTTCATCTTCTTTTTCTTGTTCCTTTTATCTCTGTGCCCTTCATCTTCTTTTTCTTGTTCTTTTTATCTTCTTTGTTTGTTCTTCCTCACCTTTTTGCCCTTCTTATTCTCTCATTTTCTGTGCCCTCATCTTATTCTTCTTCAGCCTTTGCCATTTTCCTCATCTTCATCAGCCTTTGCCATTTTCCTCATCTTCTTCAGCCTTTGCCATTTTCCTCATCTTCTTCTTCTTCAGCCTTTGCCATTTTCCTCATCTTCTTCAGCCTTTGCCATTTTTCCTCAGTCTTTCATGTCTTCCTATTCTCATTTTTTTTCCTTCCTCCATCTTATCCTCCTCCTCCTCTTCCTCCTCCTCCTTCTCCTCCTCCTCTTCCAAACGACTCCTTTTCATTTCTCTTCCTCGCCATTTTATTCTTCCTCTCTCATCTTCCTTCTGACTAATCATCTCTGCTTTATGTTTGTCTCTTTCACCCCTCCTCCTCCTCCTCTTCCTCCTCCTCCTCCTCCTCCTCCTCCCCACCAGTCACATCACCCTGGGAATCCCCTTGTCACCCTGATCAAAAACTTACTCCCAAGATAAGTCAATCAAACGGACCGGGGAGAGAGAGAGAGAGAGAGAGAGAGAGAGAGAGAGAGAAAGGGGGTGATGGGGGAGAGGAGGTTAAACACATTACCCCCATAACGCACATCAATTGTCGATAAGGCTTAGGAGGGGGGGGAGGGGAGAGGGGGGGAGAGGGGAGAGGGGGGGGAGATGGGGAATGCATTAGGACATTTAAAATATTTCCCCGGGGATCAACTTCAATTAAAACAGTGGTAAGAATCCCATCCAGAGAGAGAGAGAGAGAGAGAGAGAGGAGCGTTGACCAATAGCAAAGCGCCACGTCACTGTCCCTCGCGTTCTCATTGGTCAGAAGTGGAGGAGAGAGTATCACGGAGGGTCTGCAAGAGAGGGAGAGAGGGAGAGGGAGGGAGGGAGAGGGAATCAATGGCCGCCACAGGGGAGGAAAGGAAGCAGGTTATGAGGTGTTTACTCTCCCGTTTCTTCTTCCGTTTCTTCCCGTTTCTTCTTCCGTTTCCTCCCGTTTCTTCTTCCGTTTCCTCCCGTTTCTTCTTCCGTTTCTTCCCGTTTCTTCTTCCGTTTCCTCCCGTTTCTTCTTCCGTTTCCTCCCGTTTCTTCTTCCGTTTCCTCCCGTTTCTTCCCGTTTCCTCCCGTTTCTTCCCGTTTCTTCCCGTTTCTTCCCGTTTCTTTTAGCAGTGTCTTCGTTTCCAATTTTCTTCACTTTCCTCCAGTTTCTTCCGTTTGCTCATGTTCCCTCCGTTCTCTCCCGTTTCTTCTTCCGTTTCTTGCCGTTTCTTTTTCAAGCGTCTTCCGTTTCCAACCATTTCTTCTTCCGTTTCTTCAGCTTCTCTAGTTTCTTCTTCCGTTTGCTCAAGTTCCCTCCGTTCCCTCCCGTTTCTCCGTCTGTTTCTTCCCGTTTCTTTCTCATTTTCTTCTTTCGTTTCTTCCAGTTCCTTAAGTTTCCTCTTCCATTTTCTCACATTTTTTACTGTTTTATTTTTCTCTTTTCTTTCCCTTTTTTACGTTTCTTCTTGTAGCATCTGTTTCCTGCCGTTTCTTTCTGTTTCTTCCCGTTTCTTTATATTTCTGTTTCATCAAGTTTCTTCCTCTATCTGTGTACTGCGTAATGAGACCCGGGTACAGGTGAACGAGAGAGAAGGCCGATAGATACCGTGATTAGCTGTCCGTAGAGAGAGAGAGAGAGAGAGAGAGAGAGAGAAGAAGCAACTGGCCTAATACAATTAATACGACACTTCTGGGGATTGTTTTCCCTTCCCTCCCTCCCCTCTATCTCTCCCTTCTCTCCTCCCTCCCCCCCCTCTCCCCCGTCACAGTCAGAACCAAGTCGTGGGAAACAGTGTGAGAGAAAGAGGCTATGAACTCATTATTGATTCTCTCTCTCTCTCTCTCTCTCTCTCTCTCTCTCTCTCTCTCTCTCTCTCTCTTCACTACTTCGACCTCCTCTACTCTCCTCTGTTTCCCCCTCCTCCTCCTCCTCCTCCTCCTCCCCCTCCCCCTCGTCCTCCTCCTCCGGGCAAGTAACATGAAAGATTCGAGTAACCGAGACGCGAAACAAATGAATCCGAATCAGGTTCAGTGTCAGGACGTCTGTGTGTGTGTGTGTGTGTGTGTGTGTGTGTGTGTGTGTGTGTGGTCTGCTTTTAATCACTTTTTTGTGTTCACTTTATTTATTTTGTCGTCCTTGTACTCATTTTTTTCGTGGTTTTATCCTTTTTTTCTTATATTTCATCTTCCATTTACATTCCCTTCCCTTCGATTTTCTTTTGCTTTGTTTATTTCTTTTCTTGGATCGTCTTGTTTTTCTTTTTGTTTTCAGTATTTTTTTTTTCTCTCACAAAAATTAGATGATTGAAAATTGTTACCACCTCCTATTGACTTGTTTTCATATATTCCTTTACACACACACACACACACACACACACACACACACACACCGAAGTTAATATCGTTTTCTAGAATAACAAGATCGTGACAGAGAGAGAAAAGGGAGAGAGAGTAAATATATAAAACAATAAATAAGAACACAGCGTAACATAGCCAGAATTATTTGAAGAGAAAATGATAAAAAAAATAAAAAAATAAAGAAGGAATAAAAAAAAACACGATAGAAGGAAAAGATGAAAGAAAGAAAAAGATAATGAAAAAAATGAAAAAAATATTAAAGGAATGAAAAAGAAAAAAGGGATACAGCAGGAATTAAAAACAAAAATGAAGAACGAACAAAATAAGAAAAGGGAAACCATAGGAAGATAATACAACTTTTCCTATATTTATGTCCTTGTTCCTGATATCATTCTTGTTTTTATTTTATTTTTATTTTTTCGTTACATTTCCTTTCTACTCTAATATCACCTTGAATAGAAGCATCTGTGTGTGTGTGTGTGTGTGTGTGTGTGTGTGTGTGTGTGTGTGTGTGTGTGTGTGTGTGTGTGTGTGTGTGTGTGTGTGTGTACGCTTCTTCCATGTCGCCGTCTGTCTGTGTACTTGTCTGTCTGTCTTCCGAGTGCTCACCTGGACACCTAACATCAAGGAAGAGGAGGATGAGTAGGAGGAGGAGGAGGAGGAGGAGGAGGAGAGGCAAGAATAGTAACAGGATGAAGAAGAAAATGAGTGAGAGAAATGAAATGGACAGGAAGAAAAATAAATAAAAGATTGTGAGTTGTAGGAAGAGGAGGAAGAAGAGGAACAGGAAAAGATAAAAGAGAAACAAAATAACAACAAAATAATAAGAGAAAATTAAATACGAAAACTGTAACAAATGAGGAGAAAGACGAGAGGATGCAGAAAATGACAATGAGGAGAAAGAAGAGGGACAGGAAGAAACATAAGAAAGTAAAGTAAAAACAAAGGAAAAGTAGAAAAGGAGAAAAAAACAATAAGAAGAACGAGAAGTCGCACAGAAGGAAGATGAGAAAGAAAAAAAAGAAGAAGAAGAAAAAGAAGAAGAAGAAGAAGAAGAAGAAGAAGAAAAAAGAAGAAGAAGAAGAGGACGAGAGATAAAAAGAAAAAAAGAAACGAAAAAAGGGAAGGAAGACAGAAAGCAGTGTGACAAAGGAGAAGAAGGAAGAGGAGGAAGAAGACGACTAACAAAACAAAATAAAAAAAAGAGGAAAAAAGTAAGAAAAATTAATGTTGTGATGGAGTATGGAAAGAAATGAAAGAAATTGCAGTGAAGGAATAAGAGAAAAAGAGGAAGAAAAGAAAGGGGAAGAAGCAGCATAAGAAAACAAATGAAAAAACAAAAGTAAAAAGAGAGGAAAGGAAGAGACAAAACAATACGGCAAGGAAAGAGGAGAAAGAAGAAGAGGAAGAAGGGGAAAAAGAAGAAAGCAAAGAACAAAAGGAAAAGGCGAAAAACAAGACAGTAAAAAAAAAAAGACAAATGAGATGAAGAAGAACGAGCATTTGCAGAAGAGAAGGAATAGAAGAGAAGATGCAGAAAAGGAAGAAGAGAGTAAAAAGGTATCCTCACCCACCTGGCCCGTCTCCACACCTCCCTCGTAACGGACAGTGCGCCGCGGACTTTATATTCCTGTGAAGTGAAAATTATCATTATTTACGTCACACGCGCGGCGGAAAGCGTCCATGTAAGTGCTGGCGAAGAGTAATGGAGGAGGAGGAAGAGCAGGACGAGGAGGAGGAGGAGAAGGAGGAGGAGGAGGAGGAGGAGGAGGAGGAGGAAGTATAATAAATGGTTTGTCTTATCTTGAAACTGACTTACTTGCGCAGAGAGAGAGAGAACTTGCGACATGATGCTCCTTAACCTTCTCATCGGCCGCTAAGAACCTTTAATCCCCACCTCTCCTCCTTCTCCTCCTCCTCCTTCTCCTCCTCCTCCTCCTCCTCCTCCTCCTCCTCCTCCACTTTGACCTGTGAATCTATCCATTGTGACGTAATACCTCTTCTCTTTCCTCCATCATCCACTTCTTTCTTCCTCTACTTCTCTCTTTGCATCTTGTTGTCTTTCATTTTTATTTCCCTATCTTTATTTCTTCATCTGGATTCCTTCTTACTTCATTTTTTTTCTTCCTCTGTTTCTTCCTCTGCATCTTCTTCTACCTTTCTCTCTTCCTCTGTTTCTTCCTCTGCATCTTCTACCTTTCTCTCTTCCTCTGTTTCTTCCTCTGCATCTTGTACCTTTCTCTCTTCCTCTGTTTCTTCCTCTGCATCTTCTACCTTTCTCTCTTCCTCTGTTTCTTCCTCTGCATCTTCTACCTTTCTCTCTTCCTCTGTTTCTTCCTCTGCACCTTCTACCTTTCTCTCTTCCTCTGTTTCTTCCTCTGCATCCTCTTCTACCTTTCTCTCTTCCTCTGTTTCTTCCTCTGCATCCTCTTCTACCTTTCTCTCTTCCTCTGTTTCTTCCTCTGCATCCTCTTCTACCTTTCTCTCTTCCTCTGTTTCTTCCTCTGTATCCTCGTCTACCTTTCTCTCTCTCTCCTCCTTCCTCTATATCCCTACATTCGCTATATTTCTTTCTTCCTTCCCTGCATCGTGCTCTTTTATCTCCTCTTTTACATTTATCTGTATATCATTATCTATCTGTTTATCTATCCATACATTGTCCTATCTATTACTCCTTACCTCCGTCCTTTTCTAATATATACAGGTGATTTTTTTTTGGTCTCTTTTCCTTCTCTTTTCCTCGTTTCTTTTCCTTATTGTTTGCCTTCTTTCCCTCCCCCTCTCTTTTTCCCTCTCTCTCTTTTTTTTTTTTATTCCTTACCTCCTCTGCCACCCTCCCTCCCATTCCTTTTTTTACTTTTCCTTCCCTCTCCTTCTCCCTCCTTATCTCTCCTCTTTATTTCTCCTTCCCTCTCCTACTCCCTCCTTATCTCTCCCCTTTTTTTATTTCTCCTTCCCTCTCCTTCTCCCTCCTTTTCTCTGCTTTTTTATTTCTCCTCTCCCTCCCCTTCCTTTCTCCCTTCCTCTCCTTTTTTTTATTTCTCCTTCCCTCTCGTTCTCCCTCCTTTTCTCTGCTTATTTTTATTTCTCCTCTCTCTCCCCTCCCTCTCTCCCCTCTCTTTAGGAGCGTGTCGATCAGGTGTTTCATCTATAATTATCCTTCGCCTACCTGTGCCTTACCTGCCTACCTGCGTGACGATTGGGCGCCTTATGCTTCTTATTTTTCTCTCTTTCATGTTTTTTTTAGCTTTTTTTCTTCTTATTTTATCTTTTATCTTCATGGCCTCTCAATGCTTATGTCAATTTTAAGATTTTTCCGTTTTCCTTTTTTATTATTTTTCTGCTTCTTTTTCATTTTTTCGTGTTTATATTTTTTCGATTTTTCTTCTTTCTCTTTTCTTTTCTTTTCCTGCTTTTCCATTATCTGTTTTCATAATATATAATTTTTGCTTCCTTTTTTCTTTTCATTTTCTGTTTCGTGTATTTTTTCCTTTTCCCTTTTCTTGTTTTCCCGATTCTTCATCCCTTCCTTGTTCCAACTATTCAGAATTTCCTTGTTATTTCTTTCCTCTTTTTCTCTTCTTACCTTCCTGTCTATTTATTTTTTGTTTTACCTGCCTAGTTTTCCTGTTTTTTTCCTCTTTTTCTCCTTTCATATGCTCCTGATTTCTCCTTTATTGTTACATGTATTTTTAGTTATCTTTTTCCTCATCACCTTCATTTTCTCTTCTTTTGTCTCTTTTCCTTTGTTTTTCTCTTCCTATTCCTTCATTTTCTTCCATCCTTCTTTCGCTGCCTTTGTCTTTGTTTCCTCTCCTCTTTGTTTCGGTTTATTCTCTTTTCCTTGTTTCTCTTTCTATATTCCATTTCTATTCCTTTTTCCCTCTCTCCTTTCTTTATCTCTTTCTTCGTTTTCTTTTCCCTCTGTTCTCCATTTTTCCCTTTTTTTTCTCTTTTCCTTGTTTCTCTTTCTATATTCCATTTCCATTCTTTTTCCCTCTCTCCTTTCTTTATCTTTCTTCGTTTTCTTTTCCCGTTGTTCTCCATTTTTACCTTTTCTTTTTCTCTTCGCACTCTTTAAATTCTTTCTCTCTCTTTTGCTCCTATTGGTCTTTCCTTGTTCTCGCTTCCTTATTTCTTTTCTGTCCTCACACTCTTTCTTCTTCTCGTCCTTTCATTATTTCAAGATTCTTCTATCCTTCCTTTCTTTCGCCCTTGCTCTCCTGGCTTCTATTTCTTCTCGTTCTTCTTCCTTTTGATTTTCTTTCCCTCATTGCTTCACTTTTTTTCAGTCTTTCTACTTTCTCAGCTTTTGTGTATATTGTTGTTGTTTTTTTTGTCGTCTTTCTCCTTCTCCCTCTTCTTTTTCTTCTTCTTTTTCTTCTTCCTCTTCTTCTTCTTCTTTTTCTTCTTTTTCATCATCTTCTTCGTCTTCTTCGTCTTTGTCTACTTTTTCTTCTTCTTCTTCTTTTTCTTCTTCTTCGTCTTTTTCTTCTTCATCTTCTTCTTCTTCTTCTTCATCTCTGTCTTTTTCTTCTTTTTCTTCTTTTTCTTTCTTTTTCTTCTTCTTTTCTTCTCCTCCTCCTTGCCTTCATATCTTTCTATTTCATTTTTCGTTTATCGCACTCCTTCTCAAACACACACACACACACACACACACACACACACACACACACACACAGAAAGGAAGAATCATGCAGAATGAGTGAAATGAAATGAAAATATTATCAAGTCTTACATCTGAATCTTCTTTTCTTTCGTCTTTCTTACACTATTTTACATTCTCTCTCTCTCTCTCTCTCTCTCTCTCTCTCTCTCTCTCTCTCTCTCTCTCTCTCTCTCTCTCTCTCTCTCTCTCTCTCTCTCTCTCTCTCTCTCTCTCTCTCTCTCTCTCTCTCTTTCTTGGGTTCAATTTAAGGAAGACTCTTTGGAATTGTCTGATTTACTTATGTTCTTCTCTTTCTCTTATCAGATTGTGTTTCTATTCTATTTTATTTATTTTTTCATTTCGTGCGAGACAGCGTAAAAGGCATTCACATTTCAGCCCTTGTGTGTGTGTGTGTGTGTGTGTGTGTGTGTGTGTGTGTGTGTGTGTGTGTGTGTGTGTGTGTGTGTGTGTGTGTGTGTGTGTGTGTGTGTGTGTGTGCGTGCGTGGGCCGTGTGCGTGTGTTTCTGTCAGTCTCCCTCTCTCTTGTCTCGTGTCTCGCATGTTTTGCTCTCTCTCTCTCTCTCTCTCTCTCTCTCTCTCTCTCTCTCTCTCTCTCTCTCTCTCTCTCTCTCTCTCTCTCTCTCTCTCTCTCTCTCTCTCCTTATCTCGCCTCCCTATTCTCCCCTTCCCTCTCTCCCTCCCTATCCCCTTCCCTTTCCTCCCCTTCCCATTCAGCCCTCCCTTCTCTTCGTGATCCTCCCCTTCCCCTTCTCTCCCTTCGTGATCCTCCCCTCTTCCCCGCCCCACAGGTAGCAGTCTTCCCCTCAGTAAAAGGCGCAAATTATATATTTTTAGCTTCGGGCGAACATTTCTGAATCATACGTTTGGTCACGACGCTGCTGCCCCGGAACCATCGCTCGAGTGTGTCCTTCCTATCGTTCACTGAGGCCATTCTTTGTGTTTAACCCCCTCCCCCCTTTATTTGGCTTTTCTCTCGTTCTTTCTTTCATTTTTTTTCTTTCTTTCTTTCTTTCTGTCGGGTGTTTGTGTGGGTTGTATTTTTCCCATTTTGTTTTCCTTATTTTTTCCTTCACCTCCTCTTTTCTTTGATCTGTTCTGCTTCTTTTTCTTTTGCATCACATTATTATTATCTTCCCCGTTCTCTCCTTCATTTTTTATCGTTATCATTTTCTTCTTCATCTTTCGCATTTTCATTTCCATCATCATCATCAGCAGCAGCAGCAGCATCATCATCACTTTCATCCTTCTTCCCTATACTTTCATCATCTTCATAATTTTCTTCATCGTTTTCATTTTCATTTTCATCATCATCATCATCATCGTCAGCCTCCACATCCTACTCTTTGTCTTTCCTCATACTCTTCATCGTCATTTTCCTCATAGTCTTTCTACCTAATCTTTCTTTTCTTCTCCCTGCCCCATCCTTCTTTCATTCTTTTTTTCTTCCTTCCTTCCTTCCTTCCTTCCTTTCTTTCTTTTTTTCTTTTTTCTTTCTTTCCTTCCTTCATTCATTTTTCCTTCCTTCATTCCTTCCCTCCCTCCTTTCTTCCTTTCTTTTCTCCTTTTTTTTTTCTTTGGCTGCCATCTTTCGCTCGTGTAAAAATTTTCTAAAGCCAGTCCATGTCTTTTGCAGCCTCTTTCTTGTTCTTCACTTTCCTCCTCCTCCTCCTCCTCCTCCTCCGCGGAATATTCTTTGTTTTCTTTTTTTTCCATATTGTTGCGCCCTGTCTTAAATTTTCTCAGTTGGTGTATGTTTTTCGTTTGCTTTGTGTGTGTGTGTGTGTGTGTGTGTGTGTGTGTGTGTGTGTCGAGATTGTCTCCTCAGGTTAATTGGAGTTGTGTAAAGTGAGGAAGACCTTTGAATAATTGAGTGAATGAGAGACGGAGGAAGGAAGGAGGGAAGGAAGGAAGGAAGAAAGCAAGGAAGGAAGGAAGGAAGAAGAAGTAAAGGAGGAAGGAAGAAGTAATGAAATGAAGGAAAGAAAAGAGAAATAAGAAAATAAAAGAAGAAAGCGAGGAGGAAGGTAAATAAAGGAAGGCATCGCAAGAGGCTGCACAAGACACTCACAACACTTCTGGGTTCTTTCTGCTCTCACTCTCACTCCCACTCCCTCCCACTCTGTCTCTCCCACTCTCACTCTCCCCGTATCTCCCCTCCCCCCCGTTTCCCCTCCCGCTCCTCCTCCGACACCTGTAAAAGAGAGAATTGTCCCTCAGGCCTCCCCCCCCTCCCCCCCGGGCATGCGAGCACTCAGCTGATCTTGTATTTGGGTCATTGCCTCCCTCAATCCACCTGTCCACGTTACCTGATGGCCCCGTAAATGCGGGGTCCGGGGCGGGGCGGCGCCGGGGCCTCGCGAAGAGAGTTCACCTTCCGTCCCCCGAGGGAAATCTGAAAGCTTTGTTAAATTCCCCCCGAGTCGTGGAACCACTTGGAATGGCAGTTCCAGAGCCACTTCCAGTGAGTAAATATTCAAGACTAGAAATTTACCGAGCTCTCCCAAGACCCAAAAATGTTAACATTGTTGGCGCGAGCTCAACTCGGGTCTTGAGGCGGCGGCGTTGCAGGGGCGGGGCGCGGGGCGGCGAGGGGCGACTCTGGCCCTTGCAGCGGGGCGTACAGGGGCGCGTGTCCCCCACCGGTCCGGGAGGGTTGCGCCCCCACCCCGGCGGCGGCGCGTGAATCCAGTAGAAGCGTTTTAATGCGGTCTGAAGGCGGCGGGGTCCCGGGGGCGCGGCGGCAAGGAGGAGGCGTTTTATTTGGAGGCGGCCCGACGCTCCTTCCTCCAAGATGCACGATAACGCCCTCACCCCTCACCCCCCTGGCACCCCTCACCCCCCCTGGCACCCCTCACCCCTCCTGGCACCCCTCACCCCCCCTGGCACCCCTCAACCCCACCTGGCCCCCACCCCTCACACCAGGCCCCTCTACCCTGGCCCCCGCTCCTGCCCCTCCGCCTGGCCCCACGCCCCACCCCGCGGCACTAACAGCCCCCACGCGCCCCGCCCCGCCTAATTGATGCCAAGTAACGCCGGGATCGATGGCCCCCGCCCCTGCCCCCCGCCCCGCCGACCCCCGGGGACCACGCCTCGCCTGCCGCCTCGAAAAAATCCTGAACCCGACGCGGCCAGCACCGACGCCCCGACCCGCCCTCCGACGCCCGGCTATTCCTCAGGATGTCCGACTAGGGAATTAAGGCGGCTCGGGGTTACGGGGGGGGAGGGGGGCGGGGGGCAGGGAGAGGAAGGGGGAGGGGGTAAACTCTTTCTCCTGGCGGGTGGAGGAAAGAGAGGAGTGTGAATATGGAGGGAGGAAGAGGGGAGGGGGGATGTAGAGGTGGTAAGAAAGGAGGGAGAGGGAATAAGGGAGGCTGTAGGGAAAAGACGGAGGGAGGAAGAGTGTTGGGAAAAAGATGGAGAGAACAAGGGAGAGGAGAGTGAAGGTGAAGGAAGGAATAAAGGGAGGAAGGAGGAGGGGTGTATGGAGGAGGTATGGAAGAGAGAGATGCAGAGAAGAAGGAAAAGAAAAAGTTGAGTGAAGATGGAGGGAAAGAGAATGGACGGAGAAAAAATGGAAAGAAAGAAGATTAAAGGAAAAGGCATAAACTAGAATTAAAGAAGAGAAAAATGGAGGAAAAGTGTAAGTAAAGGAAAGCTAGAAGTGAAGGAAATATATAAGTGAAGAAAAGATAAGTGAAGAAATGTTAGAGGCTGCACTAAGAAATGTTTTAATGTTGACTTTACGGAAGGATAAACAGAGGAAAGAAGGGACGGAGAGAAGGAAGAGAGATAGAGAGGGAAAGTGAAGTTAGATGGGAGAGAGATAGAGAGGGAAAGTGAAGTCAAAGGGGAGATAGAGAGGGAAAGAGAAGTTAGAGGGGAGAGAGATAGAGAGAGAAAGTGAAGTTAGAGGGGAGAGAGATAGAGAGGGAAAGTGAAGTTAGATGGGAGAGAGACAGAGAGGGAAAGTGAAGTTAGAGGGGAGAGAGATAGAGAGGGAAAGTGAAGTTAGATGGGAGAGAGATAGAGAGGGAAAGTGAAGTTAGAGAGGAAAGAGATAGAGAGGGAAAGAGAAGTTAGAGGGGAGAGAGATAGAGAGGGAAAGTGAAGTTAGAGGGGAGAGAGATAGAGAGGGAAAGTGAAGTTAGAGGGGAGAGAGATAGAGAGGGAAAGAGAAGTTAGAGGAGAGAGAGATGGAGAGGAAAAGTGAAGTTAGAGGGGAGAGAGATAGAGGGGGAAAGTGAAGTTAGAGAGGAGAGAGATAGAGAGGGAAAGAGAAGTTAGAGGGGACAGAGATAGAGAGGGAAAGTGAAGTTAGAGGGGAGAGATAGAGAGGAAAAGTGAAGTTAGAGGGGAGAGAAATAGAGGGGGAAAGTGAAGTTAGAAGGGATTTGAAGTCTACATAAGCTCGTAATTTTAGAGATTTTACGATTATTATTCATATCATCATTGCTATTATTTCTCTTGTTATAGTTGTAGTTCTCTATTCTTTTTATTCTTTTTTTTTTAGGAGCAGCGAGTAGCGGGCTTTTTTATTATTATTTCCTTTTTTTGTGCCCGTGAGCTGCCTCCTTTGTTGTAAAAAAAAAAAAAAAAAATCTTACATCTTTCCTTACTCTTCACCTTCTTCCCGCCACCTCCCTCACCTGCGTCCTCCCTCAGGTGAGTGGAACACCTTCATACAGACGAATAAATATGCATCGCCGCCGAGCCTCGCTGAATAAGTCATCTCAGCCTCAAACTTACCTGTATACCTGAATGAGTAACGACACACCTTTCTAAAACTTACCTGACAAACCAGATCAGCTGTTTCCTCTTATTACTCTCTCTCTCTCTCTCTCTCTCTCTCTCTCTCTCTCTCTCTCTCTCTCTCTCTCTCTCTCTCTCTCTCTCTCTCTCTCTCTCTCTCTCTCTCTCTCTCTCTCTCTCTCTCTCTCTCTCTCTCACACATACACTAGTTTATCTCCCTTTTACACCTGTCTTTTTGCTACCTGGCTCAGAAAAAATATATATACAAAACGTCGAAAATATTACCTGCGTGTTACTTGTTGGTCTTTAATTACCCACCTGTCGAGCATCATAGCAAGTAATATGATCTTTAATAATGCTGATAATAAAACAATAATAATAATAAACCACTTTCTTCATCATCATCACCATCACCACCACCACCTCCATCATCAACAACTACTGTAAAAAAAAATACTAACACCATCATCATCACCATCATCACTATCACCAGCATCACCAGCCAAAACCCACCTCCAGATTCGCCATCATCACCACTTTATTACCACCTCGCCACCACCACCTCCACCACATCCAGCATCGTCAGCCACCACCACCACCACCACCAGCTATCACCAGATTCATCACCATCCTTCACCACCTCCAACTCCACGACCTCCGCTGGGACTGCCTCCATTAAAACACACACACACACACACACACACACACACACACACACACACACACACACACACACACACACTTTTCCACGCTTCCTCTTCACTCCTCGCCGTTTTTTCGCGCTAATCATCGTGTATTTTTTCATGTTTCTTTGTTCGCCTCCGCGCTGGCCACCCTTGCTTGCTCCCCACCTGTGCGCCGGTAGCTATGTCGGAGAACACCTGTCCAAGTAAATCCCACACAGTCAGGCGTTTGGCGAAATTGAGTTAACCAGGAACATAGAAGGTGCTCCAGTGGGCCCCTGCTCCTCCTCCCCCTCACCCCCGCTTTCTCTCCCTCTCTCCCCCCTCTCTCTCGTGTGTGCAGTGGAGAGACAGGAGGAGGAGGAGGAGGAGGGAGCTGTGTTTGTTTCGGGGCTCAGCATGTGTATGTTGTTGTGCAAAAGTGTCTGTTATCTCGTGTTCTTCCGTGTTTTTTGTTTTATTTTGTTTTTCGTACACCACCTTTTTGTTGTTGTGTAGCACCGCCGTTCTGTGTGCGTGTGTGTGTGTGTGTGTGTGTGTGTGTGTGTGTGTGTGTGTGTGTGTGTGTGTGTGTGTGTGTGTTGGTCGTTTGAGGAAGAGTTTTGTTGTTGTTTCCTTGTTTTTTATTATTTTTTGTGATTTCTTTGCTTCACATTTCTTTTCATCAATTTTCTTTCTATCTCTTTATTGTTTTTCTAGCAGCGGCGGTGTATTTAATGGGGCGTGGTAAAGTTCCTGTTTTTGTTTTCCTCTTTATTCTCTCTTGATTTACTTTTTCTCTCCTAACTTTTACTTTCTTTTCTGTTGGAGCAGCTTTTAAAAGTTTGCAAGGTACTTAGGCGGAGAAAGTTTTGTTTTCCTTTAGTCTCAGAAGTGGAGGTCTTTTTTTTTTTTTCTCATACTTGATCATTCCGGGAACTGGTCTTATTTCCGCGCCTGTTAAATATTCCTCAAAACACTGAACTGTATTTACGTTATAACACTCCTTTGTAGCTTTTCCTCTTCGTTGTTAGATGTGAGTTGAGTTTTTCTTCACCTAGATATAAAGACCACGTGTGAGAAGTTATTAGTATTTTCTTTTTTCTTTGTTTTTCTTTAACATGAATATGAGAATACGTGTAGACAAGTTGAGTATTGTCTTTAGTCTTCATTGTGTGTGTGTGTGTGTGTGTGTGTGTGTGTGTGTGCTTAATGATAATGATAATAAGAACGATAAGGATATTTTTTTTCCATTTCCATATCGTTCTGAAAAGATTTTGTGTTTTAATTGTATAGATGATGATGATGATGATGATGATGATGATGATGATGATGATTCCAGTTTCAATATCCTTCTGAAACAGTTTATTGGTCGTTGAAACATTTTGAAACACTTTATCGAAGGAGTCACAATTAACTTCTCCGTTTCTTTTTTCTCTTCCTCCCTCACTTCTCTTAAAAATCTCTCCCTCCCTTTTCCCCTCCCTTCCCTCCCTCCTTCTCTGCCCTCCCTCCCTCCTCTCGAAAGCGTCCTTGAAATATTTAACCTTAATACACTTTTCTTCTGTAGTTTCTCTCTCTTCTATTTACCTAAAGTAGACTCGCTCCCTCTCTCCTCCGTTCCCTCCTCAAAAATGTTGTGTTCCCCTCCCTTCCTCTCCTCCTACATCTCCTTCTTCTCTTTCTAAATCTGCTTCTCGCGTCTCTCTTTTTTCCCCCACCTCCGTTTCTTCCTCTTTTCTTCGCCTGGTCTTTCTCCCTTCTCTTTAATTTCTTCGTATTCCTCCTCCTCCTTCTCCTCCGACAACACCAACCTCTCATCTCTCCTCCCTTCCTTCCCCTCTCATCCATCAACTCACTCCTCTCCTCTCCTCTCCCTCCACCTCCTGTCTCCTCCTCGTCCATCTCCTCGTTCTTCACCTTCCCTCCTCCCTCAACCATTACCCACCTGCCTACCTGTCCACCTGCCTGTCGTCCTACCTGGCTGCACCTTGGCCAATGTTTACAAGCGAAAGATCAAGCTCGACGCGCCCGTCACTTCGGCTCTTCGTCTGCCTATCATCGCTGCTCCGCCGGGCCGCGCGAGCAGTCGTTTGATCACTGTTTGATGGGTGTCGCTTGTTTGGCTGTTTTTGTGCGTGTAGCGGCCAATATTTATGTGCCGTTGATGTCTCGTCTTCCCGTGCCGCCTAGGGACTCGAACTGGTCAGGCTATATGCGAGGTGAGGTTGGATTCCGCGTTGTCTCTCTCTCACTCTCTCTCGCTCTCTGGATTTCTGCTTTCCCTTTTCGCTTGCTTCCTTGCTTGCTTGATTTGCTTGCTTGATAACGTGCCTTTCTTGCCTCTGTGTCCTTTTCTTTTCTCGCTTTTCTTTGTGTCTTGTTGTGTGTGTGTGTGTGTGTGTGTGTGTGTGTGTGTGTGTGTGTGTGTGTGTGTGTGTGTGTGTGTGTGTGAGTGTGTGTGTGTTTATGTTTGTCGTAAGTCAAATTAGCTTGGTTCTCCAGGCCTGCTTTGTTTCAGTTTTTTTTGTGTGTGTGTGCTTGTGTGTGTTTAAGCTGGTGTGTGTTTGTGTGTGCGTGTGTGTGTGTGAAAGTGGTGTAGAAGATGAGGACAACGTTGAAGAAGAGGAAGCAGAGGTGGAGAAAGAAAAAAAGAGGAGGAGGTTGAGAAGGAAATGCGGAAAAAAAGTGAGAGAAGAGAACGTTGAAAGAGATAAAATGGATAATGAAGAAAGTGGGAGGAGCATAAAAAGAAAATGGGAGTGCAGGTGTTGATAATTGACTTAGTGAGGGTAAAAACTACTGACAAAGTGAATATGCTGCGAAATATAGACAATAAAAGTATATATGACGAAAAAACATAAACAAAAACCTAGAAAAAATATGATAGATAGACTTTAAATTTTTCTATTCGTTTATCCATCCACGTGTTCACCTTGCCATTCACCCATACATACATACATACATACATACATACATACATAAAATACACACAGAGAGGTGACAGACACGAACATGAACGATACCATGAACGACACACACACACACACACACACACACACACACACACACACACACACACACACACACACACACACACTGACGGACAGGACACACCGATCCACCTCAATCATGTATAAGACCCTCCCTGACTCTAAATTACAGGTAGGCAACGCCCTTTACCTGTCCCCGAACTACCTTTTCCACCCCACCCACACATCTGCCTTACCTGCCCTATCTTCCCTATATACCTTCCCTCTTTACCTTTACCTGTTCCCTTAAGTTACCTGTACCTTACCTTGTCTTTCCCATTTACCTGTCTTCTTCACCTCTCTCTCTCTCTCTCTCTCTCTCTCTCTCTCTCTCTCTCTCTCTCTCTCTCTCTCTCTCTCTCTCTCTCTCTCTCTCTCTCTCTCTCTCTCTCTCTCTCTCTCTCTCTCTCTCTCTCTCTCTCTCTCTCTCTCTTTAGTTAGCCTGTACCTTTCACTTTTCTTCCTTTTTTTTACCTTCCTTGTTCACCTCTACCTGTACCATTAACTTACCTGTACTTTTAAACTGTCTTCTTCATTGACCTTCCTTGTTCACTCCTATTTCTATCCTTGTTACTTGTACATTTCACTTATTTTTCCCACGTACTTTCTTTCTCGTCTTTACCTTTGCTTTTCCCGTATACTCCAATCAATAAATTACCTGTACCTTGATCATTTGTACCTTTTGCTTACCTGTATATTTAAAGTTCTCTTCCCCATGTACCTTCCTTTTCACCTTGTCCTTGTACCTTTTCCATTCCTTACCTATTCCTTCAAACCCTTTTCATTTTGCTTCTCACCTTCTACCTGAATCCTTGGCACCTAAATCCATATCTTTCACTATTTCCCTTCCCATTCTTTTCATTTCATTCCTTCTATTCCTCTTAGTTATGTTCCTCTCCATCTCCTGCCTTTCATCCCCCTTACCTCATTATATCTCTTGCACCCACTCACTCTCCTTGGCGGCGGTGGTGGTGGTGGTGGTGATGAACGTGCAATCATCACCTTCCTTGTCTATTTATACCTGCCATTTATGTGACACGGTAGTTGCACACACACACACACACACACACACACACACACACACAAACACACGGATATTTGCATGTTTGTGTGTGTGTGTGTGTGTGTGTGTGTGTGTGTGTGTGTGTGTGTGTGTGTGTGTGTGTCTGTCTATCTGTCTGTCTGTCTGTCTAAACCTGAGCCAAAACACACACACACACACACACACACACAATAACAATAGCAATTATACAAGCAACTATTTCCCATTTTCAATTATCCACTCATCCGTCACCCCATTTTCTTTCATAACAGCGGTACAGGGAAGGTTGACAGGGGCGAGGTTTGTGTTATTTAAAGCCGCCTCGTCGCCCTAATGCATCATGGAGGTAAACTTTGCGCCGGTACGCGACACACGGGCACGCTGCCGAAAACAATGGGCGAAAGAATGATTTACATGCGCGCTGCTGTTAAGGTTTCAGGTGATGTGTATAATGAGGGGAGTTTGCTCGCTAGTGTAATGCAGTGAGTACAGTATATTATGTTGGCTCTGGTTCTTGCTGTGTTTAAGGGTGGGGGGGGGGGGGGGTGATTATTGTTGCTGCTGTTATTGTTGTTGTTGTTGGTGGTGGTGTTGGTGTTGGTGTTGGTGGTGGTGGTGGTGGTGGTAGTGTTAGTGTTAGTGTTAGTGTTGGTGTTGGTGTTGTTAATATTGTTGTTGTTAATGTTGTTGTTGTTATTTTTGTTGTTGTTGTTGTTGTTGTTGTTGTCTTCATCGTCTTTATTGTGGTTTTGTTCTTGTTGTTTTGAGTTTTTTTATCATATTTATTTTTCTTTTTTTCTCCCCTTCATCTGCTATTTTTTTCCTAATATTTTTTTTCATTCCATCTTTCTGTTATCTTGTTCTTGTTATTTTTGTTATCATTATCTTCCCTTTCTCTTTATTTCTTCTTTTCTGCTATCTTTTTTATCTTCCTTTCCTTCTTTTCATCATCATTTATGCTTCCTCATATATGCAACCTTTTCCTTTTATTGTTACTATTGTCATTATTATCATTATCATCATTATCATCATTATTACTCCTACTATCATCAATATTCGTAGAGGCACCTTCTCATCAGTGCCAGACCAGGTAACAACTCAATCTTACTCATTACACAGCTCGTCCAGGTACACAATCATCATCAACAACAACAACAACAACAACAACAACAAGTACAACAACACCAACAACGTACCATACATCACCACAAGCCTCTCATCCCCATTATTATCAGTGTCTGGGGGGTTGTTATCACGGCCAAGCTAGAGGAGGGGGTGAAGGAGAGGACCAGGGGGGGGGAACGGGGGGGGGGGGGGGCGTCACTCCTCACACAGCGGCGACTCATTAAGATTGAACAGACAGACGGGCAGCGCACAGCCTCGCCTCCGCCGCCTTGTCGCCCACTCCACTTAATCAAAATACAATTCATCCAGACCTCGTGCGGAGTTCTGGAGGCGACACTGGTTTCCGCTTGCCTCCACTCGAACCCCCGCCGCCTCCACCTCCCTGCGTCTGTGTGGATGGGCGGTGGATGGAGGGTACGTGAAGGGTGTGGGGAGGTGTGGAAGGGGTCATGGTGGAGGTGGAGGGGAGGTGGAAGGAGTGGAGGGCGGTAATGTTTAGGGAAGGCCTCGCGAGCTCGGTCTGTTAGCCGTGATGAGAGTGAGACTTCGCAGCTCTTTACCGCATCCGAATCCACCTCTTCCACCTCATCCACGCCTTCACCCACACCCCACGCCCTCACCCACACCCTCACCCACTCCTCCACCCTCAAAACAAACACCAGGAGGGGTAAATAAGGGGGAGACGAGCACACAAACACGCCACACACACCCGAACGCGTTGGCTTCCCGGCTTGGTGTGAGTCGGGAAGGGTTTCGGACGCCAGGCCATTTCTCATCCGGCAAATTGACATGTTCCAGTCGCCTATTAATCCGCCATAATGCAGAAGCCCTCCTGAACCACATGCTCCTCCGCTTCCTCCTCCTCCTCTTCTCCTCCTTCTTCAGCAGCCTGCTCTTTCTCTGTTCTTTCTCTTATTCTTCTCTTATCTCTTCTCTTTTTCTGGTGTTTCTGCTTTCGTTGTTCTTCTTGCTTGCCCTCTTCGACCTCCTCCTTTTCTTTCTTCATTATATAATCGCATTCTCGTCTTTTTCCTTCTTCTATTTCCACAGTTCTCATTCTCCTCCTCAAATATTTTCCTTTATTCTCCTTCACAACCATTATCCTCGTCCTCCTCGTCCTCCTCCTCCTCCTTCCTCAGAATTATTTAATATTTTCTTTTCTCCTCCCCTTTCTCCACTTCCACATTCTCCACTACCATCAGCCTCCTTCTTCCACTTCCATTCCTCCTCCTGATACTCCTCCTCGGTTCTCTTCTTCCTCCTCCTGTTTTCCCTCTGTTCTTCTTCCTCCTCCTCCTCCTCCTTCCGCTGTTTCGTGTTCTCTTACGTCCTTTTATTTTCTTCCTCCTGCTCCGCCTCATCCATTCTTAATATTTTTTTTCCTCTTCCTCCTCTTTATCATCATTCACTTCCTCCTCATCCTATTCCGTTCTTCTACTCCTCTCTCTCCCCTTTCCTAATTTTTCTATATCCTAAATTTTAATGCACTTATGTACCTATTTTATTGTTATTTTCTCTGTCTCCTTTTCTTACTATATTGTTCTCTTTTGTCCTCCTCCTCCTCCTCCTACTCCTCCTACTCCTTCTGCCTTAGTTTTTCCTCCTTTTCTCTCACTGGCAAGGAAAGGAAGGGAAAGAAGAGAGACTTGAGGGGAAAAGGAGAGAGAGGGGACATGTCAAATCTCAAATGCTGTCTCTCTCTCTCTCTCTCTCTCTCTCTCTCTCTCTCTCTCTCTCTCTCTCTCTCTCTCTCTCTCTCTCTCTCTCTCTCTCTCTCTCTCTCTCTCTCTCTCTCTCTCTCTCTCTCTCAAGTGGTGGGAGAAAAAAAAGAAGAGAGACTCGCCCTCTTAGCGTTACTGTGTATGAGATCAACAGTAATTGGACCAAAGAGATGATTAAATACGGGGAGAGAGAGAGAGAGAGAGAGAGAGAGAGACTATACAATGCCTCGGTCTATTGTTGTTTTTGTTTTCGTTCTCTCTCTCTCTCTCTCTCTCTCTCTCTCTCTCTCTCTCTCAGTTCATCCATTAAGTTGCTATCTTTTCTTTCTTTCTTCCTAAAACTTTCTTCCTCCTCCGCCTTGCATTCATTTCACTTACTCCTGACTGTTAAAATAATGTTCCTTGTTAGAGAGAGAGAGAGGGCCAGGAGATAGAACAGAGATGGTGTAGAGGAGGAAAAGGAGATAGAGAATGAGAGAAGGAAAAGAGAAAGGAAGAGAGAGAAGGACTGAAGAGGGATTGGAAATAGGCAGAGAGAGAGAGAGAGAGAGAGAGAGAGAGAGAGAGAGAGAGAGAGAGATGAGAGAAAGAGAGAAGAGAGTGAAAGAGGAGGGAAAGTAAAAGGGAGGCTGTGAGGTAGAGAAAGAGGGGAAATGAGGGAGGGAGAGAGAGGGAGAGGAGGAGGGAGAGCAAGAGACAAAGAGGGGACTTGAAAGGGAGGGTTAGTAGGAAGGGATGTAAGATGGGAGGAAGGGAGAGGAGGAGGAGGAGGAGGAGGAGGAGGAGGAGGAGGGGTATTACACAGTCAATTGGTAATGCGAGTTTAACGCGATTAAAATATCATTAATGGAAGGGCGTGTATGGAGGAGGAGGAGGAGGAGGAGGAGGAGGAGGAGGAGTAGGAGTAGGGGGAAGAGGAGGAGGGACTGTCACTGAGGGGAAGAAGAGAGAGAGAGAGAGAGAGAGAGAGATTGTTTGAAAGTGAGAAATGAACGTGTGTATTTGCGTTTCTCTCTTTATCTCCCTTTCTTTCTTTTCTTTCTTTCTTTTATTATCTTTTATCTTCGTTTGCTTATTCATTGTTTACGTCTGTTTTTCAATGTCAACTTTTTTTCCTTCTTTTGAATTTGCTTTCTTATTTAATTGTTTGTTTTTTTTCCTTTAATTCTTCTTTCGCTACAATTTCGTTCCTCCCGTTTTTTCCATCATTTTTCTTTTCCTGTCTTATTTCTGTCCTACGTTTCTACCTATTAATTTCCTTTATTCCTCCGTCTTTTCTTCCTTTTATTTTTTTTCCTATCTTCACTTCTTCCTGTCCTTTTCGGTTTCTTTCTTTTTCTTTTTCCTTTTTTCTTCCTTTTCCTTTCTATCCTTTTGTCTTTTCCTCTTTCCTTCCTTTTATTTTTTCCTTCCTTCCCTCCTTCCTTCCTTTCCTGTTCTATTCCTCCATCCCTTCCTTCCTTCCTTCCTTCCTTCCTTCCTTTCTTTCTTTCTTTCTTTCTTTCTTTCTTCCTTCCTTCGTTTTCGTCTCGTTCTAATATTTCTCTCTACTGGAAATATTACATAAACGAAAAACAACAGAGGCTTCATTTATCACACACTCACACACACACACACACACACACACACACACACACACACACACACACACACACACACACACACACACACACACACACACACACACACACATATTGTTACATGCATGAATATCTTTGGACGTTTCCTGCCTAAGCCTCCTCCCCCTCTCTTTTGTCTTCTCTGAATCTTCCTCCTCCTCCTCCTCCTACTACTACTCCTCCTCTTCCTCCTCCTCTCCTCTGTCATCTTTCTCTTCCTCTTACTGAGTCTCCGCCTATGTGTCCGCCTCTGCTTCCTCCTCCTCTTCCTCCTCCTCCTCCTCCTCCTCCTCTTGATTTAACAGTGTTGTGAGGTCCGACATACTCTCTCAATCCCTTCTGATCCTCCGAGACTTGTGAATCCCCCTCTCATCTCTCTCTCTCTCTCTCTCTCTCTCTCTCTCTCTCTCTCTCTCTCTCTCTCTCTCTCTCTCTCTCTCTCTCTCTCTCTCTCTCTCTCTCTCTCTCTCTCTCTCTCTCTCTCTCTCTCTCTCATTTATTCCTTCTTTTCCCCTTTATTTATCTTTTTTTTCCCTTTCACATTCTCTATTCTTTCCTCTTATTGTCTACATTATCCTTCCTTTCCTTTTCTCCCTAATATGTATCTTCTATCCATCTATTTCTCCTTCCCTTCCATTTTCTATTTTCCCCTCCACCATCCTCTCTTCCTTCCTCTCTCCACCTCTCTCCTTTCGTCTCAACCATCTATTCCTTCCTCTTTCTTTTTCTCTCCTACCTTCCTCTCCATCATTTTCTCTTCTTCTTCTCCCTTTCATCATCACCTCTTCCTTCCTCTCCCCTCCTCTCCTCCCCAACCTCCCTCAACATCATCCTTTTTTCCCATCCTCTATTTCCTTTCTTCTTATTTCCCCTATATCCCATCTCTCCCCTTCTCCTTCTCCTTCCTCCCTTTTCCCTTTGCTATCCTTTCCTTACTTTCCTCTTCTTCTCCTCCACTTTCTTCTCTCCTTCCCTCTCTTCCTCCTTTCTCTCTTTTCCCTCTGCCATTCCCTTCGTTATTTTCCTCTCTTATCCCCCCTCCATCTCTCCCCTTCTTGTCTCTTCTTTTTTTTCCCATCTCCTTCTTCCTCGCCTCTCCTCTGCCACCCACATTCTTTTATTCTTCCTTTTCCTTCTTCTCCTTCATCTATTCCCTCTTCCATCTCCTACTAGCCTCCCATTCCCCTCAACTTCTTCCACCCATCTCTATCCTCCTCCTCTCCTACATCCTCTCCCTGCAGTATCCTCTCACCTCCTCTCCTCGCTCCTGTCCTTTCCTCACCTTTCCCCTCGCCCAGGTAACAGCCGGCACACCTGTCCACGTTATTGGTCCCGATTGTGCAGGTGTCAGGCTGAGTATTGAGGCCGATGACATCCGGGTGAGGGGGGGGGGGGGAGAGAGGGAGGCATGGAAGGAAGGAAGGAGGGAAGGAAGGAAGGAAGGAAGTTTAGATGATGTAGAGTGGTGGTATGAGGGAATGGAGAGAGAGAGAGAGAGAGAGAGAGAGAGAGAGAGAGAGAGAGAGAGAGAGAGAGAGAGAGAGAGAGTCACAGATATCCCGCTATATAAGAAAATGATAAGAAAAAGAAATGAAAAATATGAAATTGCATTTGTTATTGTTTTGTTTCACGGCTCCTTATCTCCTCCTGTGTGTGTGTGTGTGTGTGTGTGTGTGTGTGTGTGTGTGTGTGTGTGTGTGTGCTCCTGACACTCACCAGATGTCCCGTGACGTCATAATTACGTAAATAGGAAGGTTAGCTCTGACTTCCTTCCTCCCTTCCCTCCCTCCTTCCCTTCCTCCCTTCCTTCCTTCCTTCTTTCTTTTCTTCCTTCCTTCCTTCCCTCTTTCCTTTCTTCTTTCTTCTTTTCTTTTCCTTCTTTAATTCCATGATTCCTCCATCCTTCTCTCCCCCAGTTACCTTTTTTATTTTTATTTTCTTTCTTGGTTCTATTCTTCCTTCCTTTCTTTCTCTTTCATTCAATCATTCATTGGTTATTTATCTATTTCCGGTTTTCCTTTTCCTTCCTGTTTTCAATTCCTTCCGTCATTCCTATTTCATTTTTTTTATTATTTTTTGTTGATTATTTGTTTTTTTCCGTTTCTGTTTATGTCTTACTTTCGCTTTCCTTCTCCTTCCTCTCACTTCTCATCACCATCATCACCATCATCACCATCCATCAATATCATCCCAACCATTCTCCAAAATATAGTCCTCCTGCTGCTCATCATCATTTTTTCTGATGATAATACACATGGAAAATAAACAGAGGGACTGAAGAATAGCAAAAGTGGAGTTCCCCAAAAAAAGTAGCAAAAAAAATAGAAGGTAACAATAGGAAGCTTTTAATATATCACAGAAGGAAATAGACCACGGACTCCTCCTCCTCCTCCTCTCCCTCCTCTACCCCCTCCTCCTCTTCCTCCTCCTCCTCCTCCTCCTCCTCCTCCTCCATTATCGTCTCCTGCTCGCCGCCATCGTCTCTATCTTCTCCCCATCTCGTGTTCTCCCCGCAAGTGCTTGTAATGAGGGAGGCGGAGGGAAGAGGAATGACTGGAGGAACAAGAGGAGGAATGAAGATGACAAGAGGAAGAGGGAAATGCATGGAGGTTAGAAGAGGGGAGATTGTTAGGTGGTCTGAAGAGGGAGAGAAAGAAAAAGGAAAAAAAAGAAAGGAGTTGGGTTTGATTTTTTTTTTTTTTTTTTTTAGGGGGAAAGATATTTTTAAGATTAAGAAGTTGCAGTTGATGTTGTTGTTGTTGTTGTTCTTCTTCTCATTCTTCTTATTCTTCTTTGTTATCTGCTACTTCTAATATTTTTTTCTACTACTACTTCTACTGTTACTACTAATTCTACTACCACTTCTACTACTACTACTACTACTACTACCACTTCTACTACCACTTTTACTACTACTACCACTACTACTACTACTACTACTACTACTACTACCACCACCACCACCTCCTTCCCTATTAACTTTACCTTCCCCTTTTCAATCCGGTAATTCCCCAGAAAAGGTGTGAAAGAAAGGGGAAAACCCATGATAAAGGTACAATGGGCTTCCCTCTTCTCCCCTCTTACTCTTCCTCTTCTTTCGTCCTCTCCGCTCTTCTACTTTCTTCATCTCTCACATCTTTCTAATAATTTCCTCTTTACCATTTTTTCCATTCTAATATTTTTCTCATTCTTCCTCCTCCTCCTCCTCCTCCTCCTCCTCCTCCTCCTCCTCCTTCTGGCCTGATCACAGAGGAGTTTGTGTATAAATAAAGAGCAAAGTGGTGGCTTGATGTAATGGAACAAGCCTGGTAGCATCCGGTGTGTGTGTGTGTGTGTGTGTGTGTGTGTGTGTGTGTGTGTGTGTGTGTCAGGAAGGGGGGTACTCTTGATTTCCTTCTCTTCAACTTCCCTCTTCCTTCCTTATTCTCCTCTTTATCATTACTCTTCTCTCTCTTCTTCTTCCAGTCCTTTCATTTCCTCTTTTTCATTTCGTTGAACACTATAGTTTTGGACACACACACACACACACACACACACACGCACACACACACACACACGACAGAACACAACAAATCACAACAACAGGGGAACGCTATTTTTATTACGATTCTTTCTCTTATTAGCGGTCTCGAGGAGGAGGAGGAGGAGGAGGTAAAGACCCGTTCGTAACACCTTCGATCATGTTCAAGACACGTAAAATTGTAATCAGTGTGAGTTATTTCATATTCTCTTTTATTTCGTTTTAAAAATATTCTTGTTCTTTCTGTTCTTGGTCTTGTTCTTCTTTTCTCTCCTTCCTCTACACTCAAGTTTCGGCGTCTTCTCCTTTATCATCTCAGCTTCTTTCGCCTCCTCCTCCTCCTCCTCCTCCTCCTCCTTCTTCTCCTGTTTAAATGGCACTCAAACGAGCTATCTCACTGGCCACCGATAACCCAAGCTTGCATTGATTGGCTGACAGGATGGCCCAATCACTCAGCGTTATGAGAAGAGGAGGAGGAGGAGGAGGAGGAGGAGGAGGTGAAAAAAATAGAATAAAATAGTGGAAACGTAAGGAAGTAGAAACAAAGGAGAATTCAATAATAGGTAGAACTTTAAACAGGGATTCAGAACAAGAGCAAGAACAAAAACAAGAAGAGGAAAAACAAGGTATAGAAGAAGAGAAAAGAGGAGAAAGCGAAAAGGTGGAAGGGTAAAAAAAAACTATAGTATATAAAATAACAATAAAAAATAGGGAGAATCATAATAGAAAAAGAAAACAAAAACAGTAACCTGGGCATAAACAACGATGGGGAGGAGGAGACGGAGAAAGAAGAGAGGAGGAGGAAACATGGAAACATGGAAATGCAGGCAACAGAAAGCCTATTGGCTCATTACGAGGTTGCCCGCTTTGGTGATTTAATCTGCTCGACAGCCACTTGCGGCCTGGGGAGCAGATGAAAGCACCTCGACATTGAGGAGCAGATGAAAGCACCTCGATATTGAGGAGTAGATGAAAGCACCTCAATATTCAGTTTACTCCCGACGTAGCGAAGTGACGGTCGATTCTATAGTTGAAGGAGTTGATAGTATTCGCATTTACTATTTCTGAAGGAAGATTGTTCCAGTGACGGATTACTCGGTTTGAAAAGAAACTCCTTCCGATGTCTGTGTTACATCGACTCGACTGAATGGGTAAACCGTTATTTCTAGTTCTTAGGTTGGTTTGCAGTTCAAAGAATTTGGAGTAATCGACGTTATTGATTTTTTTCAGATACTTTAAGACTTGAATCATATCCCCTCGTAGGCGTCTTTTCTCCAATGTGAAGAGATTGAGTCGCTTGAGTCGTTCCTCATACGGTTGAGCCCTTAAGGATGGTATCATCTTCGTGGCGCGTCGTTGAATCCTTTCCAGTAAATCAATGTCCTTTCTGTAATTAGGAGACCAGAACTGTACTGCATACTCGAGGTGTGGTCTTACCATGGAATTATACAAGGATAGGATCACGTCTGGCGTTTTACACTCGAAGTTCCTCGCTATGAACCCGAGCATAGTGTTGGCTTTGCTGTATGCTTTTTTACAGTGATTCGCGTGTTTCAGGTCACTGCTGATAGTGACTCCAAGATCCTTTTCCTCCTGCATCGCTTGCAGAGGTCTCCCATTCATGATATATGTGTGGTTACTATTTCTGGACCCAGTGTGCATGACTTTGCATTTGTCAACATTAAAGGACATTTGCCATTTTTCCGACCATTCGATAATGTGATTGAGGTCTTTCTGAATGATTTCGCAGTCAGTCTTTGTGAGGGCCTTTCCCCCCACCTTGGTGTCATCAGCAAATTTCGATATTGTGGATTTCAGTCTTGATTCGAGGTCGTTGATATATATGATGAAGAGAATGGGTCCCAGCACTGACCCTTGAGGCACTCCACTAGTGACTGGAAGCCAATCGGAAGGCTGTCCGTTGAGTAGTACTCGTTGTTTTCTGTCGGTGAGCCAATCTCTTATCCACGCGATCAGATTGGCTCCAATGCCCGCCGAGTGCAGTTTCTTAAGGAGTCGCTCGTGCGGTACCTTGTCGAAGGCCTTCTGAAAGTCCAGGTATATAACATCACTGGGGATGTGGGCATCCCAGTTCTTATATATACCTTGGAAGAAGTCTAATAAATTCGTTAGGCAGGAGCGCTTGTTTCTGAAGCCATGCTGGGTGTCGGAGATTACATTATTGTCTTCTAGAAACTTAACAAGTTTGTCTCTAATAATCTTTTCGAGTGTTTTTCCTGCCACTGATGTCAAATTTATGGGCCTGTAGTTTAATGCAACGCTTTTGTCTCCTTTTTTAAAAATGGGTTTACGTTCGCCAATTTCCGGGACCTTGTTCAGTTGTACTGACTGGTTAAATATGTTAGTGAGTGGTTGAAGTATTTGTTGTTTAAGCTCTTTTAATAACCGCGGGGACTAACCGTCAGGTCCTGTTGACTTGTTCGTGTCGAGTTTATCCAAATACTCTTTCACTTCTTGGTCGCATATTGAGTCAATTTTCAGGGGCGTGACTCCCCTCGGCGGGTCAGGGCTCTCGGGCATGGTTTCGATGTCCTCGACTGTGAATACGGATGCGAGGGTACTGTTGAGGATTCTGGCCATCTGTTTACTGTCCTGAGTTACAGCTCCAGTCTCGTCTGTCAGGGGACCAATATTGGATTTTACTTTCTTTTTCGATCTGATGTATGTGAAGAATTTTGTTTTGTTTGTCTTGATGTCACGCGCTATTTGTTTTTCGTAGTTGCGTTTACTACTCCGAATAAGGGTGCGACAAGCTCTGCGGCTGTTGTGGTACTGTGTACGGGCTTCGGCCTTGTCATTCTCTTTCATTAGGTTATAATTCCTTTTTTTTAAGTTTACCGCCCTTTTTATTTCTCTGGTCATCCACGGTGGATCTACGGCACCATTTACTCTCTTGGGTTTCGTAGGTACTGTAGCCTTTTCTACTTCCAAAAGCTCAGCTTTGAAGTTGTTCCACACGTTGTCGATTGTATTGTCGGTTAGGTGAAGTTGGTCCCAGGTCGCAGAGGGAAGCAGCTCACGGGCTAGGTTGAAATTTGCTTTTTTGTAGTCTGGTATCACTGACGGATTGTCTACGAGTTTGTGACTTATGTTGACATTGAAACGGATTAAGTGGTGATCGCAACCGTTAATTTTTTCACCAACTTTACAGTCGCGAATGAGGTCGAGGTCGCTTACTAATACCAGATCCAGCAGATTGTTTTCTCTTGTTGGTTGAGTTACAACTTGAGTGAGGAACGAATCCTCCACCATTTCTATAAGCCTGTTACCCTCTTGATCTCCAGTCAATTGTCCCCAGTAAATGTTAGGGCAATGAAAGTCCCCAATTATTATTGCTTCTTAAGTTGACTCTAGTAGTCAGTTTGCCCATGCCAGGAAATAGCGTCTGGTTCGTACAAGTGACAGCTGGGAGAATGGTCTTGTGATTTCTTTTGGAAGGGCGCGAGGTACAAGAAGGAGCGCGGGCGAAGGTGGGTTTGGAAGTGGTGGTAGTGACAGTAGTGGGTGGTTGGGGAAGGGTGGAGGGTGAGGTGTGGATGGAGGGAGATGTGGTATCAGAAGTGGAGGAGGAGGAGGAGGAGGTTGAGTTCGTGTTGGAGGTGGAAGGGGAGAATGGAGCGGTGATGAGGATAGGAGGAGGAGGAGGAGGAGGAGGAGGAGGCTCGGTTAGGTTACTGCAATTACATAAAAACCAACACATTCCTGCTCAACGACCTGTCTAAGGCTGGGAAAATAATTCACAGGCTGCGAAAAGTCGTGTCCTTATTCCAGGAAGAAAACAACGGCCTGCTCAGTGACCTGTCTAACGCTAGGAAAGAAACTGACAGGCTGCAAGAAGTCGTGTCCTTCTCCCGGGAAGAAAATAATGGTCTGGTCAAAGCGCTGATCACCTGCAGGGAAGACAATAACGACCTTGTGAAAGCGCGAGCCATCTCCAACGATGAAAAATCCGACCTTGTCAAAGCGCTGGACATTTCCAAGGCTGAAAATAACGACCTTGTGAAAGCGCTGGACATTTCCAAGGCTGAAAATAACGACCTTGTGAAAGCGCTGGACATTTCCAAGGCTGAAAATAACGACCTTGTGAAAGCGCTGGACATTTCCAAGACTGAAAACAATGACCTTGTGAAAGCGCTGGACATTTCCAAGGCTGAAAATAACGACCTTGTGAAAGCGCTGGACATTTCCAAGGCTGAAAATAACGACCTTGTGAAAGCGCTGGACATTTCCAAGGCTGAAAATAACGACCTTGTGAAAGCGCTGGACATTTCCAAGGCTGAAAATAACGACCTTGTGAAAGCGCTGGACATTTCCAAGGCTGAAAACAACGACCTTGTCAAAGCGCTGGACATTTCCAAGGCTGAAAATAACGACCTTGTGAAAGCGCTGGACATTTCCAGGGCTGAAAATAACGACCTTGTGAAAGCGCTGGACATGCCCAAGGAAGAAAATGACGACATTGTCAAAGCGCTGGACATCTTGGAAGAAAATGACGACATTGTAAAAGCGCTGGACATGTCCAAGGAAGGAAATGACGACATTGTAATAGCGCTGGACATCTCCAAGGATGAAATTAACGACCTTGTAAAAGAGCTGGCCCTCTCCAAGGAAGAAAATGACGACTTTGTCAAAGCGCTGGACATCTCCAAAGAAGAAAATGACGGCCTTGTCAAAGCGCTGGACATCTTCATCGAAGAAAATAACGACCTTGTTAAAGCGCTGGCCATCTCCAAGGAAGAAAATGACGACTTTGTCAAAGCGCTGGACATCATGGAAGAAAATAACGACCTTGTCAAAAAGCTGGCCATCCCCAACGTTGAAAATGGAGGACATGCCGCCCATGAATCTGCTCCCGTCGTCTCCGAGGAAGTCGGTCCTGTAGATGATGAGCCCAATCTTCCAACGTCACTCGTTCCCGTCGAGGAGGCCAAGGATACAGACGACTTGGATTACAGTGTTGAGCTCGTTCCTGTTGACGGAATCCATGACACTGACGAGGACAATCTACAATAATGACCACGATATGCTCCACTGGCCTCGTTCCTGTTGAGGAAGCCACCCCTCCCCCTCCCCATCCTTCCCCCCGACGTAACTCCCCTATCGTCGGCCTCCCCATCCTCATCCTTTCCCTCCCCATCCTTCCCCCCGACGTAACTCCCCTATCGTCGGCCTCCCCATCCTCATCCTTCCCCCTTCCCATCCTTTCCCCCTGGCGTAACTCCCCTATCGTCGACCCCCCCCCCCCAGGCTTACTCAACCTTGGCAAGCTCTCTCGGTCACCGGCGGTTCTTCGGGCCAAAGCTCTGGTACAATTTCTCTTCGAGCACGGAGCATCTTGCACCAAACTGCGCTGTATTTCTCACGTTTCTTAAAACCTTTCTATCTATCAGTAAAGTTATCCTAAAGGGGAGGAGGAGGAGGAGGAGGTGGTAAAGACCCGTTCGTAACACCTTCGATCATGTACAAAACACGTAAAGTTGTAATCAGTGTGAGTTATTTCATATTCTCTTTTATTTATTTTTAAAAATATTCTTGTTCTCTCTGTTCTTGGTCTTGTTCTTCTTTTCTTTCCTCCCTCCACCCTCAAGTTTCGGCGTCTTCTCCTTTATCATCTCAGCTTCCTCCTCCTCCTCCTCCTTCTCCTCCTGTTTAAATGACACTCAAACGAGCTATCTCACTGGTCAACGATAACCCAAGCTTACGTTGATTGGCTGACAGGATGGCCCAATCACTCAGCGTTATGAGAGGAGGAGGAGGAGGAGGAAGTGAAAAAAATAGAATAAACGAGTGGAAAGGTAACGAAGTAGAAACAAAGGAGAATTCAATAATAGGTGGAAATTTAAACAGGGATTAAGAACAAGAGCAAAAACAAAAACAAGAACAAGAAAAAGAAATAGAATAGAAGAAAAAAAGAGAAAACGAAAAGGTGGCAAAGTAGAGAAAAACAATAGTATATAAAATAACAATAAAAATAGGGAGAATCATAATAGAAAAAGAAAACAAGAACAATAACCTGAGCATAAACAACGATGGGGAGGAGGAGGAGACGGAGAAAGAAGAGAGGAGGAGGAGGAGGAGGAGGAGGAGGAGGAGGAGGAGAAGAAGGGGGAGGAGGAGGAGGAGGAGGAGGAGGAGGAGGAGGAGGGGGAGACAGAAGGGCAGGTCCAGTTAATAGAAAAGTAAGATTTGTGTTCCGTTTCTTGCGCCTCTTGAGACCCGAGACGCGGCGGACACGAAGGGAAGGTGTGCATTACCTCCTCCTCCTCCTCCTCCTCCTCCTCCGCTTACTCTTTCTATTACTCCTCCTCCTTCTTCTCCTCCTTCAAATTATACTCCTCCATCAAATTTTCCTTCTCCTCCTCCTCCTCCTCCGTAATGCTGTTATTGCTCATGTTCTTGCACTTAGTTTCATTCTGGCTTAACATCCTCTAATTTAATTTCTACTTATTCTTATTTTCCATCTTTTTTTCTTGTTCTTTTCTTCTTCTTCCTCTTCCTCTTTCTCTTCTCCTTTTTCTTCTTCTTTTTCTTCTTCTTCTAAAATGGCAGTTACTCTAAAAAATCTTAGTGTTGTGTGCAATAAAAGTAATGAAAAGAGAGAGAGAGAGAGAGAGAGAGAGAGAGAGAGAGAGAGAGAGAACAAAATAATACACATTCGTAAACTGAAGGATGAGCAGTAATCACGCTATTCCATATCCCTTAATTAACCTCAAACACAGGTGACATGCAGGTGTAAAAGGTTCATTAGTGCTTTGGTAAGTTCGTAGTCTTTTTTTTATTATTTAGAAAGCACAGAAAGATATGGATAGACTTTGGTACTGAACTGATTAACTCTCTCTCTCTCTCTCTCTCTCTCTCTCCAGAAGGGGCGTGGCCAGGTGAGTTAAAGTTCGTGAATGGCTCCCTTTTATCACCTGTCCGCGTGAGGGAAGGGAGGGGCGTGAGTAACGGGGCAGGGGGGGGGGAGGGAGGGAGGAAAGGAAGGGAGTAAGGAAATATGGGGGCGAGAAAGAATGGTAAGAGGGTATTATATTAGAGAGAGAGAGAGAGAGAGAGAGAGAGAGAGAGAGAACACTGGCATAATGTTAATAGCGTACTTTATATTTTATTACAATGTTATCATATCATTTATTATTATTTCTTTTTACGAAAACTTTACGAACCTGTTGATCTTTTTTCATTGTTATTTTTTTTAATGTCCATCACCGTCATCATCTTAATGTACTTCAAATTAATATACTTCAATTTCTCTTACCTCCTCTCCCCTCCCACTCTCTCCTTCCTTTGCTTCTCTTCTCTTTCCCTTCTTCCCTCTCATTTTATCGTTCTCTTCCTTGTTATTCTTATTTCTATTCTCTCTATTCTCCATTTTATATTCTTTCTTGTATGCTTTTTTTGTTATGTCATGTTTTCCTATTATTTCCTCTCCTCCTCTTTCTACTTCTTCTATATATGATCTACTGACCTCCCCTCTCCCTTCTCTCTCTCTCTCTCTCTCTCTCGTTAAATTAATGTACAAACTTTTCTTTGGCCTTGTTCTGAGTCTCCGCTGAAACTGAAGCCGAAGTTGGAGACGAAATTCCAATCTTTATAATGCAAGTTTCATCATAATTCACGTGCCCAGGTGTTTGTGTGTTTGTGTGTGCGTGTAGGTTTATACGTTGTGTGTGTGTGTGTGTGTGTGTGTGTGTGTGTGTGTGTGTGTGTGTTTTAATATCAGTTTTATTCTACTTCAGTTCACTCAAAATCAATCTCCACAAAAACCACAAACAACAACAAAATCCTTCCTTTATTATTATTATTATTATTATTATTATTATTATTATTATTATTATTATTATTATTATTATTATTATTATTATTATTAATATCATTATTGTTATCTTCCTTCTTATCACACACTTTTTCCTTTCTCATCATTATCTTTCTTTTTCCTTTTATATCACACTCTTCCTTCCTTCCTTCCTTCCTTCCTTCCTTATCCACACTCTCCTTCCCACCATTCACTCACCATCACCACAAGAAGTAACGCTAAGCTGGCAACACCTGACTCACCACGCCGGCCGTTCCGTGAGTCACCGTTCCTAGTCATCTGCGTGAGTCACCACCAGTCGGCGTGTTTGTCACCCGTGAGTCTTCCCGTACCGTAAAATATTCGCAATGATGAGTTAAGGTTGGGGACGACTTGAATTATGGATGAATGAAAGTGTGTTATTAATAATATGCCTATTTTTCCTTTTTGTTTGATATTATCTGATGCTATTTTCTTATCTTATTTCTTGACGTTCTTTTATTTGCTCTTTCTTATCTTGTTTGCTTTTTTATTATATGACTTATTAATCCTAACTTTATTTTTACTTTTTGTCTATGGCGTCGGTAGGGTTTCTTGGTGGGGCCTGATGGTCGGCCCCAGCCTGCTATGGCGCCGGCGAATGTTTAATTAAAGTGGCTCCATTTTGCTTGGCTCGTGCTGCTCTAGGGAGGTCATCTTTGATCCTCTCTTATAGCGAGAAAATGTAGAGTCCGCGTTAACAGGTGGTCTTCAGGACAGCATGTTGGTAGTCTTGCCTCTCGGCGGTGACCGAGAAATCCCAACTTGTGGTGGCGGGCGGGACGCGAATCCGCGTCCTCCTGGAAGCCGCGCCCGCACGCTAACCGCTCAGCCACCGCCTCCCTCTCTTCTGCCATTCTGTCAGTTTCTTCCACTTGTTTCCCTTTGTTTCATCTTTTTCACCTTTTCCTTTGTTTTATTCTCAAAGGAAAACAAAAGGATGAAAAAGAGAAGTAACCGAAAAGGAAAAGGGGGAGGAATGAATAGGAGGCTCGAAAAGAAATAGACGATAAAAGGGGAGGAATAACGGGAGAGGAAACTTTGGAGCACGGGAAGGACGGGGTGAGAGGAGAAGAAGACGGAGGAAAGGAATTGAAAAAAAGAGGAGAGTGAGCAAAAAGAAAAGAGCAAGATGTTAAGGATTGGGAGAGAAACAAATGGAAAAGATAAAATGGAGGAGAAGGAGAAACAAAGAATGAAGAAACAGAAGGAAAAATGAGTAGGATGGTAAAGGATAAGGAGAAAAAGAAAAAGTAAAAAAAAAAAGAAGAGAGAGAGAGAGAGAGAGAGAGAGAGAGAGAGAGAGAGAGGTAAAAATCGGGTGTTTGAGTCTGTCAGGGGAGGCGCCGGTGTGTCGTTTTACGGAGACAAACCTGACTCAATTGGAGGGGGAGGCGAGGGGGGAGGGGGGTGGGGCGCGGGGGGGCAGGGGGTAGTAAGGGGGGGAGTTGATAGGGACAAAGAGAGGATTGGTGTCTCTTGGGAGGTTTAGCAGTTGGGGGATGAGGAGGGAAGAGGGGAGAAGGGGAGGAAAGGGGGAGGGGTAAGGGAGGGTTTGGAGGGGGAGAGGAGTGTGTGAAAAAGGGGAGTGTGTGAGTGTGTGTGTGGGAGATGCTTTGCTTGGGGAGATGGCTAAAGAGGTGGGAGTGATGGGGAGAAAAAGAAGGGAGCAGAAGCGGAAGGGAAGAAGAGACGGAGACATTTGGATGGGGGTGAGAGAGTGCGGGAAAATGGGATGGGAAGGAGAGGGAGGAGATTGGGAAAAGTATGGGAGGGTTGTGATAGAAGTGAGGGGAGTCTATATGGGGAGATGATTCAAAGTGGGAAGAAAAAGTGGAGGAGTGAGTGAGATAGAGGCAGGAGGTGGATAAGTGAAAGTAAAGAGGGAGGAGGAGGGGAAGAGTGTGGGAGGGTTGTGATAGAGGTGAGGGAAGTTTATAATGGGGAGATGATTCAAAGTGGGAAGAAAAAGGGGAGTGCGTGGGAGAGGCAGGAGGAGGATAAGTGAAAGTAAAGAGGGAGATGGAGGGGAAGAGTGTGGGAGGGTTGTGATAGAGGTGAGGGAAGTTTATAATGGGGAGATGATTCAAAGTGGGAAGAAAAAGTGGAGGAGTGAGTGGGAAAGAGGCAGGAGGTGGATAAGTGAAAGTAAAGAGGGAGAGGAGTGCAGTGAGAATTATTTTATTTTATTATTTTTAAGTGCTGTCTATAGTGCCGGTAGACTTTCTTGAGGGGTCTCTTCGGCGATCTCAGGAGTCCAACGTTGCCAGATTGTCGTACTCAGCCTCTTGTGTTTGCCGATTTCCGACCCCGAAACTGCCTCCTTGACCCCGATAACTGCCTTCATATACAGTTAGCGTTAAAATGGTTAATTATTGGTGTTTTTTTGGCAATAGCTATGGCTCAGAAACAGGTAAACACGAGGCTCTGAGTACGATAGTCTTGCAACGGTGCCTCAGCCTGTTAGTGGAGCTGGCAAATTTTATTCATAGAGGCTGCCGTGTATATGGGTCGTATTATAAGACATTTCGTGGCCCAAGAACACCTATTTGACAAGGCTTTCGTAGGAGTTGTGGGCATTTCCAGGAGTAGTTTTATGACCCTGGTGGTAGTTTGACCCTTCTTCTGTACCATGAACCTGAAGAAACACTCATTAGAACCAGGCTGACCCCCTCTTTGACCTTTAGAAATAGCTGATGTGAGAAGCAAAAGTGTCTTATAATACCAACCATAGTATGACTCTTGCTTGGCCGTGCTGCCCCCGGTGCTCCACATGAACGAAGTCGCTGAAATTAGGGTTGAATGGAGGTCTGGGCAGCATGTGGGTGATCTTCCGCCACTCAGGGAGGGTTGAAAAGTGTCACCGTGCTGTGGATGGATTCGAACCTGGGTCTTCTTGCTCACCACGCCCACACGCTGACGCATTTGGCCACCAGTAAAGTAAAGGTCAATAGAGAGGAAGGAAGAAAGGGGATAGGTGGATGAGGAATGATGAAGAGGGAGTAAAAGAAAAAGATTAAGCGCGAAATAAATGGGAGGAAGTTGACTAAGAGAGAAAATAATAATGAGATGAATAATAGAAGATGAATTAAGTAACCAATAGAAAAGAATTAATGAACAAACGTAGATCAGATAACTAAGAGAAAGAAAGAGTTTGGAATAAGCTGAAGATATTGTGCTGACTGATCGGCTGACTAAATGATTTATTGACTGACTGACTGACTGACTGACTGACTAAATAATTGACTGACTGACTGACTGACTGACTGACTGACTAAATAATTGACTGACTGACTGACTGACTGACTGACTGACTAACTGACTGACTGACTGACTGACTGACTGACTGACTAACTGACTGACTGACTGACTAACTGACTAACTGACTGACTGACTGATTGACTGACTAAATAATTGACTGACTGACTGACTGACTGACTGACTGACTAAATAATTGAATGGTTGATTGAATGAATGAATAACTGAGGAACGAAATAACTTACTGATTGACTGCTTAAAAACCTGATTGACTGAATGACTTGACTGATTAAATAACTGGCTGACTGAATAATTGACTGACCGATTGGCACTGGACCCTTCAAACTTCCGGCATGGCTGACTGAAGTAACGGACGGAAAGATTAATCTGACCTTCACGGGATTCGAACTGACTGGCTGACTGGCTGACTGCTTAACTGGCTGACTGGCTGACTGACGGACTGCGATATCTCCTCACCTGCTAGTTGTGAAGTGATTAGAGGTGGACAGGTGAATTGAGAGAGAGAGAGAGAGAGAGAGAGAGAGAGAGAGAGAGAGAGAGAGAGAGAGAGTGGGTATCAAGTGTAAAATCTGTTAATCTGTAAAATTGTAAGGAAGGAAGGGAGGAAAAAAAGAGAAAAAAAGAGATGGTATGAAGGAAGGAAGAAAGAAAAATATAAAAGTGGAAAGAAACAAGGAAAGAAGGAAAAAGGAAAATAAGTAATGCTAGTAAGGAGGAATGAAGAAATAAAGGAAAATGCAGGAAAAACAGGAAGAGGGCAAAATTAGAAGCAAGTGTGTGTGTGTGTGTGTGTGTGTGTGTGTGTGTGTGTGTGTGTGTGTGTGTGTGAGTGTGAGTGTGTGCGCCTATGTGTACTGTGTGTGCCTACCTACCTGCCTGTGTGTGTGTGTGTGTGTGTGTGTGTGTGTGTGTGTGTGTGCGTGTGTGTGCGTGTGTGTGTGAGTTCCCCGTTCTCCTGTGAATTACTGAGCATCGCATTGGGGGAGTCCTTGCCCCTGAACACCCCCCTCCCCTCCCCTTCCCTCCCCTCCCCCTCCCCCGTCCCCCTTTGCATAATGCCCCGCCCCGTTACCAGCCATGAATAATCCCTGACACAAGACCCGCCAACGCTTTCCTTGGTGCCGCCTTTGCCTGAATTACAGACCAGCGCGTCCTCGATTGTGGAAAGTATATTATATCCATCTCGCGCGACCCTCCAATCCCTTCCTCCTTCTCCTCCTCCGTTCCCCTTGTCTGTCTTCCTCCCCTACCCCCTTCGCGCTCTCTCTCTCTCTCTCTAATTCTCTCGCTTCCTCTCTCATTCTCTGTTTCGTTTTTTTTTTCGTGTTCTGTTTTGTTCTGTCGCGTTCTGTCTCTTTCGTTCTCTTTGTCTTGTGTTCTCTCTATCTCTCGTTCTCTCATTCTAAGTCTATCCAGGGAAGAGGAGGAGAATAAAGAGAGGAGAAGAGAAGATAGATAAGAAGAGAATGAATGAAGGAGAAGGAGAAGGATAGAGGGAGATAGAGTATGGAAAATGGAGGATACAGAGAGAAAATGAGAGAAATAAGTAAGAAGAGAGAAGGTAAAACGAAAACGAGGAGGAGAAGGAAAAGAAAGGGAAGGTAAATATATGAAGCTTTAGAGAAAATACACACACTTGGAGGTGGAGGAGGTGGGTGTTTGTGACCCCTCTTCTCCTCCTCGTTTCTCTCTCACCCCACTCTCCACTCATTATCTAACCTCCCCCTCTCTTCCTTACCTGTCACCTTCCTCTCCCCGTCTCCTACACCTCTCTCTCCCCGTCTCCTTCATCCCTTTCTTCCCGTCTCCACCTCTTCCTCCCCGTCTCCGTCTAACCTTCCTCCCCGTCTTCACCCTTTCTCCCCGTCTTCTTCACTTTTCTCCGTCTCTTTTACCGCATTCTCTTCGTCTCCCTCACCCCTCTCTCCCTGTCTTCCCACCTCTTTCTCCCCGTCTCCTTCACCCTTCTCTCCCCACCTCCTTCGCCCCTCTAGGTTTTGTGGGCGTTGCGGGGAGAAAAAGAAGAGGATCGCGTATTCTTTTTCTGTCGATGATCTTGCTATAACTCAACTCTCTTTCTCTTTCTCTCTGTTCCTTTGGTTCTTGTGGTGCCATAAGTCTGTGACGGAGGAGCGAGGGCAAGGGAGGGAAGGGGAAGGGAAGGGAAGGGAAAGGAAAGGGGAAGAGAGAGAATGAGAATAATGGAAGACAGGTGAAATTAGGTATAGAGAAGGGGAGTGAAGATAAGATAAGATTGGTACAGGTAGGAAATGAATGAAGGCAAATAGGTATGATAAGGTAAAATCCAGGTGAAAAAGGGAAACAAAGGTAATAACAGGTGAGCAAAGAGGGCAAGTAAAGGAAGGGAAGAAGAGATACGTGAAGACAAGGTTAACTGAAGAAAGATTTATACAGGTAAAGTATTGAAGCAAAGATTGGGAAAGTTATTTGAAGAAGCGAAGGGGAGAAGGCAAAGGAAGACGAGGGGTAGACAAGTAACACGAAGCATTGAAAAGATGAAGGCAGGGAAGCAAGGATTGGTGAAGAAGGCAAACATGGAAGGTAGAAGGAAGGGAGAAGACGTTAGGGGAAGAAGGTGAAAGGGAACGAGAAAGGCAGAGAGAAAGTAGATGGAGGCAGGTGAAATGGATATGAGAGAGGTAAACAAAGGTAGATGAAGTAGACAGGTAAATAAGAAATGAGAAAGATAGGAAAGGTAGATGGATTTATTTGAGAGATGGTAGAAAAAGGTAAATAAAAATGATAAAGGAAATGGATGTGAGAAAGTTGGATGAAAAAGGCAGGTAAAATAAGATAAAAGAACGAAAATAAAAGATGTAAATAAAAGAAATGCGAAAGATATGTATGTGAAAGAGATGTAAGAAAGATAGGAAAAGGTAAATAAAAATGATAAATGAAATGGATGCGAGAAAGGTGGATTAAAAAGGCAGGAAAAATAAGATAAAGTAGCGAAAATGAAAGATGTAAATAAAATCAATACGAAAGATAGAATAGAGATGACGTGATAAGGGCAAAATAAAGTAAACAAAAGATAAATGAAATGAATGTGAGAAAGGTGGATAAAAAACGCAGGTAAAATAAGATAAAATAACCAAAATAAAAGATGTAGATAAAAGAAATACGGAAGATAGAATAAAGAGGACGTGATAAAGATAAAATAGGGTAAACAAAAGATAAATGAAATGGATGTGAGAAAAGTGGATAAAAAACGCAGGTAAAATAAGATAAAATAAAGAAAATAATAGATGTAGATAAAAGAAATACGGAAGACAGAATAAAGAAGACGCGATGAAGGTAAAAGAAAGTAAACAAAAGACAGGCAGAAAGGTAGGAAAAGGTAAATAAAAATGATAAATGAAATGGATATGAGAAAGGTGAATAAAAAAAAGCAGATAAAATAACGAAAATAAAAGATGTAAATAAAAGAAATACGAGAGATAGAATAAAGAGGACGTGGTAAAGGAAAAAGAAAGTAAACAAAAGACAGGCAGAAAGCAGAAAGGCATTAAGCTGATCAGACGCAACAAGAGCACCACGCCATCACTTTCACACATAAGAATCCAAGGAGGAGGAGGAGGAGAGTTTCAGGAGGAATGCGGCCAAAATAACCACTTCTGAGGCGGATGACGGAGAGGTGTTACGCTGAAGGGGCGCACTCTAGGGGCTGTTGAGGGCACTACTGGGTCCGCGGAGGTGTGGAATGTGTGCGACCTGCAGGTATGCGAAAGGTATGACAGGTGTTACAGGTGATATTGACTGTTGATTTGGTTTAATAGGTATGTGATTGGTGGCTATTCAAAGGTATTAGTACAGGTGTTAATGAGTACGAAAAACATAATCAGAGGTATCTCGCATGATAATAAAGGTGATAGTGATTGTGTTTTGGGTTTTATTAGGTATGTGTTTGGGTTTCTTTTAAGGGTATTACGGCAGGTGTTAAATGATAAG